>NW_026057586.1:28618515-28734775 GCF_023721935.1 Panthera uncia
TCCCTCTCCCTCTCCCTCTCCCTCTCCCTCTCCCTCTCCCTCTCCCTCTCCCTCTCCCTGATGTTAAGCTTCTGGGTTTGAGCTCTTCTGCCAATTAGGTATGTATCACTGGGTGAGTCACTTGACCTTATTAAGCCTCAATGTACTCATCAGCAAAATGAGGTGTTTATACTACATTGTTAAGATTCTTTTACTTCTGAGTCTAAATACAAATGCAAACATGCTCTGTCTGTTCCCAGGCAATGGGTCACACAAGTGCTCTAATCTTTTTTCGAAGGTGATGACTGTGGGTTCAGCACAGAAAAGGAATGAGCTAACTTGTCGGTGGGGGGTCAGGTATGGAGAGTTCCACCTTTTTGAAAAGTGAAATCAAATGGCTAGAGGAAGTGGCTGGAGCCAAAGATGAATGGTGGTGAGTCCTATAATTTAATACACAGACCAGAGGGATCTGTTTGGAAATTTCATTGCACAGCTAGTTAATTGGCCAAGTTGGCCAATAACTTGAGCACTTTCTTCCTAACTATCCAATCTGTATGTTTGTGCACATGCATGTGCATATATGTTTGCATTCAAAGTGCACTGTATAAATTTGAGACTTTTAGAATCTGAGACTATGAGATCTGGTCAGAACTTTTCCTACCACAGTCCCACTTGGGAAAACAGAGTGAAAAAGATGAAGAGGTCTTTCAGCTGAATAGTGGAGGAGACAAGACTGGGCCAGGTGCTCATAATCCTGTTAAACCACACAGCAGCCATTAGCTAATTAATCTTTCATTTCCTCCCACAGGATGACCCAGAATTCAACCTGGATTAAGATTAAACAGACTGCACTTCATCATCTTTTTATTTTTCACTTTCTTTTTTCCTGGTCTTAACTTTTTCTCCCATGAGACCTCTTCTTCCCTCTATTCTATTTGTAGAAAACATTCCTCACACATAGTTCTTTTATATAGTTTTCATGACATTTCATCAATGTGGCTAATTTCCTCATCTGGATGCCTGATTGGAGGAGGGTTTTGTATTATTCTTGGCTTGGGCATCTATTTCTGAAGTTCCCAGCATAATATTAGGTCAAAATATGCAAAAATTGTTTCTAAGTGGTATGAATGGGGAGAACATCACTCACACTACAGACCTCTTCCACCACCTAAGGAGAAGTTGGCTTTGAGAGCGTGTGGCGTCCTTCTGACTATGTGTTATCAAACTTGGACAGGATTGCTCTTCTAGGAATCTGCAGCATGTCAGTGCACTAAAGATGGTGATGCCTGGTGGGAGAAAGGCGCACATGAGGGCCCATCAGGCTCCTTCCAGCTTTGGGTATCTGTGGATGGCACCTTCCCATTGCTTATCCATTATTTGGTCCCAGACAAGCATTTTTATAAATGGAGATTTAGCAGATGGTATCCATTTAGAAAACAGATCAAAAGATCCACTGCCTTCTGAAACAAACAAACAAACAAACAAAGCAGAAGGGGTAAAATAGAGAAAAATGGTAAAGAGTCCATGTGACTTCTAAGCTCCAGGTGTGTTGTAAGGGGGCTAACAAGACAATGCATCCATCTGCTGGGCCAAGGGGGTTGGAGAAAGAATGATTTTCCAAGCAGGAAAGAGGAAATGGAGTGTGCAACTATTGCTATTGCTAAATGAAGTCTCTAATTTCTGTCTCCATAATGGTAATGACTTCCATTTATATGGTGTCTTCCAACAGCTCTGATCTCAGGGAATGCTCAAAGTCCTCTCTTGACTTAGCTCCTAAATCTGGCCCTCAACAGGCTAAAGAATGGCATCTATATTTATGTCATATCTATTTTAGAAAAGACTAGCTCATGTGAAATAGGACATTGGGATGCTAAGGGAATGAATCCAGAGTGGAGAAAGAAAAGGTAGAGGGAGAGAAATTGTGAGGAATACTGATACTTTTTTCCAAGCAGGACCCTCAGTATCATCCACAGAAGAGACACCTCGACTCAGGTAAAGTCTCTTAAAGGTTTTAATGCCTCCAGTAACCTCAGTCTCACTCCACCTGCCTTCCACCTTTTAATGGGACTTGGTGTTCCTTCAAGTGTGTCACATTAAGGTGAGCACTCTTCGGGGAGTCTTGACAAACTCTGACATTGAATTCCAAGTGCTGCTAAAGGCATTTTGTCCCTGATGCTTTTGGGGTTCAGAAATAGAGGGGACATTTGGAATACAGGTGAGATGAGGTCAAGGTTTGGAAGGGAGGGGAGTGATAGAGAATCTGATCTCCTCCAGTAACATATTCAACAAAATGTGTAGGGACAACAGACATAACTCATATAGATATAGAAACCACCAACAACTATGATTCACTAAAACGCTGAAGAAGAAAAACATATAACACAGAGTAAGCACAAAGCAGTAGCAAAAATAACTCTGAGAACTGGATTGCAGTAGGAGCAGAGGTGGAAGCCTGTCCAGGTAGACATTTCCAGGCTAATGTCTAGAAAAGGTTGGGCCATTAGGGGTCCTTTTTCATTGGTTGGGAATTGAATACAGGGATGTGGTCTTTCCTTAATTACTCTCTTCTGTAATTATCACATAATCGCTGTGAAGATGCCTTAGGGAAAGGCATGTAATTGGGGGATGGATGGATATCTGAGGGGAAGGGCCATAGAGGAATACATGAGTACTGAGCTGAGGACCAGGACCTGTGTTCTAGACTTGGCTTAACTATTGGTGGCCTGTGTTCAAGCTGCAATGCGATGGCCAAAGCCCTGGGCTTAAAATCATAAATAATGGCTTTCTAAACCCGAGCAGGTCACTTGATCTCTGAACCTCAATGTATTTGTAAAATAGAAATGAAAATACCTCTCTTCTAAGATTGCAGGGTGTCATCAAGAAATGCATGCGAAATGGCTTTAAGAACTGAAACATGCTATATGAAAGAGGTCTGGCCCAACCTGTCAGATACAGATGAGTAGACACTAACCCAAAGAAACAGAATGCCATGCCTAAGGTCCTACATCACAGAGTACCCAATTAATACCCAATTAGGTTGAACCCAGCTTTCTTTTATGACACTTGTCATAATGCTGGTTTCTTTTCACCTGATGTGGCAGAGTAAAGAATGAATAAGATAGGGAGAGGAAGGGGAATTTTGAAGAAAGTAATGCCATCATGTGAATGCAAACCCAGATAGAACTGTATGGCTAAGAGGGTGGGCACCTTCAGAGACACACAAGGATCAGAGATGGATCTCTATCTGGGAACCTTCATGAAGTCAACCAGCACCCGGAAATGTAGTCCAACCAGAGAAAAATCTTGGTATGACTGCTGAGAAATCTAATAAGCAATGATGGATAGAGATTTTAGCTTCTAAGATCTTGCTTCTCAGGTCTGTTAAGTTAGGATCCTTGCTTGTAGCTTCTTAGTAATAACATGGCAACATTACTGTTTTGCTAAATAATGCCAAGAAAATACAAAAATGAAGAAAACCCTGTGTCCATGGCTGGTGTTGGACCTGTGGATCAATTTCACCATATTGAAAGAGAGCAATAGTTTTTCTCATGTAAAAGTTTAATCTAGCAACTCCGTCCAGGTGGGCTTAATTTGAGCTTTGTGTAGAAAAAAACAAATACTTTCAACAAAGTCTGATGATGAGAAACAGAGAAACTTAGATGAGAACATCCACTTTGGGCAATTTATCCACTTTGGGCAATTATGAAGTGTGGGCCATTTATCACCTTCAGTAGGAGACATGACTGCTAATTGGTCTCTTCATTAACCAAGGAGAACATCCACCACTACAGCAACTCACAAGCTAGTGGTAATTTGAGGCAATCTTTAAGTGGTTTCCAACTCATAATCATATTTCTTCTGAAGTCTGCTGGCCTAGAAAAATGACTCTAATTCCTCATGAATACACTGCCCTCACCTTCACTCATGATGGACTACCCAGGGGGGAAGAGGTACACATCTCAAACAGAGGAGAAACACTACACCCAAACCTGAAATAAAGATGACTAGTCTTTTAAAAGCAGACTGTGGCCAGAGTGCTTGTACTATCTGGGGGTAGAGGGAGCATGAGAAATCCTTTCAGCTTCTGTAGCTCCTAGAAAAGGAGCTTCTGCTGTTTTCCTTGTAAACAACTGTTCTGTTCTGCAAGAGACTTATCACTTTCATGATGTCTGGACAGGGACAAAGGGATACTTACAACGAAGTATCAAGCTTCTGTGGCAAGGAAGGTCTGTGTGGGTGGGAACGTTAGCAAGGAAATTCTGCCAGCAACTGACAAGGAATGAGCTCTTTCTAACAGCAACCAGTACTTCAAGTTTAGCAATCAGTGGGCAAAATCCCACTCCCAGCAGACATGCCAAGAGATGCAGCAGTAAGTTCCCGTAGGGGCAGGAGGCTTGCAACACCTTTCAGCCAGGCTCCCTCCCCTTCATGCGGGGAAATGATGAGTGGGGTCTCCTCAGGGAAGCTTATCAAATGCCCATGGACAAAATGAGGACAAGACAGCCTGGAGCTATGGCTCCCTCATTAGGTACACTTGAGGATGCACAGGTGGGCAGCTTCCAATGGCTCTGCTGTAGACTTCTCACCTAGGATGTGGGACTTCTGGAGGCAGCATGCCAGATGAACTAGGTATCGCTCCCATCCAGCATTGACATTCTTGGGATCTTACTGGCATTCTTAGTGAGTTTCAGAGGGTTTATGCCACTAACAAACCGCACCATCAGATTGGATGAGGACTTAAGCATAGCATCTCTAATAGAAAGCATACACACAGTGGGTGTGGTTGTAGTCCAGGTAGCTACTGGGGCTGTCTCTAGGCCCATGGATCCCAAGGCAATGACTCTGAGAGGAAAGGCAGTAAATACCAAATAACCCGTGTATAAATAGTGCTGCAAAGTCACATGTGAAGAACGCCCATTTCCACCTGGTCCCTACCTCTCTGCAAACTAGTGAATACAATGTGTCAATGATGGCAGACTCCTGACGTGCAAAGGCCAGCACTGAAATAATAAGACAGCCCCGGTCTGAGGAGAAACACGGCCTTACCTGGAGACAGGGAGGAGTCGTAAGAACTTCTCTCCTTGCGGCTCATCTTGAAGGCTTGGATGTCCTTTTCCCTGTATGTCCCAAAGCCCTCATAGCTCCTCCTTTTACTCCCGCTCATGTCACTGTCCCACTTGTCATTTGAAGGGGTCATGTCACTGAACACGTCCAGGCTCTCGGATCGGGTGCTGCCACCATCCCCACCACTGCCAGAGTACCTCTTTGTGCACGAGTCTGCAGGCTCACTGCTCAAGTCACCTTTGTCCTTGGCCTGTGTCCAATGCTGGGCATCAGAAAGTGACAGTGTAGACAGGGTGTCCACCTCAAAGTTGTTCTTAGAAGCTTTGTGGCCGGCTTCACTGTGCTGGTGCTTCTGCTTCTCCTTATGCTTATTCTTCTCACTCACTAGTGGGAGCTCCTTGTCCGCACTACTCAGCCGCTCGCTCAGGATGTGGCTGGAGAAGCCTGTGGCTTTGCCTGCAAAGAGACCACTCAGGTTGTCATGGGTCCCCAGGATCCGGTCTTCCTTGTGCTTATGCTTGTGTTTGTGTTTTCTCTTGTGGAGCCGACCACTGGACAGACCGGCACTGCCCGCCTTGGGAGGATTCAGGGATGGCTGCATGTCGCCGAGGCCCATGCCGACAGGTCCCTGCAGGTGCACTCCATGCTTTGCTTTATGCTTAGCTGTACCAGACATCTTCACGTGGGAGCTTGTGTGGAACTGAGGTGGTGGCACTGTTGGCCTCATGAATGGGGAAGCTGCTCCAAGTGTGTGCGACAGGTACAAAGGAGCTGGGTACTGACTGTAATAACCAAGGTTCATCATAGGCATTGATGTGTAAGGCATTCCATAGGGTGCATAGTAACTTCCACTGGGAATAGGGTAGCTGAACCCTTGTAAAAAAGGCACCTTTGTCATGGTGTCATTGGTTTTTGCAGGCCTACCACGCTTCTTCTTTGACTTCAAGTCTGAAGTCCTGCGAAGATAGAGCAACGGGTCATACTGGATATATGGCACCGGGTAATAGTGATCGAAATTAATCCGAAAAATGCTGGGATACGGATTCTCGTGGTAGAAGGTGTAACTCCGGTGGGAGATCCTGAACACCTGGAACTTGGTGATGAGCTCTTCCAGGTCTGCCAGAAACTGAAGGTCATCACGATTTTGCAGGCTTTTCCGTTTCCTCTTGTGCTTTGGCTTCTTGAGGCTTTCATGGGCCAGGAAGTTGTCCACCATGAGATGCTTCTGCCGGTGGCCATGCCGGTTCTTTGTGCTGGTGTCAGACGGAATGGTCTCCGGGTTGTCCAGGGAGCAGAAGTCAAAAGAGTACCTCCGTCGGGATTCTGAACTCTTCTCTGCTTGGTCAGACGTGCTGTTGTTGTCCGTCCCAATGCCGCTGTCGCTTGGGATCGTCTCCTCACTGTGCGACTCGCTCACGGGGGACAGCGTTATTTCCTTGAGTGACCCAATCTCGCAAAGGTGGGAAGGTGAGTTGGCCATCAGCCTGGGGGGAGACAGCTTCCAGGCTCCACTGTGTATTCCCTTTTGGGTTTTGGTTGGAAGAGCACTGATAGGCTGGAGATTTGGCATAGTTTTCAACTCTGAAAAATTGGTTTCAGTGCTGGCGGGGCTCAGGTTGCCATTTGACCCACCTAACTGTGTTGAAAGTGGGTGCATAGCTGCTGGTGAAGACGCCACAAGTGACTGAAAGTTGGAAGGCACGGCTGGAACATCCGGCTGGCTAGAAACAGGCCTTGGGTGCTTGATGGCTGTTTTGGGTTCCTCAGATGGGGGTGGCAGCTCTGCTCTTGGCTTCCTGCCCCTCTTCTTGCCAATGTAGATGGTTCCCCTCTTGCTGACATTAATCTGCTTGCCCAATTTGCTCTCGATGGCTGCTGCCCCAGGGCTGGTCTCTGGGGGAGCTTTAGCCTTCAGAGCAATGTTGCTGGAGCAGGACAAGATCTGGTTCAAGATATTTTTTCTCTTGAGTGTTTTCATCTTATTGATAGTTTTGATGGTCTTCTTATCCAACACCCCAAGCTTTCCAACTTTTTTGTGAAATTTCATCTCGCTCATGGGCTTGTCCTCTCCTGGCACTAGTTGGGCCAACTTAGCTAAACTGCGTCGTCTCTTTCTTTTCTTCGTGCCAGGGAACTCCCGGCTGATGGGACTGACCGGGCTGGTAGAAGTCCCCTCGTGAATCGTCTCAACCGTGAGCAAAGGCTGCTTCTTCGGCCGCCCCCGCTTCTTCTTGACTGGCGTGATCACAGTAAGACTGTCTGTGTTGGTGTACAGAGGGCTGGATGGGGTGATGGGATAGGCAGATGGCGGTTCCACCATCAGTTTATCGGAGGTGGCCATGACTGCCTCCCGAAGCATACTGGTGGGCTTTGGTTTGCTGCATGTCCACCTCCGTTTTGCAGCAAATTTGGGATGCTGGATTTCTGGCAGCTTTCTCGATGGAGAGTGGTCTGTGCACGCTGGAGGCGTCACGATCATGGGTGGCTTCCGCTGCTTAGACAGACCTCCTGGAACGACTTTCTCGGCATTTCCACTTGTTTCAAGGCCAACTGAGGGGGACTCGTTCTCTATCATTTTACTCAACTTAGGGACACGGGGATCTTTCTTATTTCCCTCAGGGTTGGAGAGTATCCTATTAACCACTTCACTGCTCATAGTGATTCCAGAAGCCAGGGCTTTCTCTGGCATGATCTTTTCCACCACTGCTTTGATGGACTGTCTCTTTTTCCTCTTATGGCTGGTTGGATCTAGACAGGGTGCCTTGATAGGGATAGTAATCCGGACATGACTTGAGTCATTTTCAGGATTACTGACAGAACTCGTGTTCTGCCTGGCTGGTGATGCCTCTTGGGCATTATCTGCAGAGTAGCCTTCCCTTTTCCCTTCTGTATTGTCAAATGCTTTCTGGGCATTCTTGACCCAGTCCAGGTCCGGGTTTGATATGGTTTGACTTATCACATCTTTTTTACTGGACTTTTTCTTGCTGCCTATAGTAGGTGGTTCTGGGGGCTCCTTTGCAACTCCTCCATCTTGATCTACCAAGGGCTGAAGCCCATTGCACTCGACAGAGCTGCTGGGTGGGGCTGGTGAGCTGTGGCTGCCTGGGGATGGGACCACGCCTCCCAAGAGCAGATCTTTGCTGCTGTTGGACAACTGACTCCATGTGCTCCCTGCACTGCCTTTCTTACCCTGGGCCTTTGCAAAGGAAGCCACGGGCTCAAGAGCAGGGATCTTGCTGGTGCTTGCAGTTTCTCTGCCAGACTCTGGACTGATGAAGCAATTCTGAGTGGCAGGTCCACTGTCAGAGTTGGTGGACCAGTCCATGTGGTTCTGGCTGCTGCTTTTTTGCTGGTGCTTTGGTTTTAAGGTGTCACTGGTGACGTCCTGTGGGAGGCCTGGGTCATAGTGGAGAGCTGAGTGTTTCTGTGGCCGCTCGTAAGCCTAAAGGTGGGGCAGGTGGAGAAGGAGAGAGAGAGAAACAAAGATGAGCATGTTGGAGATATTTAAAATTCAATGTCAAAAGGCTTTATTATTTGAAAGTTGGTAATGGCCACCTTTAATTCCAGAATGGTTTTGAAAGTTTTCTCATTTGCAGAAGTAAAAACATGTGGCACAGATTTGGAACATTAATAAGGATGCTTTGATCACCATCTTTATCCCCCTTAACAATAGGAACTTTTACCGATCTTTTGGTTGAATGCAATCTCAGCATAGAGGACAGGCCCTGCAGGTCACTTAGCTTGGTGCCCGACTTGTATGAATGAAAAAGCTGAAACTTTTCTAATGGTGAGTCCTGCCTATGGTGGCAGAGCCCAGGAGAGAATGTGAACTTTCCAACTCCCCGGTCCCTTTGCCTAACTCAAGCTGCCTCTTACTTCTGTCCCAGCTTCCCCTCCAACTCATGTCCTTCCTTTGCTTCCTCCTACTGAAGTTCATTTCTGTTTGCACTTTACCTGGGAGTTTAGCATCTTTGTGCTCAAACAAGTAGTTCACTGGGAACCACTGCAACAAGGAAAAACAGCACAAGCTGAGGAACTAAGGGGGGAATTTGAAGACTGTGTGAAGACAAGGGAGCCAGTCAAGGACATGGAGAAGAAGAAATGGAGTAGGAAAGAAACTCAAAAGACCTTCCACCCTTCTGACTTTTAGGAGTGGTGTGGTGTTGGGAGTTAGTATGCTGAGGCATCCTGAAACCCAGGTTAGGCACTGACAGCTTTCTTGAGAAAACTCCTGGACAATCTCAAAAGGAACCTTGAGTCTCGTGGACATAAATGGGTCAAAAAAAAAATGCACAGTCACTCAAGATCACTGCTCCCAACCCTGTCAGCTGTGCTTCTCCCAGCATGAATTCTACAGGAAAGTCTCCAGACTTCGGCACCTTCCTGAGGACTGACCCTTCAGTCCGGAAAGGCAGAACCTGTGCTAGAGGCCAGACATAACCAGTGCCTACAAAGTCACAGAGGGAGTAGTTAATGAATGTCTTTTTGAGATATTAAAAGGTTTTTTAAGGTTGATTTATTTTTAATAGAGAGTACAAGCTGGGAAAGGACAGAGAGAGATGGGGACAGAAGATTGGAGGCAGGATATGTGCTGACAGCAGCGAGTCCAATGAGGGACTTGAACTCATGAACCGGGAGATCATGACCTGAGCTGAAGGTGGATGCTCAACTGGTTGAGCCACCCAGCTTGCCCAAGACATTAACCCAATTTTTTTAAATGTAGATACACTAACATTATTGCAGATAGATTTTAAGCCATGCTACCAGTGTAAAGAAGCATTCTTCAAAGTTTATCGTAAGTACTGTTTTATAAACACAAGCAGTAAACATACAGGATGCATTATCCTAAGATGTGTTAAAGAATGGAAAATACTAGTAAATTGAAGAAAGCTTTGGATAATATCTCCACTGAGAAGTAAATGATGGTTGGCTTAGTGGACTTAGGAAGTTTTAACCTGTAATATGTATCTGTCTTTATCTATGTATCTACCCATGTTTCTATCATCGATCTGTGCCTATTTGCCATTGATGTTCTAGCATTTACGCTTCATTAGAAAACACTGCTTATAGTCCCTATTAAGAATCAAAACACAGGTGTCAGAAACCATTATGGGTAAAATTCAATGCAGTAAAGCAAGTAGGGTTTTTTTCACAGTGGTTCCTGGAATCCCTAGAGTTATTTTCTGCCTCCCTGATTTTGTGAAATCCTGTTTATACTTCCAGTATTGGACTCTATTTTTTAAGTATCATGAGACAGTCTCCCCAGGCTAAGCCTATAAGTGCCTAGGAGAAAATTAAGACAAAAATTTACTTTTTTGTATTTACTTTTTCTTCATCTTGCAGTGTTTTAGGGGACATCACTAATCATCAACATCTAGACTAATCCTGCACTTGACTTTGCTAGAAATTACTGCTGTGGACATAAGCTGCTGTCCCATTTTTTAAAAAATACAGGAATCTTATTCATGGCATAAAATGTTGAATGCCACTTATCTTTTATGAATCAGGGCTCTGCTAATTTGTCATTTGTACTTTAGATTTTAGTTGGCACTGTGTGTGTACTCACAGGATGACAGGTCTACAAAAGGGCTTGGAAACAAAATTTCTCACTCTTTAGTGCAATAGTATAAGCGGTAACTCATACTAGAACACTTCTGAGAGTTAGTGCTGGCACTTCTTAAACATTACAGTGCAAAAAAAAAAAATCTGAGTTCCTAGTTTGGACTCCGGCAAAGCAGGACTTACAGTCACCCGTTTCCCCTGCCCCCCTCCCAACTTTCTTGCCACACCTCCCCACACTTTTCTAGATCTGGTCACTGAAGTCCACACTGGGACTTCGTAGTGAAACTGGAATTTTTGGTCTCTGATCCCACCAGTTTCCCTCGATTGCTCCGTCTTTTTCTTCTTGGAACCTAGCAGAATCCTTAATTATTACTCTTCACGTTTGAATCTCAGCTCGATTGTAGGGAGGCCCCCTACCTTAGAGAAGTACTCCTGTTAGAAGTTTTCATGAAAACAGGTATGTCATCTTTGTTGTACTTTTATTTTAGTTTTAATTTTACATTTGATTTGTGCATTAATTGAATTAAAGCCCGTTTCCCTTTCTAGCCTGTACACACCATCACACGAGTACCAAGCACAGTACCTGGCAAGTAGTAGGCACTCAACAAACATTTATTGAATAAATGAAGGAACATACATTTTGCTATGGGGATATTTCATTTTTTATCAATAGTGAGATTAATGGCCTGTATATTATAACATATTGTCTCAAACACAGTTACCCCCTGCAGCCTAATTCTTTATGCCATTTCCTTCTGCAAACACCATTGTCTCTCATAAAGACATCGATCACAATCCCCATAATGCTTTGTGTCATTTATTTGTGTACTTTTCTGTCTCCCTCTCCTAGACTGTAAGTACTTTGAGGTCAGAGACTCATTTATCTTCTTATCCCCTATGCCTACTACAAAGCAAACCACCCAGAAAGTTCCCAATAAATGTTTGTTGAGTGAATAAGCAAAATCTCGTTTGAGATGCCTATTGCCATGATAAAATATGTGGCTGCACACAGAAGACAATAAACTGCCAATCATTCATTTGATAATGCTTATAAGGAAATTGGAGCGCTCAAATGCATTAGGTGTTGAACAACAAAAAAAATCCTTCCCCAATACTTAAGGACTAAAGGCATTTGCAAAGTAACTCCCCTTCAATGCAATTTTTACTTAGTTCTCTCTCATCTCCTGTTAATTATTTCACTTTCCAATTAACTCTGCCTTTGGGGAAGAAATTGTGACTGTCAGGAGGGTGGATTTCACTCCGGCAGTTGAAAGGTGGGGCCTGCTCACTTATACCCAGGGCAGACCGGCTGAAAGTAATGCAGTTAAGTGTGCCTGGTTCCCAGTGCCTCCATCTGGACACTGCCTGATCTCATTGTTTCTACCATTTCAGCTGCAATTTGCCCTGCTGGGAGAGCTGCACAATCAAAGGGCAGGGTGGACAAAAGGGAAGCACAACAAAGGATCAGGACTAATGGGGGGAAATGGTGCTTTAAACCCTGCACCGAGATGGGTTGCAGTGAAGGGGCAAAGAGAACTGAGGAGTGTTCTCTAAGGGGTCCAGGAGAACACGGCTTTTCTCCAGCCTTGGCTGATGGCTATATCCCATTGCATTTCACGGAATCCCATTTCTTCATCTGTCAGCCATGACATATTATATACACAATGGTAAGGCTGTCAGTTCCAATATGTCCTTCACTGCGAATTGAGTACTTACTCCATTGAGACAGAGATGGACGTGGCAAAACAGGCCCTTAGCTCAATGCTGGCTGGGGCAAACTAGGGGCTCCCCCTCCCACCCTTCCTGCAGTCAGTCTCCCCAGGGGGGTCTTTGACTGAGGGCTTTATTGACCTACTTAGCACATGTTTCCATCTCCCCCTTAGATTCTACATTTTTCTGGGAGTAAGACCTGAATCTTTAAAGCCTCTTTGCTACCTTTCATCCATGGCAGGGGTGTTGCCTAAAATGGTTACCAAATAAGGCAAGTCCTGATGGAATTCTACATTGGGCTCATTATTTTGTGGAAAACTTTTCGTACCAACTAAGCCCAGCATTTCTCTTGGCTGTTCCCCCACCCCCCGTGAACTGTTTGAAAACATACAGTCACTTTGAAGGTGTGGCTTACTTTTATAAGAAAAATGTTTTCCGGGCCCCTTCAGCCTAGATGCCAAATGCTCATCACTGAACCACCATTCTGAAAACTACACAGATATCTCTTCTAAAGGATGTGTTTATGGAAGCAAGTTCTTCTGCAATGTGAAGAATTATTTTGTGAAGTGGATAACTTCACAATGTATAATAGATCATATACATTTAAATTTTGCGTAAGTTAGATTACCTTGTAAAAAGCACTTGATTTTTGTCTACTTTTAAGAACAAGCATGAGATCACTGCATAAAAACTTGAAAAATCCATAAAAATGGGAAGAAAATGAGTCACCCAGTCTTATCTATGGCTTATCTAAAGTAAGGGTTGTCACAATGAGAGAAGAGGGCTATTTGGGTCTGAGAAAAATCATATAACTCATCAAAAATCAAGCATGACTTTGTGGGAGATAAACTACTCTTTTGGGTTAGCTGTGTTTGTGCTACTTTCTGCTGACACTGATAATTTAAATTTACTGTTTGTAAGATATTTTGCTTTACAAGAGTAGGAAAATATGCCTGGGTATGAAGGAATGAGAGGAACTTTTGCTCTTAATTTGGCAACTGATGCTTCTCAAGATGAGATCCTGGACCACTGTACCAGAAATACCTAAGGTACTGGTTGTTAATACAGATCCTTGGGCCCCACTGCAGATCTACTGATTGCAATCTTCTAGAGTGGGACCAAGGAATGTGCATTTTAACATGCTCTCCAGATAATTCTGAAGCACAATCAAGTTTTAAAAGCACTGATCTAATGTTTCAATACTATAATTCCTCTGGGGTGGGGCTCTTCTGTGGTTGCCATGACATCTGTAGCACATTTTGGTGGTAAATGTGCAGAACAAATCACCATAGGCCTGTTAGGATATGCAATCTGGCACCAGTGAGCATTCTTGTTTTGCTCTCTGAACTCTTTATAACTTACATAGTAAGACACTCTAACATTGTACGCTGTTCAGATATTCCAAGTACACTGCAAGGTGAGGTGGGCAGAAAAGTCAATGGTGTGGGTGGATGAGTATGCTGTCCTCCCAGAAAGACTTTGGAATGCAGATGTTCATGACCTCCCACCCTGGGATTTCTATTTCCCCAACTCATGCAGGCCAATACCCAGAGCCCTGGGGTATCCTGACATTTATCTCTGAGGCTCAAAGCAAGTGCTCGAGCCTGAGCAAGAACTGAGTGTGGGAGACAAGGAATGTAACCAGAAAATGTCTGACGAAAACTTCTCAACCCTGGCTGTACGTTAGAATCATCAGGAAGCTTCATAAAGAATACCATGCCTGGGATCTGACCTGGACCAATTAAATCTGCATTCTAGAAGTGGGGTCTGAACAGTAGTACTTTGTTCAAAGCTCTTGGTTATCCCAATGGGCAGACAAAGTTGAGAATCACTGGATTATATCAAAGACAGGGGTCTGGGTTAGGGACTAGGGAGGCTCTGATATTATCAGGATATGTTCTAGTTCAGTGGTTTTCAAATGTGTTCCATAGAGTCCTAGGATTTTGTAAAGACACTTCTGAACTATAGCCAGTGGATGGGGCAAGAGAGATGCTCCACATCATTCTTTTAACCCTCAAATAAACATAACAGCCCTGCAAAGGATTTCATTTATGAGTGTAGGGGTTGGGGAGAGATGGTTCTATCACTTAAAGAAAGACTTTGAGAATGACCCGTTAGGCTCATGAAGAGGAAAAATGTATAATCAGCTTCCATTGAACTTGACCCCAGAGGATCTCTCCTCATCCCAATTCATTCCTGCACTTGCTAACAGTAGGTATAGAAGAATGCCACTAAGTACCTTATTTGAACCATGGTCTTATGATCCTCTGATTCCACGGGTGTGATGGACTGAATGTTTATGGCCCTCCAAAATTCATGTGTTGAAATCCTAAACCCTAATGTGATGGTTTTAGGGAATGAGGTCTTTGGGAACACAGTGTGATTAGGTAATGAGGGCAGAGCTTTCATGAATGGGATTAATGCTCTACCCCAAAGAGACACCCCAAGGAACTCTCTTCTCCTTCCCCATGTGAGGCAAGAGACATATGAGAGCCATCTCTGAACCAAGAAGCAGGTTCTCACCAGACAGTGAATCTGCCAACACCTTGATCTTGGACTTCTTAGCCATCAGAACTATGATAAATAAATTTCTGTTGTTTATAAGCCACCCATCCATGGTATTTCATTATAGCAGCCTGAACAGAAACACTACTCAGCTACTAAACGAACATAAAGTTTTCAATTATGTATATAAAGTGAAAGTGTCCTCATTTCCTGTCACATGAATTGCCCTGGGAAGTCACCTTGATTTAGTTCCCATAGGAACTATTCCTGATATGCTGTTTGGGGGCTGTGAGCGATACTAACACACTCCTTTTCCTGGGGGTGATAACAGCTGGTGCAAAGACAGAGGCCCCTAACATATGTTTCCTTGAGTACAGGGCAATTCTGAATAATTTAAAATGATCATTGACTTCATTCCAGCCACAATGTTGTAATAGGTATTAGACTTACCCTTTCCCTGGAAACAAATATAAAACTGAACACAAAATATGAAGCAACAGTTTTCAGGCACTGGACAAGAGATAATATGGGCTGTGATTCTAGAGATAAGGAAACTCATGAGGCCTCCATATCCCTATTTTTTTTTGGCTGGGAGCACTTTCTGAACATGGACCCAGAAAAGTAGAAGCCAGAAATCTGTGATCTCACTGCATGGAAGAAACAGAGCTCAGAGTATTGGGCTGAGGGAACTGGAATATGAGAGACAAGGTAATTGAGAAGAGGAAGCCATGTAGAAAAGAAATCCTAGAAACCCTTATAGTGATCTTCTTATGTCTTTGGCCAATTTTTAATCTGCACTTGAGGGCAAGACTCCATGAACCAGCAGAGTGCAGCTACTAGGGGTCCATACGCTGAACACAGAGTTCTGAGATCACTAATACCTGGCAGTGTTGGATTTCTGTTTAGCCAGAGTGGGGTAACTTAAATGAATATTCCAGACATTTAGTTGATATTACAGAAATGGTACTCCTTAAGTGTAGGATTACACTAGCCCCAGAATAGAAACTATGTTAATCCCTCTCTAACAAAGTTTAAAAAGAATCCTCAGTAGAATAAAGCTAATCTGCCAGTAAATTAACTACCTATCATAACAAAGTCGAACTCTTTAAAGGAAAACAACAAAACCCAGAATCTACACAATATAATATCTACAACATCCAGGACAATAAAAGATGTATCAGACAAGCAACAAAATAGGCAAATGTGACCCAAAACTAAGAGAGTAGATACAGATCCAAGGCCCCTAAAACAACTGTTATGAAAATGTTCAAGTGTTGAAAGGAAAAGATGAACATAATTGATGAATATATGGGGAATCTCAGCAGAGAGACAATAACTCTACCAAAATAACCAAATAAAAATTCTAAATTGGAAAAATATAATATCTGAAGTGAAAAATTCAAAGTATGTATTTAACAGCTTATAGGACAATGCAGAAGTGAAGTTGAGTGAACATGAGGGGGAGACAGTAGAAATGATCCAAACTGAAAGAAGGGAGAAAGATGTAAACAGAAAACAAACAAAAATAAACAAACAAAAAACCAAGGCTTCAGTGCCCCGTGGAAAAGTATCAATAAGTCTAACATATATAGTTAGCTTCCCAGAAGTAGAGGAGAATAGTACATATGGATTCACATAGCTAAGATGCTCAATAGACAGAATAAACACACACATAAACCACATATAGGCACATTGTAAACACACTGATGGAAACCAAAGGTAAAAGTTGTTTTTTAAAAAATGTTTATTTGTTTTTGAGAGAGAGAGTGTATGCTCACACATGAACAGGGGAGAGGCAGAGAGAAAAGAAGACAGAGAATCTCAAGCAGACTTCATGATGTCAGTGCAGAGCCTGACGTGGGGCTTGAACTCACGGGCTGTGAGTTTGTGACCTAAGCTGAAATCAAGAGTCGGACACTTAACCAACTGAGCCACCCAGGCACCCCCCAAAGATAAAAGTTTTAGAAGCAGCCAGAGAATTAAGACACATCATTATAGGGAAACAATGACAAAAATAACATCTAACTTCTCATCAGTAAAAATCAAGCCAGAAGATAATGAAATAACATCTTCATGTTAATAAAATAAAAACAAAACAGTCAACTTAAATTTCTATAACCAGTGAAAATATCCTTCAAAAATGAAGGTAAAATATTTTTAGATAAATAAAAACTGAAGGAATCAAATGCTGACAGACCAAAATTATAAGAAATGTAAAAGGAAGTTCTCTAGGGTAAAGGGAAATAATACCAAATGTAAACCCAGATCTACATGAACAAATGAAGACTATGGAAATGGAAAATATGTGGGCACACATACAATTTAAAAGGCAAATGATTGCTTAAAGCATAAATAATAACAATAAATCATAGAATTTATGACTTTTATAGAAATAAAATGTAAAACAATAAAACAAGAAACAAGAGAGTTGTATATGGAAGTATACTTGACCCTCAAAAAACATGGGTTTGAACTATATGGGTTTACTTACATGCAAATTTGTTTCAATAAATATGATACACTACTGTAAATGTATTTACTTTACAATTTTCTCAATAACGCTTTCTTTTTTCTAGCTTACTTTATTATGATTATACAGTAAACATACAAAATATGTGTTAATAAACTGTTTATGTTATCAGTAAGGCTTCCAATTAATGGTGAGCTATCAGTAGAGTTAAGTTTGGGGAGAGTCACAAGTTATACACAGATTTTCAACCATACAGGGCTCAATGCTCCTAACCCCTTTGTTGTTCAAGGTCCACTGTATATGTTTATTAAAGTTCTTATATTTGAAGGGATGTAATAATAGTTCACAGTAAGCTTGGTACTTGGTGCACATTGTAATCTCTAGAGCAACCTCTAAAAATAAAACAAAGTCATGTATCTAAAACGCCAATAGAAGGAAACTTACGGAATACTAAAGAAAGCTTAATTAGTCCAAAAGAGGGCAGAAAAGGAGGAAAAAGAATGAAAAGAGGACAAAGAGAAAACATAACATTGTAGATAAACTGAACACTACTGGTAATTACATTGACTCGAAATGTATTAACAACTCCAAAACAACAACAACAACACACAGGATAGATTGTCAGACTGAACAAAAATGTAAGACCCAATTGTAGGCTGTTTACAAGAAATACTTTTAAATGTAAGAATGCAGACAGCTTAAAAGTAAAAGGATGGAAAGAGATAAAATACAAAAAACATTAAGAATACTGGAGACAATTAATACAATGCAAAATAGACACCAGGACAAAAGGTATTCTGATAATTAGGGGCATTTCAAAATGATAAAAATAAAAGTCAATTCATCAAGAAAAGACAATACTACTAAATTTGTTTGCAACTCACAACTTCAAATACTTGAGACAAAAACTAAGAGAATTAAAGAAAGAGATAATTCCACAATAAAAGGATTTTAAGGGGAACCTGGGTGGCTCAGTCGGTTCAGCATCTGGCACAGAGCCTGCTTGGGATTCTCTCTCTCCCTCTCTCTCTGCCGTTCCCCCACTCATGTTCACTCCCTTTCAAAATAAATAAAATTAAAAAAGATAAAAGAATGTTGACACTTTTCCTGCTGGAACAAACTGACCAAAGAAATTGGAAAAAAAAATGTATGGAAGACTGGATCAACATTCAGTCAACTGAACATTACCTACCAGCAAAACGCCTTTGCCCAAATATTCTGGGCCAAAAGAAGTAGCAATGATCAGTGAGCACCTGCTGATGTCCTGAAAAATCATTTGTCATCAGGGAAATGCCAATTTAAACAACAACAAGATGCTACTATGTACTTAATAGGATGGCTAATATTAAAGAGATTGACAAGTGTTAACAAAGATATGGAGCAACTAAAACTCTCATCCATTGCTGGAGCAGGTGTAAAATGGTACAACCACATTGGAATTTGATTTGGCCACACCTTTTAAAGCTAAATATACTCTGTGACTCAGCAATTCCACTCCTACAGATTTACCCAAGAAAGAAGAAATTATTCATCCACAATCAGACTTTCATAGAACCTTCATAGCAACTTAATTCTGAGTAGAAAGCACTTGGAAACAGCCCAGGTGTTGATCAACAGGGGAATATAAAATTCATCAATAAAAATAAAAGTGTAGATATAGTCAACAACATACATAAATCACACACACACAACGATGCTGAGCTAAAGAAGCCAGACTCTCAAAAAGTATATACTGTACAAATCCATTTATATAAAGTTCTAGAATAGGTGGTGGGGTTGTAAAGGGTCAGGAGGGAGGTTTCTGGGGATAATGGACATACTTTAAATCACGAGAGGATTTCAAATTACATTTGTCAAAATACATTGTCAAAACTGCTTAAATGTATGCTTCAGATCTGTACGTTTCAGTATATGTAAATTTTACTTCAATTACATGAGAGAGAGAGACTATGTCAAACAATGATTAAGAACTCCTTGTATCCGACACTCACGTACATGCACCCATACACCCCAAAGCCACTCTGCAGAACTTAGGGACTTTTTTCTCCAATGAACACCTGAGGCAGCCAGTTACTCACTGTTTCCCCTTCTCAGAGTCTTCCCTCTCCCCTTTGCACAAGGACAGCTGATGGAGTTGATCCCTAAACAATGGAGCCTGAATCAAGGAGGCAGGTGCTTGCGGCTTCTGCAGGCCCCATTCTTGGCAACATCCCTGCCCTGGGCCAAAAGGTAGAAAGGTGAAGCCTGCCTCCCTCCCAGCCACAAATCCACCTTGTTTGAGGTAAGGAAGGAAGCCTGACAAAAACCTGCTCACAAATCAAAGTTAGCGCTGCCCCGCCTCCTCTGTAAATCATACGAGATCCATCTGGGTAATGACTCCTCCAGTGTAATTCCCTATTAAGAGGCTTTATCTGGAGAGATAAGCAGCTGGTTTCCGTGTCACTAATTGCTGTCTGCTGTGATTTTAAAACATCTGCACCATTGTGCTCTTCATTTTCATATTCTAATCACCCTGAAACTTGAAAAAGGTACATCATTGATTGTTTCTATGGGTTAATTAGTACACAGTCTCCTTGTAGAGACAATTTAGAGGCAGCCAGAACCTCAATCAGGAAGTTTGTTTTAAAAATTAATAACATCGGCTGTGGCTGGAGGGACTGTCACGTTCAGGGACTAATCTGGACTCTCCTGGTGGGGGAGCCACCTTTTGTTATGCTCCACAGAGAAGGGAAGCAGACAGTGAAGGGAGTGGGGAGTGGGCGAGTGTAGAGTGGTGGTAGGCAGGACCCAGGGACCCAGGATAGGACTTGGTCCCAAGGGGACCGGACCGTTGGTCTCTGCTGCTTCCCTCCCTTCCAACTAGCCCGAGTCCCTTTCCCAGTCAGTAAAAATCAGGACTTTAATGAGGACTGACCAAAATATCTGGAGGTGAGAGCAATTTATCAAAGCAATAAGAGTACGGACATTACTTTAGATTTTAGAGTCTGTTCATTGTTCCCTCTACCTCCCCATCTCAACTATGGGAGGGAGATTAAGGGACAGGGCAGTCAGAGATGAAAAGAACCAGAGCAAACAGGTGAGTGACATTGGAATTCAGAACTTCTCAAATTTAAATTGAACAGGATTCACCTGGGTATCCTGTGCAAATGCAGATTCTGATTCAGGAGGTCTGGGGTAGACTGAGATTCTGCATTTCTACCAAGCTACAAGGTGATGCCCAAGGCCAACCATTTGAGATGTGGTCTAGTAGACCCTCTATTCCCAGGCCCTTGACCAGAATCACTATTCCTGAGATCCAAAGGACAGCTAAGAGGTGGCAGTGTAGTGAAGGAGCTTGGGCTCTATGCTGGGCTCTTTTTCACAGCCCCACAATTAACAGGGCAAGTCAACGGCCTCTTGTATCTTGTCTTCCTCATCTAGCAACTAACAGCAGTGCCTTTTTCCCTCTTAAAAACATACTCAATTTTTTAAATCTATAAGAAACAACAACAACAACAACCAACAGTGCAACTAT
Organism: Panthera uncia; assembly: GCF_023721935.1. Classification (NCBI taxonomy): domain Eukaryota; kingdom Metazoa; phylum Chordata; class Mammalia; order Carnivora; family Felidae; genus Panthera; species Panthera uncia. The sequence continues at coordinate 28,639,320 of NW_026057586.1, forward strand.
TTCTACCCCCACTGCTTTTTGAAAGCACAAGTCAGGGACGGGTAGAGAGAGGGACTGAGAGAGAATCCTAAGCAGGCTCCACACTGTCAGCGCATAGCCGGACATGGGGCTCAAACCCATGATCTGTGAGATCATTACCTGAGTCGAAGTCAGACACTTAACCAACTGAGCCACCCAGGCACCTCACTTCTTGCAATCCTGCAACTAATGTGTTCTCCGTATCTATGAGATCGTTTTGTTTTGTTTTCCTTTAAGATCCCATATATAGGATATCCTACAGTATTTGTCTTTCTGTCTGATTTACTCACTTAGCATAATGTCCTCCAGGTCCATCCATGTTGTTGTAAATGGCAAGATTTCATTCCTTTTTGTGGCTAAATAATATTGCACTACATATATATACATAAATGTATACATATATATGTGTATACAGATACATATACCATATCTTCTTTATCCATTTATCCATCAATGGACACTTATATTGCTTCCATATCTTGGCTTTTGCAAATAATGCCACAATGAGCATGGGAGTACATACATCTTTTCTAATTAGGGTTTTTGTTTTCTTTGCATAAATATCCAGAGGTAAAATTGCTGGATTGTATGGTCATTTTATTTTTTGATTTTTCAGAGTTAACTTCCATACTGCTTTCCATGGTGGCTGCACCAATGTACATTCCCACCAACGGTGAGTAAGGAAGGGTTCCCTTTTCTCCACATCATAGGTATGAGATGATAACTCGCTGTGGTTTTGATTTGCCCTCTCCTGATGATTACTGATGTTGAGGATCTTTCATGCACCTGTTGGCCATCTGTATGTGTTCTTTGGAGAAATGTCTATTCAGATATTTTGTTCATTTTAAAATTGGATTATGGTTTTTTTTTTGCTTTTTGTTTTTTGTTTTTGCTATGGAATTGTGTGTGTGTGTGTGTGTATTTAAAATTTTTTAAGTTTATTCATTTTGAGAGAGACAGAACAAGTGAGGGAGGGGCAGAGAGACGGGGAGAGATAGAATCCCAAGCAGGCTCCACACTGCCAACACGGAGCCCAGTGCGGGGCTTGAACACGTGAACCATGAGATCATGACCTGGGCCAAAACCAAGAGTCAGGAACTTAATTCATCCAGGTGCCCCTATATATTTTTTATATATTTTGTTCTTTATATATTTTGGATATTAGCCCCTTATCAGATACATGATTTGCAAATATTTTTCTCCCATCTGGTAGGTTGTCTTTTCATTTTGTTGATGGTTTCTTTTGCTGTGAAGGTGCTTTTTAGTTTGATGTAGTCCCACTTGTTTATTTTTGCTCTTATTGCTTCTGGTGTCAGATTGAAAAAATCATCATCAAGACCTATGTCAAGAAGCTTTACTACCTATTATCTTCTAGGAGTTTAGTGGTTTCAGGTCTCACACTCAAGTCTGCAATCTGTTTTGAGTTAGTTTTGTGTACGATGTAAATCTCATTCTTTTGCATGTGGCTGTACAGTTTTCTCAGCACCATTTATTGTCCTTTTCCCATCATATGTTCCTGCTTCCTTTGTTGTAAATTAGTTGACCATATATACGTGTGTTTATTTCTGGGCTCTATTCTGTTCCATTGATCTATGTGTCTGTTTTTAGTCAATGCCATACGTTTTGATTACTATGGTTTTGTAGTATAGTTTGAAATCAGGGATTGTGAGGCCTCCAGCTTTGTTCTTCTTTTTCAAGATTGCTTTGGCTATTTGGGGTCTTTTGTAGTTTCATACAAATTTTAGGATTGTTTGTTAGCAGTGCCTATCTCAAAGGGGGGGTGGAAGGATTAAAAGTTGGTGTCAAATATTTAATCTAGTGCCTGGCCAACAGTGGGTATTATATAAATGTGGCTATCATAATTATGTGTTTTTCAGTAAACTGCTTTTCTGAAAAGCAACATCTGGCAGAAATGGAGATTGTGGTGGAGACATTAACCAAGGAGAGCTCATTTAAATTGAGATGGTGCCTTCTTGCAATCACCCATTATAGAGACCCTCTTGGCTAAGTCTATTGCCACTCCTTCTCAAACTAAGCCAATGTTCAGAATTCAAGGTCTTTCTTCATGGCCTCCCTGGGAGCTACTCGACAATATGCAGTTATGGGGAGCTCACTTCTGCAGAAAATGCATTATCCTATCAGGCAGTGCTTTCCTATTCTGAGCTGAAGTCTTAGATAGTTCTGGCAAGTCAAGGAGACAAGCATTGCTTCATGCATTGGCCTAGATCTGAAGACCAGGTCCCTGCAACTGAGAGTAAATGTGCCCCTGGAAGGGAGCTCTTGGCGGCCCACTCCCACAACTCCCAGACTTTAAGGGACTTCCTCTGTGGGTCTGGAAATGTGTTACAAGTACAGGGAAAAATGACAAAAACTGGGATTTCAATTATGTGGCCCACAAAAAACCAGCCTCTCACCAGAGAACTGTAAGTTGACTTAGAAAATTTAGAGAAATGGAGAAAACGGTATGGAGCTACAGGGCAGCCCCTTCAAAGGCAGTCATGGAACATCCCGAAAGGCAAGGGAATTAAAAGCAAAAATGAACTACTGGGACCTTATGAAGATAAAAAGCTTCTGCACAGCAAAGGAAACAACCAACAAAACTAAAAGGCAACCAACGGAATGGGAAAAGATATTTGCAAATGACATATCGGACAAAGGGTTAGTATCCAAAATCTATAAAGAGCTCACCAAACTCCACACCCGAAAAACAAATAACCCAGTGAAGAAATGGGCAGAAAACATGAATAGACACTTCTCTAAAGAAGACATCCGGATGGCCAACAGGCACATGAAAAGATGCTCAATGTCGCTCCTCATCAGGGAAATACAAATCAAAACCACACTCAGATATCACCTCATGCCAGTCAGAGTGGCCAAAATGAACAAATCAGGAGACTATAGATGCTGGAGAGGATGTGGAGAAACGGGAACCCTCTTGCACTGTTGGTGGGAATGCAAATTGGTGCAGCCACTCTGGAAACCAGTGTGGAGGTTCCTGAAAAAATTAAAAATAGACCTACCCTATGACCCAGCAATAGCACTGCTAGGAATTTACCCAAGGGATACAGGAGTGCTGATGCATAGGGGCACTTGTACCCCAATGTTTATAGCAGCACTTTCAACAATAGCCAAATTATGGAAAGAGCCTAAATGTCCATCAACTGATGAATGGATAAAGAAATTGTGGTTTATATACACAATGGAGTACTATGTGGCAATGAGGAAGAATGAAATATGGCCCTTTGTAGCAACGTGGATGGAACTGGAGTGTTATGCTAAGTGAAATAAGCCATACAGAGAAAGACAGATACCATATGTTTTCACTCTTATGTGGATCCTGAGAAACTTAACAGAAACCCATGGGGGAGGGGAAGGAAAAAAAAAAAGGAGGTTAGAGTGGGAGAGAGCCTAAGCATAAGAGACTGTTAAAAACTGAGAACAAACTGAGGGTTGATGGGGGATGGGAGGGAGGGGAGGGTGGGTGATGGGTATTGAGGAGGGCACCTTTTGGGATGAGCACTGGGTGTTGTATGGAAACCAATTTGACAATAAACTTCATATATTGAAAAAAAACAAAAACAAACCAACAAAACAACAACAACAACAACAAAAAAAAACAAAAGGCAGTCATGGAGCAGGCCTGGCAGGACTAATGGGAGAGTATCAAGGTGGCTACATCCTTCCAGAGGGTCCCAGATGCCTTCTGACTGTGTCATTCAGGTGCTGGGGATCTGCTGAGCTAGAATCCTGCTACCAGCTCCAAGATCTGCCTTGGTCCAGCAGCAGGCTCTGCCCTCCCTGCCCCTGCCTCTCTACACCACCAGCTGGGTTCTGGGAGCTCTGGACTGGCACCCCGTGCAGAAATCAGGGCTCAGTGCTGGCCTTGGACACATTCTGCAGTGAAGACACTGAGCAACAATTACAGATGGCCCTAAAGAAGAAGTTATGCAGCAACAGTGAGGTTTTAAAAATTTGTTAGCTATCCTCCCTTGCGGCTTTGCTCTTCATTCCACTCCTTCAAAGGAGGAGGGAGAAGAGTATGTTTTTGCCTCTTCCTTGAAGATTGGTAGCATGTGATTAAGTGGCATAATTAGCAGGGTGAAGTATTAAGGTCTGAATGCCATATGTATAAGAGAGTAACAACATTTTAAGTGCAATCCAGAGGCAAAGCCAGAATGGCAAAGGAAGAAAGTGCAAGAAAGTTAAATGCAAAAGGGAAATAGGTAGTTAACCTGCCCCTCACTCCCTGAAAAGGCATTTCCCAAAGCCTGGTGGATAAGATTCACCAGTGGCCTATGTTAAATACACAGCTTGCCAAGCCTCTCTCTTGCAAGTTCAGAGTCATGGTTCTGGGCTGGGACCCAGAGATCCTTACTTCAGCCCAGGCTGGTAAACACGGTGACCTAAGGGTTTCTACAAGGAAGGGGAGTTTAGAATTGCTCATTCTGTTCCAGGGTGGGGAGCAGCAGACAGACTGATGTGAGGTTGTCAATGCCAGCAAGAGCAAGACAGGGCTCAAAGATGAAGCCCAAAGATGATATCTAGTTTTGCTTCTTGGGTGAGGGGGAGGGGAGGGGAGAAGAGGGGAGGATGGGGGAGGGTGGAGAAAAGGAGAAAAAGAAGTATTTTTTTTCCTCTTTACCTCATGTTTCCTTTTTTCCTTTTCATAAATGCTTTTTACTGCAAAACTGGTGCTTTTTGCCATTAGAGCTAAAATAACTGTTGATTATAAATTGAGTCTAAAATGTCATGAAGATGCTGAATTTGCCTGAAAATTCAGCTTTTAAAGATTCCCATTCACACTGCAAACTGCGGGCATTCCGCACATCATTCATCTAGCATGAGTCTGGAAAGATGACAAGGCCTCTCAAAGGCCAGCTAGGGAGAGCGAGGATGGGGGAGCTGGCCTCATGGGTAGGGGCTGACTTGGATTCACTCTTTCCCCTGTCATGCTGCAGGAACAAGCTCATATCCTGGGTGGACAAGTATGGACACAATGATGGTCGTGGTGTGAAAGTCACATGGGTCCCCATGTCAACGCATGTTGACTGCCCTTGGAATGTCCTATTCAAACTGTGCTCTTGAACTTTCTCTAGGAGGCTTCTTGCTGAGGGTAACGTGGCATCTGTCACTTGTGGATTGTCTTCTATTTTCTGAGAGGCAGTGGAACAGAACTGTCTAGCACTTAGGAGAACAGAATCTTGAGCTAAGACAACTGGGTTTGAATCTCAGCTGAGTACAAGTCTTACTAGCTGTGTATCCTTGGGCAAGTGGATTAACCTCTGTGCCCCAGTTTCTTACCTATAAAATGGGGATAATAATATACTTAATACATAAAGTCAAAAGGTAAATCGATTATATCAATCTATGTAGAGCGCATCAAACAGTGTCTGGATCATGGTCAGGGCTATCTCAGTGTTTACTATGCAGTGGAGGATCCTGAGGGCACACTCAGGCTCAGGAATCAGAAGGATCTAAGTTCAAGTCCCAGCCTCACCTCCTACTACCTCTGTGACCTGAGACAAAGGGCTAAAATGGGGGAAAATGGGGGAAGTGACACAGCCTACCTAATAACATTGTTTTAAGAATTAAACAAGATGTTGGTAAACATGTTATCACAGAACACATTGTAAGTATTCAACAAATGCCAGTTATTACTAACATTATGATGTCATTATTAATTATTGCTGTTACCACCTATCAGAAACATGGTTCTCTGGTAAGAGGAGTCAGGGGTCACTGCACCCTTTACCCCTCATTATCCCCATGGCCTTTTTGATAAGAGTTTTAGCTAAAATTCCTGGGGTGTGGTGCCAGGTCTGGGAGGAGATCTCTGATAACCACAGTGACACTAACTAATTTGAAGGAGAATCCAGTCCAAGCAAACTCACTGGTCATGATTCTGTGGGGTTATCCTGGGCCAAATGGTTTGGCCCTGGTCTCTCTAGTTGTACCTGATGCTTTCATGGAATAAAAATATCTCAGAGTGTTAGTCAATTGTCTAGACATTGTAAATTGGACACACATTTGCCCACTTATCTTTGACTGTCATGATTAACCTAATAGGGGTTTTAAGCTCTTTCTACACCAAGAGAGAGAAAGCTAGACATTGTATGGAGTCCTCATCAGGGTACTCTGGGGTGGGGGTGCCGTCATGCTACAAAGTTATGGGGCAAGATGTACCACATATCACCTATGGGTACTGGTGCCTGTCTGTGAGCAGTTGGCATCATTAATGGTGACAGGGAAGTTTGGACATGGGCTGAAAATCTACATTTGCCTCTAATAGGTAATGGTCAAATGCATCTGATTCAATTCATCCTAGAATTATTCATTAAGCAAGCATATATTTGGTCTCACTATAGATGAGAATATGGTGCTCTCACAAAGTTATAGAATCTTAGAGTAGGAGGGATGTTGGAGATCCTCTTGTCCTTTTGCAGATGAAGATACTGAGTCTTCGAAGACAAATGGATTGTTTAATTTCACATAGATTATCAGGGCCAGGGTTGTTCCACAGTTTCTGGACTTTTTCTATTTCCCTTGTGAGAACCTCTTCCACAGGGAGACGAGGTGCAAGGCACTGTAATGAAACCCTTTGGTCTAACATTATGCTCTGGGTCTCCTGCGAGCCCATGCACTTTGCTGACCCTTTTTGCACCTGCTGGACCTTCTCCCAAAGCTCTGGATTCTTGAACCTGTCTCCAAGGTGAGGCCCAGCTGGAGCTTCTGCCCCAGCCTGGTTGCTGCACTATCTCTTTCAGACTTTGTGCCTGCCTTTTTGTCAGCTCCTTGTCAACCCTGGTTAGAGAGCTTGGCCTTCATCATTTCACTTGCTTCTTAAGTGGGGACTCCTGTCTCACCAATAACTGTTCTAACAGCAACACCCCAAGGACTTCCTTCCTTGGCCCATTGGCTTCACCATGCCTCAGGCCAGGTAATTCCAGGCTGGTTTTCAGTAATTCCTTGCATCCAAGAAGAGATAGGGGCTGAGGGAGCCAGGGCTGCCCCTTAGAGACCATGCTGATATTCAGTGAGGCCACTGCATCTCAGATAGGGCAAGCACCTTGCCCTGGTGCTTCCTGACAATGTGGCATTAACTATCAGATAAAAATCTTATGGTGAAAAGCTTTCTTCTATGGCCTCATGGGTATTTAGGCATGTTAGGTCATTTTCTCCCTGCCTTTGCTGATTTGCATCAAGACACAAGGCTTTTAAAGTCCAAGGCACATCCCACTGGCATCTGCAGGTCAACAGAAATTCACCTTCTATAACATCTACATTCACACTAATGTCTTAGCCTTACCTAGCCCTCATTTCATTACCCTGACAAATCTCCACTTACCAGGTAAGGATTTTATTTCCCTTTTATTTAACCAATCTGGGTTTTGGTTTTTGTTCAACCCTTAACTAGTGGTGTGACCTTGGGCAAGTAACTTAACCCTTTGAGCATCAATCTTTCTTTTTCTAATAGAGAAACGATCACCCCCGGCCTGCTTGTCTCTCCAGGATGCCCTGAGGATCTAATGAAAGTGAAAACATTTTGGAAATCATAAAGCACTATATAAATGCAAGTTACTTCCATTGCGTGGGTGAGAACTCTTCTAATGATTTTGGAAAGTCAAGAACGCTGAATGTAATCCCTGTAATATCAGCCTGAGATGCAGGGATAAGTTAGGATAAGTTTTAGTATCTTTAAATATCATATTCTTCCTATACACTTACTAAGGACTCCTAAAACCTCACCAACCATCTTTCCCTGTCTTAGCTAAAAGGGAAGGAGGGGAGAAGAAAGGAGGGAAACAGAAAACAAAAACAACAGCCCTCCCCACTCTGGCAATAAACTTCCAGCTCCAAAGCAGGTTTTATTTAGTGTGCTATAAAAACAGCCGTTTCTCCCATCATAAAAGGATCCTGACTACCCAGCCTCATTTCTTTGCAGTGAGTGTACAGTTTGAGTGGGTCCCAGTTCTGGAGCAGGCTATAGCTTGCCCTCTTCTCCTCACCCCTACTCTCCTCCCTCACAGCTCTGCATATATTGGGAAATGAAAAGGATTTTTAAATAGTTTATTATGTGTGAATTTACAGGGGTGGGGGAGGTATACATTCTGGAGATGGAACTAAGATTTAATTGTCCCTCTCTTTTATGGTTGCTGCCTCATGGGTATGTACCAGACAGCTTGGGCACTGTGGTTTTGAAAATAAAAAAATCCAGGCAAGATTGTAGCAACTTTCTCAGCCATTAAATGGGCCCTGGAAAGTTTAGGTCATTCTGGTGAAATTAAAAAAAAGAAAGAAAGAAAAGAAAAAGAAAACCTCACACAGTCTCAAGAAGGAAAAGGAGCTAAGCTGCGCTCACCTTTCCTTGAAGTTCTGTTGCTCTCTTCTCTCATGGTTCTTGAGAGCATACTGTGCTCTTCTGAACCACCTGGGAAAACATTTGATGCCATACATGAGGTGATTTACTAAATGGGTGCTAGATGAATCGACTCTCCTCAAGTGGCACGAGCAATGTATTTTGGGAGTCTGTTTCTCACCAAATGAGCAGAGGAGTTGGCATTGAGACATCCCTGGGATGTGGTGTGTTTGCAGGTTTCTTCTGAATGACCCATGTCCTACTCAGCTGGTGAAGTTGGCTGCTGGCATGCAAGGGAAGTCCGAGCATAGTGGGCATAAAGCATTAGGGTGAGTGTCGGGAACCCTGATTTCTAGTGCATGCACTGCCCTTCTGGGCGTCAGCCTCTACATCCAAACAACAAAATGGATAGTGTGATAGAAGATGTTTGAGGTTCATCTGGGCTCTATCATTGTAAACTCTAAAATGAAATTATTCTTTAATGTTTATTTATTTTTCAGAGAGAGAGAGAGAGAGAGAGAGAGAGAGAGAATGCACATGAGAAGGGGAGGTACAGAGAGAGGGGGTCAGAGGATCCGAAGCAGGCTTTGCACTTACAGCAGAGAGCCCAATATGGGTTTGAACTCATGATCTGTGAGATCATGACCTGAGCTGAAGTCGGATGCTTAACCAACTGAGCCATCCATGTGCCCCTAAAATGCAGTTAGTCTTAATTTAGGATTAAATCCTAAAGATTCTTGAAAGCCCTAAAAACAGCTGAAGTGATTTTTCTCTCTCTAGCCTTTTCTTATAGGGTTTGTCTGAGCTGATTCTACAAAAACACCCTAGGCTGTGGATGACATTTGACTCCCTGATCCCAAAGCCTGTTTATCAGTGGGAAGGACAGAATGACAAGAGCCTGGGGAACTGGGAGCTCAGAGGTGCCTAACCTCCAACCTGTCATCATTTATTAACTAGATGGCAGTCGCCCTCTTAGCACAGTAGAAAGGAGGCCACAGTCTCAAGGGTCCCACATATATGACTGGGTCATTTTGAAGTTTTCCTGTTTGTGTCTATCTACAACCAAATAAAAAGTAGGCTTATAGGGATTTCCTGAAAAGCAGAAAAATTGGCAGGAGATGGAAAAAAAAAAAAAAGTCTAGAGACTGGGTCTCTTTGGCAGGTATAGAGCTTCTATAAACACAACCCAATACCTTAGTTTCTTAACCCTCAAACCATCACCACACTGGCTTATTTCCTTAATGGTATCAAAGATACTTCCTTGTATCTTCTGGATTGCATTAGCTCTTCCAGGAGGCATTACAGCATGGTGGAGAGGCAGTATGGGTTTTAACTTACTTGGTATCTCATCTTCAGTAACAACAAATTCTTGAAACTCTGGCTAATAAGAAGGGGGAGGCTAAGGATTCAATCATGTCCATAGAAGAGAAGCAGGGTGGATAACTACTTACTTACTGTTCAATGCTTAGGACTCCATGTTCAATAGGTGTCAACCAGTTAACTTTACTCAATTCTGCCTCCCAGTGTCAGCTAGCTCACAAATGCATACTCTTGGCCATAAGGATGATTAATTTTAAAGGGCATGATTGGCTCAGGACAAGTGTATCCCAAGTAAATGGCCAAATGATTGTGAGTCAATGCCATGCAAAAACTCAACTGTACCAGGGACGCCTGGGTGGCTCAGTTGGTTGAGTGTCCTGCTTTGGCTCAGGTCATGATCTCACAGTTTGTGGGTTTGAGCCCCGCATAGGGTTCTGTGCTGACAACTTAGAGGCTGGAGCCTGCTTCGAATTCTGTGTCTCCCTCTCTCTCTCTGCTCCTCCCCTGCTCATGCTCTGTCTCTCTCTCTCTCCTTCAAAAATAAATAAAAACATTAAAAAAAAAACCCAGCTCAACTGCACCAGGACACCTCCCTGGTGCAGACTGCAAGCCTAACTCTTTGGTGAGATGGGCATACATATTTCTGAGTTCAGTTGGTTTGTCAGTTAAATAGGAATACTGTCCTTGCCTATTGAGTGCTCAGCCATATTGTGCAGGAGTAAAGGAGTTAATGCCACACAAATAGTACTGAGCTTAAATCTATACTTTTAGGGGAAGTTACATGTCCTCCACATGCTCATGGTGTCATAACTTTTGACCTTCAGTGACTCACTTCACTTTCCTGTGCTTCCTCCAATATAAAATCATTTGGCGAGATGAATCGATCTCTAAAGTTCTTCCCAGCATCCTAGAAATCTGCAGCATCATGACACCACAGTTCTTGCTACACACTAACCAACATGGCAGCTGGCTTATGGCAATTAGAAAAGTGGCTCTTTTCAAGGCTGAGATAATCCATGGTTTGATGATCAACCTGTGGAGTCTCTGAGCTCTGGGTCAATTACCCTCCAGAGGGATCCCAACACTCTTCTCAATACTCAGAGGACACTATCGTCTCTGGTAAGTGCCTTCCCTAATGCTTCTGCTCCTCCAACATTTTATAACTGGCAGTATCTTAAGATAGAACATGTGCCATGTAATTAGACTTCCTTCTTTATGGATACTGTGCCCCTTCAGCTCGAGAGAAGAGAGACACTTTACCTAGTGGTGAGAGCTAAGCAATGTTGTCTGTCTGCTCACAGGGGCTCACTTCAGCTAGGCAAGGAAAACACTGTCATTAAAACAAGGCCTTTGTCCTTTCAATAGCTGTTCCAAAGAACTGGAGAAAAGAGATTTTTAACTGGGCCACACAAAGCTAAGATTCTAGCCCTGGTGGCTTGGGGGAGGGGAGAAAGAGATAATTACTCTAACTCTTTATAAAAGTAATTTTTGCAACTTAAACACCTTACATTCCAACGATGGCTGTAGTTCACATGGTAACACTTGATAGAGCAGAAAAAATTTCTCTTCCCAGGATTTCGGTGGGGGTTCATAGACATGGCCAAGTATGTACTTTACTAAAAAGACCATCAGTTTTGTGATTCGGCAGGTTCAAGTCCTTGTTTCAGCTTTATAATTAGTGTGAGGGATTCTGGCCAAGCCACTTACCAGAGTCTCTATTTCTCTATTTGCACATATGGATACAATGGACATGAGAATGCCTTATACAGAGTTATAGTGAGGAAGAAATAAGATAAGATTGCTTATGTTTTCTTTTTTTTCAACTCTTCATATGTATGTGCTCCTTACTATAATAAACTATAAGTTCTTGGAAAACAAGGTTATTTTAAGCTTCTTTATTTTACTTTCACATAGCAAAGTAACTCCTTATGCTTATAAGTCTTTTCTGGTTACTCTTTGACTCATGAATAGAGTTCAAATTCCTCTGCCAGGCCAATCAGTCCTTCCAAACTGACATCCTGAAACATATGCACCATGGCAGACCCCATCATAAAAGATCCTCCAGGTGTGATGCTGGTCACATAGTTCCTTCTACCCTGGAAAGCCATTCTCTGTTCCCCTTGCATGCCTGTTTTCCATCTGGCAAAAGTCAACTCTAATGCCACCTCCCTCATAAAGCCTCACACTGCCATTTATCCCTCTGTCTGCTGGGCTCCCATGATATTTGCTCTGCATATTCTATAGGACTTAGCACAGCTAGCCTTATGGTGTAGTTGCTTGTTACTATTCTCCCTCTTCGACTGTAAATCCTTTGAGGGGATCCCTTACAACATTTAGCACCTGCACTGACTATGACGATAAAAAAAAAAATTGTAGTGACATATCAGAAGTTGTAAAGCACTGTTGAAAGCAAAGCATTTTTGTTCTTTTGATTGCAGGCTTCCCCTAGTGCACAAACCTTAGTTTGGAAGGGCTCAATGTGTGCCTTCTGCTTTTCCTTTAGCCCCTCTAACACAGCTGCTCCAAGGCCTGCTGCCACTGAAACCCCTACTCTGTCCCATCAGATATGTCCAGCCCCCTGCTCAAGGCTCACAAGGCCAGCTTCAGAAGAATTTAGCCCTTGATGCCCACCAGCCGGTGATGCTGGGGACCAGCAGTAGGGCAGTCAACTACCTCAACCTTCAAATAGCCTGTGCAAATTTTGCTACTAGCTTGGGAACTTACCCATCATTTATTACATTTTAGGTAGTCTTCACAATGGGCCTGATGGTAGTGTTTAGAAATTGCCTTTGTTTATAAGTCAAGGTTTTACTTTAGAATTTGAGGCTTAGTTTGAGAATTAAAGTATCTTAAAATTGTTGTAGCCCAATCACCTCCCTTTAGGAGTAAGGAAACTGAAAACTAGAAAGGTCACCCAGTTGCTTAATGATAGAACAAGGACTGAAACATAGACCTCAGACTTGTCAGTTCAGCTCAGTCTCCACCAGACCTTATCCCTGTTATTAGCAATGTTCTAGTAGATATATTTTAGTACTTATGAGAACAAAGGGGAAAGTTGAAGAACAATGGGTAAGCAAGCAAGTCATCTGCAAAAAGTTAAGGTGACTCTTTCAATGCTGGGAGCTACTTTGTAGCTAATCTATTATTATATTCTCAAGACCTAAGTTCTAGAGAAGCCTGAGTGGAGGAGTTTTTCAGACTCCCAGTAAGTGGCTGCTGTCCTTGAGGGCCCCAACACATGTGGCAGGAACCTTCACGGATGGTCTTGGCAGAAGCTGCAAACCACATTGGACAACCGCTGACAGCTGTCCGCCACCCACATGATAATAAATAAACACAGATATTATTTCTAAATCACTGGGCTCTTGCTATGCTTCTTTTCAATAACCTGCTTTTGATCTTGCCACCCCTCATGTACACGATTCTCCCTCTCCTGGGGGCTTAGTAAAATTGTAATCAGTTTTTAAGACTCAATCCAAGTCCATCTTGTCTTTTAAACATTCGTTTAGTCATCCATCCATCCATCCATTCATTCATTCAAGAGACATTTTTTGAGCAACTACTAGATGCCAGATCCTATTCTAGGATGTAGGGATGAAGCTTGTACTCTAGTGGGGAGAAGGGAGAAGAGAAACTAACAGAAAACTACATATACATCTATATGTGTTTATACCTACATATACATACACATACATATATCTGATATGCACATACACATGTATATTTCCATGCAAGCTCATGTAGTATATACACATACATGTATATTAATTAATCGATGACATTAATTATTAAGAAAAAATAAAACAAGATATGAAGACAAAGTTTAAAGACAGGAGGACTTGACTGAGACAGGCTGGTCTCTTCTGAGGAAGTGACATGAAAGCAGAGACCTAGCTGAACTGAACACTTTTCTAAAATAACTAGTACACATAGAGTCAGACCCCTACTTCTTCATTCTCCTAGTGTATTTTATTTTTATTCAATCAGTGTTTACCTGGCACTAACTCCATGTGAGACTTTGTGGGCTAGATGATGGGTACACAGTGGGGAATGAAGTCGGCATGGCTCTGCTCACGTGGAGGGCAGGGTCTAGTGCAGGGACAGGTGTCATTACACACATGGACACAACAAGGGGTGCTGGTTCCAGCTATGCTGCCTCTGCTGCTTCTTTATCTCGGACAAAATCCAAAGTAGGGCTGGAAGGTATCAGGCCCTAGGGGAAGAGTCCAGTGCTAGCTGCCATAATCTCAGCTAATTGATCCAGAAAAAGTGGAGTTTCTGCTAAGACAGAGATGAGGCCATTTGTGGGGTCCTGGCCAGTGGCAATGCACCTCAGATATGAACTTGGGTTTAAAGCTGATAGCTAGAGCACAACCTCACACATTCCCATGCCATGTGACAGTAGGCAGGTATTTTTCTATACATCATTTTGTTTATTCTAACAATTCTGTGGATTAGGTAGAGTTGAACAAAATATCCAGAATGGGAGATGTTCATTTGGAAAGAACTTTTGAGGCTACTTGGTCCAACCATTTGACTACTGCTGGGTTCCTTTCCTCAGCAATTCTGAGCAGTGGCCAAACATCTCTGCTTCAACATTGCCAATAACAAAGCACCCCTGACTCACAGCATCTCTTCCATTTTTTGGCAGCCCAGTGGCTTGTTAGTGGTCAGACGGGTTAAATTCCATTTCTCCTGACTCCCAGTCAAGTGCTCTTTCCACTGGGACCCTCTCACACCAGGATTTACCTCAGGCCAGGGCTGAGGAAGCCTTCCAAGGAGGAGCCCTGGCCTAGGGGAAACTGAGCCCCAGGCCATTCCAGCAAAGCCTGCGCCCCTCTTTCTTAGGCAGAGGCTTTCACTCCACCCTGGTGTTCCCTACCCATAAGTGCATGCCCCCAGGAAACACAACCAGAGCACAATGACCAGATTCAAATGCAAACACACATTATGCAGAGGTACATGGTGTCCCGTGGATTATTATTTTGAAATAGATTGTGTGTGGGGGTTCACTTAATCAAATTCTGACAACTGTTTATTGAGAAGAAAATATGGATGGCTCGGCAGCACTGGGAAGGATTTTTGGTTTTCAAACATCTCATCTACTTTACTAAGCTCTCCAAAAATACAAACCTAGGGCAGAATGTTTCAGGCAGGCCATGGTGAACAAGTCCATGTAAGGGCACGTGAGCAACATGAGGCTTTCTAGGCGAGATGCAAGCCCACAGCAGCAGGGGCTGACATTCAGAACTGCCTTTCCTTTCCTACTTCCCTCTCTACACCTGGCTCCTGGGAGTCCCAAAAGTCATGCTGACTGCTGCAATCATCCTCTGGAAGCACAACACCCCAGAGCCCTCATGTGCACTGGTTTTGAATGCAGACAGAGAGAACAAGGAGATCCAGGGCACCTCACAACCTCTGTTGCAGGAGTCAGATGCTAGCAGCCTTGGGAACAAGCAGGAGAGGGTAGGGGGTGTGCTGGGGGACTCAAATCCCTGAAACTAGGAGTCAGAGTCCCAGCCCTCCTGCTGGGAGTGGCTGGGGAAAAGTCAGAGCATTGAACCCCTTGCACTTACTGATGGTTAGGGGAAGGGGATTGAAGAAAATTCACTCATTAACTGGATTACAGAGCCAGAGTGTTATTAAGGCATTTAAATATCACCTCACTCTATGGTTAAATTTTTGTTTTGATTTGTTTTGTAATTCTTGGTTTATGTGAAATCTCAGCTAGAACATAAACAAATAAAGAAGATAAGACCTGAGCCACCCTGGGATCAGAGGGATGGAAATGCTCCCAATTATCCTGCTCTAAACCACCTTTCTCCAGGCAATGGCCCTGAAGTAGATGCTACAGACCCCTTGGAAAGCACCATTCAAGACCACCAAATCAGTTAATCATCCTTCATTTTACAAATAAGAAAACTGAGGCCTAAAGAGAAAGAGCAGGTGCGAAGCCACCTGCCAGATGAACTGGTTTACAGGTATCTTGGTCCAAGTGCTTTCTACCCCACACAGCATCATGAGAAGGGTGTCCTTCTCCTGTTGTCCGCTCAGAGGGACATTCAGGAAGTTCTTTGGACAATGGGGCTACCTCCAAGCCATTACTATCTATTAGTTTCTTCCTTTGATAGGGTTCCCTAGAGTCAATTAATAGAGCATGGTGTAGTCAATGAGTTGGCAAGTTGGCCAGTAGCCATGTGTTGATGAAGTCTGGGAACAAGGAAAGCAGCTCATTTGGCAAGTAAGTGTCACTGGGCCCAGGGTGGTCTATACTTTCTGAAATAGTTTTTACCCATACATTATTTCTCATGCCTCCTAACATCCTTGTAAAGTTCAAAAGGGAAGGAAGGAATTCTGAGTCCCATTTTATACTTGAAGCAAGTGCAGCATAAAGGGCTCAAACAACTTCTCTGAGGTAGAGGGAATTCATAGAAAAGTTGAGAGTTAAATATAGATTTCTTGACATAGTTTAGTACTCATTCAACCTCATTATACTGCCTGCTCTGAAAATATGCTCTCTACATCTGGGTTGTTTCTTGGACACTTTATCCCACATTCCCCAAACAGGGCAACACCAATTCATGCTTCATCTTCAGACATGAGGTAGAGTCTCAGTATCAGATTCCCCTGTGACCTGAACTGGAACCATATTTATATTTACATCCAAATTATATTTAGGAAATTTGAATGTTTGAAAAGAACTTAATAAATATTTGTGCAATGAAAAAAGGAGAGAGAGAGGAAGAAAGAGAGGAGAGAGAGAAGTAAGGAAAGAAACATCTGGGGGCAGTTGGCAGTGGATTTTTCTTCATGAGAAAACTCTGAGGAATGTTTCATCATGGAATCAGGATTCCTGGTTGCACAATCTTCAGTCAGTCTGGAAATGGGAAATCAGGGGGAAAAACAGGTTTTATTTGGACTGAGAATAGTACTGATGGGATGACTGGAAGGGGGCAAGAGCATGGCTAGGGGAAACTTCTTGGAGTCGTCTAGGCATAGGTTGGAATCTTAACTCTTACATCCTAGTGGGATGATGTGGAACAAGCATCTAGTCTTTTTGCCCATTTCCCCATCTGTAAAATGAGGATCATAACAGCTACCTCATGGGCTTATTATGAGGACAGAAGGAGAGGAGACGAGTGAAGTGCCTTGCCCAGGGTGCTCAGTAAATTGAGCAGGTGCTGGTGCATGACTTTCCCCAAGCTTCCCCTTCCTCTGATATAACCACATTCCATTGAAGTAAAACCCAGCTCTGGTGTCTGCCAGAAGCTTACCCTGGATTCTTGTTCAACTATATCTTATCTCATATGTCTAACATGTGATTGCTACTATTATTCAGTACTGAACGTTTGAGCCCTCTGATGGTGAATTTTATGTGTCATCATGACTAGGCTAAGGGATGCCCAGGGAGGTGGTGAAACACTATTTCTGAGTGTGTCTATGAGGATATTTCTAGAAGAGATTAGCATTTGAATCCTTAGACTGAGTAAAAATCGCCCTCACCAATGTGAATGGGCCTCATCCAATCTGTTGGGGGCCCCACTAGAACAAAAAGGCAGAGAAAGGGTGGATTTGCTCTCTGCTTGACCTAGAACATCCATCTTCTCCTGACCTCAGACATCAACACTCCTTGTACTTGCACCTTTGGACTTGGACTCAAACGTACACCATTGGCTTCCCTGGTTCTTGGCCCTTGGGTTTGTACTACAACTCCACCACCAGCTTTCTTAGGTGTCCGGCTTGCAGACGGCAGATTGTGGGACATCTCAGTCTCCACAATCCACATGAGACAATTCCACAGAATACATCTCCTTCTGTATACGATGTATACCTTATTGGTTCTGTGTTTCTGGAAAACCCTGACTAATGCAAACCCTTAATAATCTGTTATTATATTTATGGGTTTATATCTTGTTTTCTTCTAAACAAAGCTCTGAGCCCCTTGAGGTCTGGGGTCATATTCACTCTTAAATTCCCACGGTGTTTAGCATAGGGCTCAGTGCACTATTAAGTACCTGTGTATACTTATTAAATGACTCACTGGTTAGTTAAGTGTCTTGTATCCTCCACGTGATACTGTCCTTTTGACTGGAAAAAAAAGTAATTTTATAATGCTTCCCTGAGTCACCAAATGAAACCCATACATCCTTCAGGGATTGGTCCTTGAGTATATTTCTGAAATTGAGAGAGCTGCTTGGACAGCAGTCATTTGGTGATTAATGGAATGACAGGGGAAAAAAGTGGGCAAATGTTTCTTGCAAGCTCCTCTGCAGACGCCCCATATATCAAGGATCTTTGGTTGCCAACTTGAGGGTGCAGTAGACAGTATTTCTTCATCATGTGTTTCCACAATTATATTCAAATCAATTTAATGCACACATTTACAATGCAGTAATGATATCAGTCACAACCTGAGCAATTTACTTAGTAAACTTTAATATTTTTTTAATGGACTCCTTCACTGTCTATGATCCGTGAAGGAATTAAAATAGGCCTTGATTTCGAAAATCAGAGGCTCATTCCATGAGCCAGGTGCTAAGGCATCTATTCTCAGAATATGTGGCTGAGTAGTCTTGGCATAATAGTGCTCAGAGAAAGCTTACTGTCAAGATCACTAGTCTGGGAATTGAATCCCAGTTTCTAGTCCTGTTTCTGTCACTAACTTACATTGTCTGTAACATTGAGGGATTGGTCATGATGAAATTTTAGTCTCCTTCCAGATTTAATGTTCTAAAAACAAAACAAAACAAAACAAATAAAAAAAACCTCACCTCAGAAGGTAAACCTTGGTCCTAACTCTGGTCTAATCAATAACATCTGATGGCATCCATTCTTATCTTTCCCTATCACTGCTACCATCATCTGATTACACAGACTCTTAGGGGAAAAAAAATGTCTCTCCTTCTGTTTGAGTCTAGAAGGTGATAGTCACTCAAAGAGCTAAGACAATACCAAATCCATTCATTTACTGCAAACCTTTGCCTGCCATATAGAGAAACTGTGACCTTGATCCTGCCCAGGAAAAACAAACTGAACCAAACTAAAAATCAAACTTCAAGCCTGAGTGTTCAAAAGGCAAAACAAAATATGATGCATGATTTCCCCAGTCACTCAAGTATACTCTGTGTTGCCTAGGAGCAGAATATTTCCTAGAGGGCAGGGCCTTGCTTCATTAGTCAAATTCCTGTCGTAGTCTAATGTTTTCGTAATTAACAGCTAATAGTGATGGTCAAGTTTTGAATGACAAATATTCTCATCTCAGGTAACTCATGACACTGCAATTTACTTTGAATTGACATCTGTGTAAAGCATTTACAAGTAGCCAAAGGAAACTATACACAAAGAACATGAAAGAAAGGCATGTCTTGGGCTGGGGTAGGGGAGATGAGAATGGCTTCTGCAGCTCCAGACACTCTATAATGAGCCTACGGTCTGTTCCCCATCTAAGAACAAAAGCTATAGACACCAAAAGGACAGGTCTGGGAACCTGTCCTAAGCCCTGTATTGCAAAGGTTGAAAAAGGAGTAGAGGGAGGGTGTAAACAGAAAATAAACCAATGGAAACCAAGACTCCTTCCTTAGTAGCTAAAAATGGAATAGGTCCGGCTATAGTGTTATGTCACCTCGACTTTTACATGACCACCTGTGGTTACCATGGTCCATTCAAGGATGTCTGAGAGAGCACACTGGAAACAACATACAGTTCTCGGTCGACCGTGGCAGAGACACACATTCCACTTACTATTCCAGCGGCACTATGAGGTTCTAATTTAGATAGGTAGGGGCAGCCAGGGCAAGTTCATGGTCTAGCTCTGACCTTGCTGGAGTGCAGAAAAACACTTTCTTTCCTGCCCTACTCCTTTCCAAGAGCATTCTTCTCTGCTCTCCAGACCCTTCCTTCTCTACATGTTCCAATCACACACACCACCCTCCAGTCCTAACCTACCTCCATCCTTGGTCTTCCATGAAGTTGATACTGCATACTCCCTCCACTTCTCTCTTTTCTCAGAACACCCACAGTGCCAATGGTTTGAATTAGGGAGTTTACACTCGAATCTAACCCTGACATAGCCTTGAGGGCAGGAGTCTCAAGAAGCTCAAGGCAGGAGCCTTGAGACTTGGCTATAAATCTTTGCCTTGTCCATGGCAAAGTTTCTGTCTGCCTTGTCTGTCCCAGTTTCTGGCATGTAGTTAGGCACTGGTGAATATTGGTTCATTGTCAATTACAGAAGAGATATGGGAAGCTGAACCGTGTTTTACAGGCCTTTTATGATGAAGAATTTCACTGGAGAGCTCAGACTCATAGTAAAGTCTGGCTGTGCTGGTAGAATTTAAACAGGTGAAGGAGAGCCAGGAGAGCATTACCCCCTAATGGAGGGAGGCCTACAGGGTGGCATCATTTCCACATCTTTAATGAGATGCTGTTCAACTTCTCCAAATCAAACAATGCAATTGCTTTGCTTTAACATTGGGGAGATAAAACTCTTTGTTTCTGAGCCCACTCACAGAAAGGGGCTGAGGGGAAGCTAGCTTTCAGGAAGGAGCCATTGTCAGCCTGAATGAAGGTCTCCTGATCTGTTAAGAATCAAAACTAAACTTGCAAGTGCTCTGAAAGCAGTTGGCTGGTAGGCAGCAGAAACATCTTTTGGTTTCTAACCTGGATTCTATTGAGAGTCTTTGAAAATCACTTTAATTTTCCTCATTGGAGAACATCATTTGTAGGGCAATAGGGCAGAGCAATGGATCTCTAAAGGCCCTTCAGCTCTCAATTCTCTGCCTGCTCTACACTCTAACACAGGTCCCACTTAAGGAGCTGAGGGTATTTCGGTAATTGCAGCCACAGTGAGATAAAGATACATGAAAGAAAACAGGGGTGATTGTATTAGACCTAATTGCCTCTTGTCACAGTTGCTAAGTTTCCCTCACCCTCACCTCAAATTCAGGGCCAGGCCCAATGGTGCCTTGGTTTTATGGAAACTCTCTTTTTTCTTCTCTTTTCAAAAGAAATCACACCTTTGGATAGACTTGTGTTACAAAGCATTAACACAGTACACACTCAGGGAAGTGGGGAAACCTAAGTGCCTCATCAATAACCACAACTTGCCCGGACGTCACCTTCCCCATAACTTCAAAGAATGACAAATGCCAATCGTGCTGAGTGGGTAGGAAGGGGGAAGGGGTGGGGGGAAGGAACCCCGAGGCCTGTAAACTGACAAAACGCATAGGATTCAGAGGCTAGAATTCTCTGTGAAGAGGCACTAGATGGAATCTAAATGGAGAAATAACCCCTTCTGGCTACCAACAACATCAAATCAAACCATGAGCTCTTGTGTATACTTACAGAACAAAACAAACAAAAACCCTGCCAGTTTTCATTCAGCAAGAGATTTCATTTCCTTTGAGAGAAGAGGGTTGCCAATAAGGACATGAAGGCTTTGACACTGACCTTGGCAGGACACCTGCCTGTATCACTGATATCTGGGCATTGCGCTTTAATTAACAAACATGGGGCAAAATTTCAATTCAGTTTGGTTCACTTAGGGAGGAAATCAGTCAAGAGGCATGTGCTTTGGATCATCCATGAAACAGCTTCTTTCATCTTCTTGACTCCATCAAAGACACAAAGGTTTGGGAAAAGCAGGTTTGGCCTGAATGAAGCTATAAAGGGAGGAAAAGTGCCCCAAGGGCATCTCCCCTTCCCTGGCCTTCCCTTCCTCTCCTCAACTCATTGCTGTCTCTTGAACCAGCCCTTCACCATTAGTCACCATGGTGGGTGTCCTGTGATTCTAAAACAGTAATGGTGTTGATGGCAGGTTACATCATGATGGCCATAGAATGAAGTCTGCTCATCTTTATTGAGAGCCTACTGCTCAACATAGTAAACATTCTTGGAGAGGATGAGGCATTGTCAGCAACCAGAAAGCAGGTGGGTCATAGTCTCTAGACAAACTCGTTCAATGGTTATAAAATCAGTGCTAACCTGCTAGGAATTTACCCAAGGGATACAGGAGTACTGATGCATAGGGCCACTTGTACCCCAATGTTTATAGCAGCACTCTCAACAATAGCCAAATTATGGAAAGAGCCTAAATGTCCATCAACTGATGAATGGATAAAGAAATTGTGGTTTATATACACAATGGAGTACTACGTGGCAATGAGAAAGAATGAAATATGGCCCTTTGTAGCAACATGGATGGAACTGGAGAGTGTTATGCTAAGTGAAATAAGCCATACAGAGAAAGACAGATACCATATGGTTTCACTCTTATGTGGATCCTGAGAAATTTAACAGAAACCCATGGGGGAGGGGAAGGGGGGAAAAAAAGAGGTTAGAGTGGGAGAGAGCCAAAGCATAAGAGACTCTTAAAAACTGAGAACAAACTGAGGGTTGATGGGGGGTGGGAGGGAGGGGAGGGTGGGTGATGGGTACTGAGGAGGGCACCTTTTGGGATGAGCACTGGGTGTTGTATGGAAACCAATTTGACAATAAACTTCATATATTGAAAAAAAATAGAATAAAATCAGTGCTAACTTTTTATAAATACAACAGGGAATTTAGAGAAAGGAGAGCATAGTGTGGTCTGGAGGAGAATTGGAACATGCTTCTTTGGAGCAATGGGATTTCTTTTCTTTTCTTTTCTTTTGTCTTTTTTTTTTTTATAATTGAAGTACAATATACTATGTTATGTTAGTTTCGGGTACACAACATAATGACTCAAAAATTCTATCCGTTACTCACTGCTCATCATGGTAAGTACTTGATCCTCTTCACCTATATTACCCCACTCATCTCCCCACTGGTAACCACTAGCTTATTCCCTTTGAGTGTTTTTTGTTTTTCTTTCTTTTTTTTTTATTCATTCGTGTTGTTTCTTCAACTCTGCATATGAGTGGAATCATATGCTATTTCTAATGTATTTCACTTAGCACTATATCTTCTACGTCCATCCATGTTGTTACAAATGGCAAGATTTAATTCTTTTTTATGGTTGTGTAGTATTCCGTGTGTGTGTGTGTGTGTGTGTGTGTGTGTGTGTGTGTGTGTGCGCGAGTGCCCATTTACCTATGCATGGACAGTTGGGTTGCTTCTCTATCTTGGCTATTGTAAGTAATGCTGCAATACACACAGGGGTGCATATATCTGTGTGAATTAGTGTTTTCATTTTCTTTGGGTAATACCCACTAGTGGAATTACTGGATCATATGGTAATTCTCTGAAGGAGCACATTTTTCAAGTGCTAAATTGAAATATCTGTCAATCCAGTGAAAATATATTTTTTAATATAATTTATTGTCAAATTGGCTAACACACAGTGTGTAAAGTGTGCTCTTGGTTTTTGGGGTAGATTCCCATGGTTCATTGCTTACATACAATACCCAGGGAGCAATGGGATTTCGACCTTGAGAGTCTTATAATTTCTGAGAGCTGAAAGTTGACTCTGATCACCATATATAGATAAACTGATAACATTTCATTTGAACCAAAAGAGACATGAAAAAGAATTCCTGGAAGACTATAACATAGTGTCTTTCATATCAATCCCAGACATGCCTCCTTTAAATCTCTATAATGTTGACATAAGATATAACCTGGCTGTGCCTTAGTTTTGTCATCTATAAAATGGGGATAATAATAACTGTACTGACTTTATAGAGCTGTGGTCATAATTAAACAGTATATTGCATACAAAACACATAGCATAATGTCTTACCTTCAATAAACTTCATTAATATAACTGTAATGGTAACATTAGTGACTCTAAATAGTAGAAAGGGGAAAGGAGAATGAAGAGCTGTTGGGATTGCTGTCTGCTTCAGGCCACTCTGAGCCCAGCCCCAAAGCAGGAAGGCTATGCTACTCCATCCCAAGTTCAGAAGGGCAGTCTGCATGAGAAAACCTCATGGCTGCAGACTTTGACCAAGATGGTCTCCCTTGTCTCATTGCTCTGGGTTGCATTTAGGAGCCCACAATTAAAATGAAAGGCAGCCAAGCACACGCACACACAAACTGGATCCTTGCATTTGGATCAACTCCAATAATGGGCTTTCCCACCAGAGGTGGGGTGGAGTCTGCAGGGAGTAGAGAAATACTCTGTCCTCAGACCTGCCCTCCAGATACTAACCTCTCAAGAGACAGACCACTTGTGGTCTTGGGCACTGCCAGCAGCCAAAGAATCTCTCCATTTCTTTTTATTTTTCTTTCCCTCCAATTGCTTCTTCCTTGTCTCTTTTCTGAAAGTAACCCTATCCCACCTTCAGATAGGTGAGGCCATTTCCCTTTATGGACTCAGAATTTTGTGATTCTAACACAGGGACCCAGCAGCATCCTGGCCCCTGTATAAACTTGAAAGCCTCATTGTTTCCATGGAGTCCAGAAGCAGGACAATGATAATACTAGCCATGACTTAGCAAAGCTAGGATAACAAAAAGGGCAAAAGAAGATGAGGATTTAAATTAGTTTAGTGTTTTATTAATTAATTTTTTTAAGTTTGTTTATTTTGAGAGAAAGAGTGCACTGTAGGCATGAGCAGGGGAGGGGCAGAGAGAGACAGAGAGGGAGAGAGAGAATCCCAAGCAGGCTCCATGCTCTTAGTGGGGAGCCCAATGTGGGGCTCAATCTTATAAACCATGAGATCATGACCTGAGCTGAAATCACAAGTTGGACGCTTAACTAACTAAGCCACCCAGTCACACCTAATAGTTTAGTTTCTATTTATTTTTTTTAATTTTTATTTTTTTTTAACATTTAAAGTAAGTTTATGTCCTTCATGGCTACACAAAAACTCCACAGTGCACAGATCATCAATCTTTTTAAACAGATGAGAAAACAGAGGCCTAAAAGATGTAGGACGGTCTTTTCTTGCAGAAATTGACAAGCTGATCCTAAAATTCCTGGCAAAATGCCAGAGACCCAGCATAGCTAAAGCAATCTTGAAAAATAACAAAGTTGGAAGTCTCATACTTCCTGATTTCAAAATTTACTACAACTACAGAAATCAAGAAAGAACGGTATTGACATAAAGACAGACTGATAGATCAAAAGAACAGAATTGACTGTCCAGAAATAAACCCTTAGATTTATTACACATTGACTTTACATAAGTGGCTAAGATAATACATTGGGGAAGAAAAGTCTTTTCAGTGAATGGTGCTGGATAACTGTATATACTGTCTACAGAGGAAAAGTAGTAGGATCCCTACTTCACACCATATACAAAAGTTAACTCAAAATGGAGCCTAGACCTAAATGTAACAGCAAAATTGTAAATCTTTTAGAAGAAAGCATAGGAGTACATTTTCCTGATCTTTGGTTAGGCAAAGCCTTCTTAGGCATAGCACTAAAACACAAGCAACAAGAGAAAAAGGAAATAAATTGGGCTTCATCAAAATTAAAAATTTTGGTGTTTCAAAGGTTACCATCAAGAGAATAAAAGGATGACCCACAGTGACAGAAAATATTTGCAACTCATATATCTGACAAGGGACTTGTATTCAGAATGTTTAAATAATTCCCACAAAATAATAAAAAGACAAGTAACTGAATTTAAAAATGGGCAAAAATTTGGGATGCCTGGGTGACGCAGTAGGTTGAGCGTCTGACTTTGGCTCTGGTCATGATCTTCCGTTCGTGAGCTCAAGCTCCGCATTGGGCCCGCTGCTGTCAGTGCTGTCCTCTATCCCCCTCTTTCTCTGCCCCTCCCAACCTGTACTCTCTCTCTCTCTCAAAAATGAATAAAAACACTTTAAAAAATGGGTAAAAATTTGAACAGGCATTCCTCTCCCTAAAATATGCATGCAGCTAAAAGCAAATGAAAGGATGCTCAACATCATTAGCAATTAGGAAAATGCGTATCAAAATCACAACAAAATGCTACATAATATCTATTAGGGTGGCTATAATGAAGAAGATGAACAATAGCAAATGTCGGTGAGGATATGGAGAAAATGAAATCCTCATACATTACTATTGAGACCGTGCAATGCTACATCCACTTTAGAAAATAATTTGGAGCTTCTTTAAAAGCTACACATAGTTAGCATACGACCTAGCAGTTCCACTTCAAGGTACATATCCAAGAAAGCTGAACACACATGTTCACATAAAAACTTGTACATAAATGCTTACAGCAGCATTTTTAATAAAAGCCCAAAGTGAAAACAACCAAATGTCCATCAGCTGATGAATGAATAAAATGTGGAGCATCCATATGATGGAATATTATTTAGTCATAAAAAAGAATCAGATACCGATACATACTACAGCACACACACAAAAAACCTTGAAAACATAATGCTAAGTGAAAGAAACCAGACACAAAAGGCCACATACTGTGTGCTTCCATTCATGTGAATTGTCCAGAATAGGCTAACTTAGAAACAGAAAGTAGGTTAATAGTTGTGAGGGACTGGAGACAGTAGAGAAGGAAGAGTAATGGGTTTTATGAATATAGGATTTGGGGGCGGGGGAAATTATAAAAATGTTCTGGAATTAGTGGTGTTGACTGCACAAATCTGCAAATATACTAACAATCACTGAATTGTACACTTCAAAAGGGTGAATGTTATGGTGTGTAATTATACTTCATTAAATCTGTTATTAAAAGCAAAATAAGAGCTTAAGAGAATTACCAAGGTCACAGAATCATTGACCTGACAACCCAAACAGGATTAGATTAGTCTAGTCACTTAAATTAATTTATGTCCCCATTTTCCTTTTCCTTTTCTGTGTCTTTTCATTTTTCCTACCTTGTTAAGTTTTGCCTGTCATCGAAACCATTTACAATCAAGTCTAGAATAAAAACAGCTGTAAATAAACATATAAAACTAATCTAACCAAATTTTACTTTCAAACACAACTTGGGACATTTATTATATTGCATTTCTTCATTCTTATAAAAAAAGGAGGCCATTTCTTTCTGTGCTCTGGCAGTTTCTCTCTTGATGCAAGTGAGATCTGAAGAGTAGTTTGTCTAAAATTGTATCTTTGTGGAAGTATTTTCTCCCTTCAAATCTGTAAAAAAGTCACTAAGAACATGAAGAATACTAAGATAAGACAGAGTGGATGCCAGTCACTTCAGTTGTTGCTGAGGCCATTACTGGAAGAGGGAGAAGGTGGCTCCTCGCCACTTCCCTGGAGCCTTCTTAAGAGTACAATTCTGGTGATCCAGGCTCTGTTTTGTTCCACGGATCACAACCAATCTCCAGACTCAGCTGGAAAGGCAAAGATTTCTAGTGTCTCCTGGAATCTTGGTGCTAGTGACCCCATCTACACAAAGCCTGGCTATTTCCTAAGTAGGATTCAGAGGTTTCATCATGCAGTGACTGACCTTTCTGGTCCACAGGATTGCAGCAAAGGCACGTGAAAAGGAAAGGGTGGCCAACTGCAGATTCTGACCACTGGCTGTGAGTGTTCCTATGGTGAAGCAAAAGTCTGTACTTTCCTAAAACTACTGCCTCTCTTACATATTTCTGCTCTAATATTTCTGCTCATGGGGCTTACATTTTCCTCTTATCCTTTTCATTTTGAAGTCACCTAAAACAGTGTCAAAGATTGCTAGCTCTTCATTAAAAATCCATCTCTTTCTTGGGCATGCTGCTAGATTATATTTTCCAGATTCCTCTTAGTTAGATTAACGACCAGAATGAATTCTAGCAAGTGGCATATGAGTGGAAGACATGTGTGCCATTTCACAAACAAGTCCTTGGTGAAATGATGCCCTCTGCCACGCCCCTTTTCCTGTCTTTCTAATTTGAATCAAGGAGACAAGACTCTAGCAAATTGCAGAGCCACTGATGGGAAGAGCTTGGGCCCCTGAATCACTATATGAAGAGGTACTAATCACTGACCAGAAACATTTGGCCTTGAACTAGCACAGACTTATTAAGTCCATTTAGCCTATTCTAACTAATATAACCAGGTCTTCTTTCAGATTCACAGTCATCAAGTCAGACCCATTCCAACCTGTGCTTCTGCACCTAGCTTATTTCAAATAATTATAAGATTTTGCATTGCTAAGTTTGTACAAATGAGTTTAAATTTGGGGAAGATTTTTTTGTAATATAAACGTCATTTATAATTCAATATTGGCATCTTTGAACATGATGAAAACGCTTTAAGGAGGGCATTTAAACCAACAGCATTACACCTGCAAGAGTCAGGTATTCAAGGCAAAATGAATAGAAGATACAAATGCCTGGACAAGAAGAGGTAAGCGCTGACCCCCAGGCATGGAACAACAGGTCGTTTTGTGTTTATGTTGTGTTTTGTGTACACATGTTGTCAGAAGTCCAGAAATCTTATGCATGAACAAAAAATTAGTCACAGAGGGGCTATTCATTATACCCTTATCTTTTAAAAAGAGATAGTATCATAGATTTCATAGCATGGATCCACACTAAACCTAGTCTCTAAAGTAATTATATGTCCTGTTGGTAAAATTCAATTCTGCTTAATTCATTCATTTATTCATCCATCCATTCATCCATTCAGTAAATGTGTAAGGATAGTCTGCTGTAGACTTAGCACTGTAGCAGGTTTTATGTAGGGTAATAAGAATTAGAAGATATGGCTCCTGGCCCAACAGACCTTATAATTTAATGTGGAGGCAAGCTATATATAAGGAAAAATAAATGAAATGTCAAGGATTAAATAACAACTTCAGACCATCAAATGAGAAGTACAGGTATTAAGTGTCAAAGAGTTTTCAGAAAGGAGATTGATAAATCAATTCAATTAAACTAATATAATATATTCATTGGGCATCTAACAGGTGACATTAGATGAATTTGTTCTGATGGCTATTTTAAGATTTTAATTTTAATAAGCATTTATTTTGTTTCTAGTTTGTGCTAAGCACTGAGGATAAGGATGATGCAGGAAGCTGACTGAAGAGAAAAAGAAAGGGCATGAGGTGTTATGATAATCATGGCAATGATATTTGTCCACTTCAAAAGCCAGGCCTATTTCATAAAGTCTTTGAGGGCAAGTGTTGCTCCTTACATTTCTTCATTTCGCCCTCTCATTACCTGAGTTATCTCCCTCAAGCCTCCCCTTGGGCTGGCTCCCTGTCGCTTGGTTTATAAGCTCTCTCACAGGATGGCCAGTAAGTGAAGGGGATCCGCACTGCTGGCAACATCAGATAGTGATGTATTTATTCACCTTCTCCTTGACATCTAGGGGCAACCAAGGGAAGAGAAAATCCTCTGGTCTCCTTGAGTGAGACAGCAGGTGTATACATATCAGATAGGCACTGCCCAGAGCAGAAGGGAAACAAAATCCTCATTGTGCACCCAAAATTCATTTCTCACTTGGGAAAGAATGGATACAATGGAAGTATTTACTGTGTGTAAATGTTTAACTGATGCGTGATTAGTGTTCATTTTGTGTGTGTCGTGATGGTAACATGGTTATATATGGGAATGCCCTTCCTATTCAGAGATGCATGCCGAAGTAGGGTAGCAGTAATTGGGCATGCTGCCTGCAATCTACTTTTCAAACAGGTCATCAAATTTGATAAATTTTGATGGTAAACAATATATGAATGTTCATTGTATTATTCTTTAAATTTTTCTGTATTTTCCAACATTTTCCAAGGAAAACATTGGTTAGAAAATGCCCGTCTATCATGTGTGATTTGGGGCAACTCCAAGGCCGGGTTGAATGCTCCCCACCTCCCTCTGCCCACTTCTAGTCCACTCTGCCTCTGCCTACGCTTTCTCTGGCTCCAACCCAATTTAGCTGAAGGGTTTTATTCATATTAAAATGCACACATAGCAAACAGTGTTAGTAATTAGTCAGACTATATTATGTACAAATGAATATCTAATACACCTGCTGGTTAGAGGTGAAGGGAGGAAAGAACATGAGAGTTTACATGGGATTCCTGAGAGAGAGAGAGAGAGAGAGAGAGAGAGAGAGAGAGGATGGTAGAGGTAAAAACACAGCAAGAGGGAGACGGATGGGGGTGAGGGCACTGCTGTTCAATAGAACTTTCCACAGTGATATGAATATTATGCATCTACACTATCCAATGTGGTAGCCATTAGCCACATCTAACTACTGGGTACTTTAAATGTGTCTGGTGTGACTAAAGAACTGAACCATAGCTGACCCTTGAACAGCACAAGTTTTAACTGCATGGGTTCACTTATGCACATATTTTTTTTTGCAATAAATACAGTACTTTACTGTAAATGTATTTTTATTCCTTTTGATTTTCTTAACGTTTTCTTTTCTCTATCTTTATTGTAAGAACACAGAACATAATACATATAACATACAAAATATGTGTTAATTGTCTTTATGTTATCTGTAAGACTTCTGGTCAACAGTAGGCTATTTGTTGTTAAGTTTTGGGAAGTCAAAGACTATATGTGGATTTCTGACCATGTGGGGATTAAGTACCCTTAACCCCTTGTTGTTCAAGGTCAACTGAAATTTTATTTAATTTTGATTAATTCAAATTTAAATGGCCACATGTGGCTAGTGGCCACTGTAGTGAACTATTGAGCTCCAGAGGGACCTGAGCCCATGAAAGGGATGAGAGTCAGGATAACTGGCTTTTACGAGTGAGTTGGTAACTGGAGAATGAACATTTCCTAAGAGAATTAAAAAGATATGTTAAGATATATAATCGGTGGGGAAAGATTGAAAGTGGAAAAGTGGCGATTCTTTTTTTTTTTTTTTTTAATTTTTTAATGTTTATTTATTTTTGAGAGAGAGAGTGAGACAGAGTGTGAGCAGGGGAGGGCCAGAGAGAGGGAGACACAGAATGGGAAGCAGGCTCTGAGCTGTCAGCACAGAGCCCCACATGGGGCTCGAACTCACGGACCGCGAGATCGTGGCCTGAGCTGAAGTCGGACACCCAACCGACTGAGCCACCCAGGCGCCCCGGAAAAGTGGTGATTCTTAATGTATTTACTATTAGGAATGCTTGTCCTTGGGTACTATTTTTAACTGGTCAAGTCACAATTATTGCAGAGCAGATCCGCCCAGTATGAAATCGCTCCATATTGTTTATACACACAGTATGTTTATGCATCAAGTACAGTAAATGATAGGCTATTACGACAGGAAAGGTGGATTCTAGGAGGTGGGGTACGTCAAATCCCCAGGATCTTTCTAGGCCAATTAAGTGGGTTAAATGCCATGGCAAGGGGTCATGTCACCCACTTCTCTACCTTCCTTACTCCCATCTCCACCAAAAGCTTCAGCCAAGAGGAAAAGGCTGCTTCCCACATAAAGGTGAGCTAAAGTGCTGCCCCTCCTGGGCACAGAAGTCACTCCCCTGCAGCAAAGATGATGCTAGAAACACAAAGAACCAGGAAAAGACTCAATTCATGAGACGGGGCTGTTCGGCCTCGAAAGCTAGAATATCTGAAGATTATCTCCCGTAGACTTTATGTACTAATTTTTTTCAGCTTTGCAATGTCATGGCTTCTGCCTGAACAAAGGACAAGAAGGTCCAGTCTCATCCCAGCACAGACAGAAGAGCACAGAACAGTCAGTGCTGCAACAGACCCAGGGATGATTCCTCATGCTGGGAGGGCAAAGGAGGGGACCTATCAAAGTGAGAGGCAGCTAATTCCCCCAAAAGAAAGAGAATTAAACTAAAATAACATTATTAGCTCAAGTGAATTAGAGGAATCTTCTCAGGGTGTCAGATGTAACAGTTTTACTCGGTTTTATATATTTAAGACCCATGTGCAGTTTATGGCCTTTGTGGAGTTAAGTAGATTCATATGTTAAATTAGAAGGTGGGGGCAGAGGGGGGATTTTGTTTGTTTCTAGTATTACTTGGCAGAGTACAAGGGGCCCTGGACTCACAATGGGAAGGCCTGGCCTCAAGTCCACACCCTTCCTAGTACTGTCCAAGTGCCTGGAGCAGCCACTGGGTGGTTGTGGCTGCCCTTTGTAAGCAGGGCTGGGAATTAAGCCTTAATGTGATAACCTAGTGGCTCTCCAACTTGAGTGTGCTCAGAATCACCTGAAGGGTCAGTTACAACTCCCACAGTGGGCCTGGAGTGGAACCCAAGGATGTGCATTTCTTTTTTTTTTTTTTAATTTTTTTTTCAACGTTTTTTATTTTTATTTTTGGGACAGAGAGAGACAGAGCATGAACGGGGGAGGGGCAGAGAGAGAGAGGGAGACACAGAATCGGAAACAGGCTCCAGGCTCCAAGCCATCAGCCCAGAGCCTGACGCGGGGCTCGAACTCACGGACCGCGAGATCGTGACCTGGCTGAAGTCGGACGCTTAACCGACTGCGCCACCCAGGCGCCCCAGGATGTGCATTTCTAACAAGTTCCCAGGTTACTGCTGGTCTGGGGACCACTCTTTGAAAGCAAATGCCCCATGGCATTCATTGTATGTACTATATTAATTTTTCTCCTAAGCTGTGTAATATCTTTGGGAGAATGGAGAAAAATCAAATCATTTTCTGTAAGACTTTATTCTCATTCTCTTTATTCTCTTATGAATCCCAGGCTGGTTGTGATATTGGAGTTGTGTTCAACACCATAGTGCAGCATCAGGATACATGCCTTTGTGATAATCAATAATCTGTTGCTGGGGTCTTCTTACATTTGCTCTTTGCTGTATATTTGGACTATTGGATTTCTTTATTTTAGGAGAAGTGGTTCTCAAACATGAGCCATGCATCAATATCAACTGTAATATTTGTTAAACACAAATTTCTGGATTCCTGGGCCCCATTCCCACATACAGCATCTGGGGTAAGACCCAAGAACGGGCATTTCTAACAGGTGGTAGTGATGCTTCATGTCTGGGACCACACTCTGAAAGGCCTGGTCTATTCGTCTCGGCTTTCTTTGTCTTCTACTTCCCTAGCCTCTAGTCCAGAGGTCAGCAAATTATGACCATCTGTTTTACTAAATAAAGTCTTATTGCAACACAGCTGCTCCCATTCATTTATGTATTGTCTGTGGCTGCTTTCAAACTACAATGGCAGAGTTGAGCACTTGCAACAGAGACAGAATAGCCTGCAAAGCCTAAAATATTTACTATCTAGCCTGTTATAGAAAAAGCTGACCATCTCCAGTTCTAGTCTTCTTTCTTTCCCTTGCACATAACATTTATTAATCATCTTCCATAAACAAGGCACTTAATATACATTTTTGTATTTTACCTTCACAATCATACAGATGGATTCTGGGTCCCTTCTAGATCACAGGGTCAAGTAATTTCCCCAAAAGCACACAGAATCTGAATCAAGACCAGCTATGTGGTTCATGGAGCTTAATGCATAATGAAATTATGCAGCTTCTTAAATATTCGTGAAGAATTTCAGGATGATGAGAGCAGAGCATCCAACCAAGTGTGGGGCTTTCTCAGTGTGGAGCCCCGTGTTACCACATATGCCACATGCCTATGACTTGAGCAAGTGTCCAGTCCTGACCTGACCTCAGGCCAGCCCTGAGGTTTGGAACTGTCTCCCACATGGCTGATCCACCAGGCTCATACACCATGGCCAACATGCACTGCCACAGCCAAGTACTGAAGTTATCCTTTGGAGATGGAATCTTCTTTCTTGAAAAACCACACCAAGTCTATTTCCAACATCCTTATACTATGTTGTCCCTTAGACCCCATTATCTTCTTTTTTAAAAAAAATAATGTTTTATTTTATTTTTTGAGAGATGGAGCGTGAGCAGGGGAGGGACAGAGAGAGGGAGACACAGAATCCAAAGCAGGCTCCAAGTTCTGAGCTTTCAGCACAGAGCCCGATGCGGGCTTGAACCCACAAATGTGAGATCATGACCTGAGCCGAAGTCAGACACTTAACCAACTGAGTCACCCGGGGGGCCCCAGTCCCCATTGTCTTCTTGAGGGTGAAATGCATTTCTGTATTCCCAAAAAAGCTTGGCATGTGGAAGCCACTCAATAAATGTGATTATTTATATAAAAACATTGCTCCTCTTGTCCTAGAAAGGCTTTAAAATAGCTTTTCAACAAATTATTGTTGAATTAGTGGATATCAATAAAGGCTAAAAGGAAGCCAAACATTGCAGGGATTACTGTTGTAATTCTACCAAGGAGAGAACAGAGCAAAGAGACAATATGCCTTAATTTGCCACCGCCCAAAATTTAGTGGAGGACCCCAAACTAGAACCCAGTGTCTCCCAGCATGAAACCTGGGGCTGTTTCCCCAAGTTTGCAGCAGAGAGCATTTCCTTTCGGGCATTCATTCCCTCAGTATTGAGGAGTGACAGCAGTTCAACAACACGTGCAAAGCCAAGCCAGTGATCATTTTAAAGAATGCAGCATCTCATGTTATTTGATCACTATATTCTCTGAGCGTTTAATCCTTTCAAATATTTTGCAATCACTTCCTCTAATTACAGAGAAAACACATTGGAGTGATGTGCGTGCTCGGGAGCATCCCCTCCTGTTTCCTTCTCTCTGTTTAATCAAGAATTTGAATCACCTTTCAGCTTCCTAATCCTATAATCCTAAAAGGAATTTACTCTGCTCCAAACTCTGCTCGGCAAGATTCTGTACAGTAGAACCTGGAGCATTTTCACAGACTGTGAGAAGGGGAGATGAATCCCAGAGGCAGGTTTCCTTCCAGAAACTCAGGAAACTGGAGCCCCTGGAGACAGCCCTCTTCTAGCTAATATTCTGAAGATGTGGACCTTGGAGCCCTGCAGCAGATTTACCTGGAGGGCTCATTAAAATCCTAACTTTCTGAGTCTCATTCCAGCCATAGTAAATTGGAGTTTGGAGACATGGAATCAATCTATCATCTACCTATATTTTCCCAAGTGATTCTCATGTGTACCAAAAGTGAGAATCAAGTCGCTAGCTAGCCACATCCTTAATGTATGTTCATTGTATTTCTCTATTACTTCTAGAAAACTCACCAGTGGTTAGTACTATACCCCACTTTAAAGATTATGATTTATAAATATATAAACTCAATTAATGGTGTAGCTGAAAAGGCCTTTGATCACTATGGGTTATTGCTGCTGGACCCAGAAAGAATGTGAAGGGACAATAAAATGGGCATCTCTAGACTTCCAGCCATGCTAGGGAACAGGCAGAGGTGCCTTGAATTAGTAGCTCATCTGAGTTTACAGTCAGGATGTCCACTCCTCGGAAGTCTGGGCACTCTGACTAGGGTTTATCCACTAGCTTTCCTGCAACAGCCTGTACTTCCAATGTTCTCACTATCTCCAAATACCACTGGCAGATACTAAAAATCTCAATGTTTTAATATCCAAATTATACTAATTCACCACATCCTTTCTCAGGCCATGGGTTTGTGTTTCTTGTTCAGTGAATATGGTAACCACAACTCAGAGGAAAAGCTCACAGCTCAGGACTAGATTGTCTTCCCGCATTACCTCCGTCTAAAAAGATGACCTTGTTTTACCACCGCACATCTGCTCTTGTTCATCTGCTGCCAGTTACACGTCTGCTCACTCTCTTCTATTTACCTATTCTCTGAGAGCAAGAACAGTGTTTCCTCTTTTTCTCCCTCTCACAGATGCACCTGCAGTGTTTCTCACACAACTCAATTAATGCCATAAACTGGTAAGAGATGATGGCCCCTGCTTGATTCGAGGAACTCATCAGTAAAATGAGTCGATGTGTCCCAGACCACATGCTGGGAGGAATACGGATTTGTAACACACCTTCTCATCAGCCCCGGGTCGCTAAATAGGGCAGACTTTTTTTCTCAGAGCCTCCATATGTTCAACTCACATGGATCAATAGAAACACCATATTGTCTCCACAAAAGCTTTAGATCTTCACCCTTTCTAATATACAGAAAGTCCCAGATTGTTTTTTCTCAGATGCAGTGATGCCCTGAAGCTTCAGCTTACAGTTTGGGAGCGGGAAGCAGCCCACGGTGAGGTTCATGGCCACAGACTGGGATATAACTCAACAATTTGGGTTTCAAATAGCCCCAAATGGACTTTGTAGAACTTAAAAGTAGAGAAATGCAGCAACTCTGGAGCTCAAACACAATCTCAACCTCTGCAGCTCTCTTCTGCAAAAGGCAGAAAATCAGAAGTTAGGAGTGCACAGCTGCCCAGGCAGAAGTGAAGCAGAGTCCCAACAGGAGTGAGCCAACACGCTCTGAGTGACAGCTGGTTAAACATTTCTGATAAAGCCTCACAGTCTTGATAGAACCTTGTGTGTGTGTGTGTGTGTGTGTGTGTGTGTGTGCGCGCGCATGTGCACGTGTGTGGTGATACATTCGGGTGGATTGATAGCTGCTTAAATATCTGTAACCAAAAGAGTGTTGGGTAAGGACACTAACAAACCAGATGAGAGGAGGAGACGTACAAATAGGGATGGTGATGGAAGTGGTACGATGCAACGGGAGGAAGAACATGGATATTCAGCCTGGAGAATCAAAGTTTGGATGTAGAGTGGGGACAATGGAGGATGACAGTTCTCTTCACATATATGAAAGACCAAGGCGTGGAAGGATTGGACTTACCCTGTTTGTTCCAGTGGGCAGAAAGAAGTCAATAGGTGAAAGGTACCAGGAGGCAGATTTCAGCTAAACATGAAGTGTTTTTTTTTTTTTTCCTGAAAATCAGAATGGTTCAGAAATGGAAGAAGCTACTGGAAATTTTAGAAGAGGCAGACTGTCCTTTTGTCACAGGGAGTTCTTCATTAGATGGAAAGTCGGAACAGGGGATCTCCCAGATACCTTTCAACTCTGATTCAAAGATTCCATGTGCTGAGAGCCTGCTCCCATCATCTCTCCCACACCACCCTGTTCATCCCACCTGCCAGGAGTGGTCAGTGAAGTACAATAAGCCATGGTAAGAGGATCAAATGTTCCAGGAATGTGGTATCCACAAAGCCCTGCTGTGAGTGTACGTTCCTCTCAAACGCTGTCACTGATGGACTAATGATGTTCTTGTCAGGGAATATGTGTAGGAAGGGTGAGGTGAACAGGGAGGAATGGGGAATTGATTTTTGCCCCACCATTATATTAAGTACCACACCAAATCTCTTTAAAAAGGTCTTTGAATTTGCCACTTGATATTAATAAATAGCTTATAATGCATCTCGAATGTTTTTTTTTCTCATTGGCTGAAATAAATAAAACTAAATATTTTAGTTTCCCTGGAGAGAAGTCATTTGGTCCTCAAATGATATGGTAAACACTACGTTGTTAAGTTTAGAAGTCATCCTAAAATTCTTAGCCACTTGTCCAGTTGGAATAAAAAATGGCGATTAATGGAGTGATTACATCCTAACACCACTGCCACCTTCCCACTTGGAGGCAGCATGGGGTTGTGGAAAGAGCACTCATGTGTGAGTCCAAATACCTTCTCCAACAACTTGCTGTGACACCTCGGGCAGCCATTTCACTTCTGTCAAAGGTTATTGCCATTTCGTACCGTAACCATAATCAGACAAGACTGAACACCACTTGAATAATACCTAATTATATTTGAGGACCAAACTCAGAGAGGGAGTATAGATTCAAAATTCATGATACTTTCTTCAGGTCTTAATTTTTCAAAATTCTCCATGACTCGGTTAAAGACTTCTATCTACAGTGTTTGTTGTGAAATCATAATTATTCACTTATGTTTTCAATGGTGAATTGGGTCTAAATGATCTGTTCTCGTAGCTGAAATCCATTTAGATTCTCTTGATGGCCCTTTGTTGATTCATGGAGATTTGAATACTGCACTTGCTTCATTCCAACACATTATTTAATTGAATGAAATGGGAGAATGTGTTTTTTCAAATGCCTAAGATGACTCTGGAAACAACCATGGAGAGTTAATACATTTAAGTCTACAATCTACATATCACTGTGGACATAGCTGACAGAAATTCTATGTGCCTATAATTAATCAACATAATAATTTTCTTTTCCTCCTTATGATTCGTAACTGAGCATCAAGGGGGTCTTTTACGCATACAAATGAAACTTCATGACAATCCAACAAGCTCAGTATTACTACCTCAATTACGGACAGTGCTATACAGAGAGGTAAAAAAAGAAAAAAAAAAAAGAAAAAGAAAAAGCGATCCAAGCAAAGTCACCAGGGATATGAGGAGTCTAGGCATCCCCTGCTTGCTAGGGAGGCAAACTGCAAGTCTCCTCTGGGAGGAATATGTAAAATACATTTATATTTACAATTGCTTCCTGCATGGCTGGATAAATTAATGTCATTTTGCCAAGCTTCACAAAGGAAAAGAATAGCATTTCCTGAATTCTCTGGCTGGTTCTGGCAAACAGCTTGTGGAGAGAAGTGACTTACTTGAGGTGATGAGTTAGGAATGTATGTGGCTACTGAATGGAAACTCAATTGTCATTAGAACAATTTTTTATTTTTAATTTCAGTCCCCAATCACCTCTTTGCTCTCCAAGGTTCTTTGCTTAAACTTTCAGCTTAGTTGCAACTTTACGTTCTCACTGGCTGCAGATCTAAAACTTAGGTGTGCCCTATTGTCTGCTTGACCTTGGAATAAAGAAATGGACAGTCTGGCATATATAATACATAGGCGGCACCTCCCTAACTGCTTTGACCATAGGAAACAATAAAAACTACATTTTTTATTGTGACTCTATATACACATAGCAGTGTATATTTGTGTGTGTTTCATGTACAATAAAATTTTTATGAAACAAAATTTCCTTAGTATGATGCATTTTGATACCTCCCGTCCCCCACCTCTCTCCATCCCCCTCTCCTTCTCTTTCTTTCTCCCTTTCTCTTTCTTTCCTTTCTTTTCCTTCCTTCCTTCCTCTCTTCCCTCCTTCCACAACTAGTAACCCACTAAGTTGAATTCACAATCTGCTAATGGATCACGAGTCTCCATTTGGAAAAAAAAAAAATCTAGTATAAGGAACAAAAGTGAGAGACTTTTGCCACTATAGGAAGGCGACTTTGGGGTGAGGAAAGAACATAGCTCTAGTAGCCAGGAGACTGAGGGTCTATTTCCATTGACCACCAACTGTGCACCAACGAGAGAGCAGGATGAAGGCTCTAGGCCAGTCTGTTTGAATCTCACCTCCCCTAGTCAGAGGTTGTATGAACTCGGGCAAATTACTGAACCTCTCCATGCTTTAGTCTCCACATCTTTCAAATAGAGCCTTCACAGTACCTACTCTCAGGGGTTATTTTGAGTATTTGGTGAGTTAATATAGGAAAAGTTCTTAGAATAGTACCAATGCCTAGGTTTAGTAAGCAGTCAGTAAGATTATCTAATCCTTCTAAAATCGAAGTGATAGCATCTGTTCTAACTACCAAATTGTTCAGTGAGGTTTTTTTTATTTGTTTTTAAGAAGATGGAAGGAATTGAATGGGGAGAAATGACTCCAAGTTGTTCTGGGAACAAGACTGGTGATGTCATTTGACCACAAGCTCTTTCTGAGTTAGCAATGGTTCCTGAAATAGTCATGATAATCCTAGATGGCAGAAGTTTTAAGTAGAAAATTTCAGTGGATACTGCTAACAATCACATAACATTGGCCAGAGTCCATTTAAAATAATGTGCCAAATTCTGAGGACCTTGTTTTAGAGTCACAGAGACACCAGAAGAGTCTATTCTAGGGAAAGGTGAACTGGACTGAGGAGGAGATGGAGACTGTATCATTTAAGGCTTGCCTGAAAAAAACAAGAGGTATTTAGCCTGAAGATGGGAAGATTTAGGGGAACCTTGATAACTGCTTTCAAATGGCTGAAAAATTATTGTGTGGCTGAAGAAGACAAATTAGTGTGTAGGAGTTACGATAGAACAGTAGATAGAAGTTTCAATGAAATAGACTTGAACTCTATATAGAGACTAATTTCCAAACAATAAAAGCTGTCTAGCCACAAAATAAGTTGCCTGGCCCAACAGGAAGTTCTTCATCACTGGAAACAGTCAAGCAGAGATGAGATGACCTAGTAGGTGTGCCTAGTTGAATTCCTGAATTAGTAGAAAGATCAAATCAGATAGAGCCTCTTTAGAGCTAAAATTCTATTATGATGCCACAGATAAATGGGCTTTAAAAGAACCAAAGCTACACACATATGCAAAGTGATGTTATTTCAATGCTGCCTGCACCTGTCTACACAACCCAGAAAGTCTGTGTAGATGTCCAGAAGACATTTTGCTTCCCATCCTTGATTCCTATACGTGGCCATTCCTAAAGCTCCCCACAAAATCAAAACTTGGGCAGCCATATAACTCTTCACTGACAAAACAGCTTGGTCTTTGTGCAGTAGAACTTCTTCTTGTCTACAGTGAAGAGACAGGGGAGTTTTGTTTTGCTTCATCTTGTTTTAGCTATTTAATAGTAAACAAACAATTTGGAGATAATTTGGGCTCCTTGTAAACTGCTCACTCCCTCTCATGCCTAAAAACTGTCAAAATGTTTGAATGTAAAAGGATTATTCAGGACTCATTTTATGAGACATTTGAGCTTAATTTCTGCTGTTTTTTTTTCTCGCACTGGAGTACCCAGGGTTTCCCCCTCCCCTCAGCTTTGAGTCTGGGTTTCTCATCTTGTAGGTGGGTTTGATTAATATGTCTTTGTCGATCATGTGCAAACTCCTTTGAGAAAATGAAAAGCAATGTTCAAATGTTCAAAAATAATGTCTTTTACAGTTCCCATCTCATGATGTCTAAGACAAAAATTGCTGTGAAAAGACATGTGACCTAAAGAAGAAAAAAATGCCTCCATTATACAGAACCAAGATCTTTTGGAATTTCTGAAGTAGGACTCTTAATCGGTCAGGTAAACAGGGGGAAGAAAAACAAAACAAAACAGAAGCCTAAGCAGTAGCCCATGAAATCTGACAAATACTTATAGTCAATTGGGATCACAGAGGCTTCAGACAAATAATTTGGTCTCAGGAATAGGACATTCATAGCTTGTGTTAACTGCACAGTTATAGGAACCTTGGCTCACTTAGGTAGAATAGACCCACTCAGGACAAGTCAGGAAACTGCAGTTGGAACAAAACCCCACTATATGACTTCCTCTCAAGCCGAGGTTGGGTTATGTTATAATGATACCCTATCCCACTCCTGCCTTATGCTCATAGGTATCTGGATAGGAGGAGGAAGACAGGTGGGAAGAAAGGATTATGAGGAAAAGGATCAGGAAGTGCTTGGCAAGAAGTAGTGCAATGGACACTACATTTATACTTGCGTGTTTCATGTCTGTCTCTGACCCCAGTATTAATGTCTGTTCTGCTCTGGGAGGCCAGGCATCACATCAGAATATTAAAAGTCCACCACAGTGTCCAGACCAGAGAAGATACAACACGTATTTGTTATAAATCTCTCCTCCTCATCTCACTCTCCCTTTCCATTAAAATCCTGCTCTATCTTCAAGATCCAACTCATCCTGCTTTGCTTCTGCACACCTTTGCTCTGACCTGGCAGACCCAAGGGCATTGCCTATAGTGTAGGATTGTGTCCGCATCTGTAAAGAGAATAGGATATATAAATGAGCATTTCTACCTGCAACTAAGTCTACGGAAAGAAAACAAATAAATCAGGACTCCATTCAACTGAAGGTCTATTTCTCGAACCAGTTTCCTTGAATGCCTCACAAACAGCAGGCACTTAATAGAATTAGCTGACTGAATATGTATGATAAAGTGTAGATCAAACACAGATGACCAAATGAATGAGTACATACAGTGCTTTTGTTTTATTTCATTTGCATTGATGTGCTTCTCCTTCTTTTCAACATGTTGGCATTTTGTGTTTGCCAAGAACTCTAGCCTTGGAATCAGAAGACCCATGTAAATTCCAAGCTAGTAGGGTTGCTAACCAATACTAGAAGCTCAGGAGAATCTTTTAATCTCTTGATTTTCAGTTCCTCAGTGTTAAAATTTGGATAAATAATTACCCTAACTAGGCTGTGGGTTTGATGTGAAAACTAAATGCAACAATCATTAGGAAAGCGGCTTTTTTAAGTTTTTTAATGTTTATTTATTTTTGAGAGAGAGAGAGACAGAGCTCCAGAGGAGAAGGGCCAGAGAGAGAGGGAGACACAGAATCTGAGGCTGGCTCCAGGCTCTGAGCTGTCAGCACAGAGCCTGATGCGGGGCTCGAACCCACGAACCACGAGTTCATGACCTGAGCTGAAGTCGGACACTTAACCGACTGAGCCACCCAGGCGCCCCGGAAAGTGTTTTTTTAAGCAACAAAGAACTATCAAGTGTAAGATAGGATGGATAAGTTACAGTCGAAAGGTCACCCCTTCACTTTTCTTTTCCTAGCTTCAGGTTTAGGTTACTTTGGGGAATTCCCTAAAGAACAGAGAAAAATGGGCAAATGTGTCCTAATAACAACTTGTTAATGTATCATATTTAACAAATCTACACAAACATCCCAGAGTGCTCTAAGATTCCTGTGGAAGTAGTTTCCCCATCTTGCTAAAATTTCCTCACTGGGCAGAGAGTAACAGAATAATCTCTTAGATGGAGCAAAATCCAGAAAGAAGAAGAATCTAGTAACATATAGAAGTAATAACCATTCTATGTTTTACAAATGTGTTCTCCTCCTGCTTTCCACATAAAAAACTACTGGAATAAGAACACATAAAACAACAAATCCTCTATTAAATGCTGGGGGAAATTATACTACCCAATAAAGAGGGAGAAGATTTTCAAAGAAATTGGAATTTTAGTAGAGTTTCTAATGACCAGTTATTTGTCAAAATTGTGGAATAAGGCTTCTCTACATAGACAGCAATGAATTATTGACACCTATCTGTCCCTTCTATATGTACCTAGACACACACACACACACACACACACACACACACACAGATTTCATTTATATATGAAATCTGTCATGTGTCCCGGGTTAATTGTATACCACGAGGCCCCACTTCAACAGTTTAAAGTAGCAATCTGCTAAGATCTTCACAGCAGAATGTAACAAATGAGGACCTCAGTTTCATCTCCTTCAAGTGAAGAATCAGTGCTTTCGTATCTTGGAGTTACTCTTGCCACCCCTTAGTGATGCTTGGTGGTCTCTGGGACAGACAATGACTTGAGCATCTATAGGCAGTGTTTCTTAGGTACACTCACCACATGACTGGGGCCAAACTGAGCTCTGCAGAGAATCAAAACAGTCTAAGTTAACTGATCAAGTCATTTTTTGGTTGTTTACTGGTTTTCAGGGCAAGCATGAGTAGGGGTGATAAATTAGGCTTTTAATGACAGCTCTTAAACT
This sequence comes from Panthera uncia, assembly GCF_023721935.1. NCBI lineage: Eukaryota > Metazoa > Chordata > Mammalia > Carnivora > Felidae > Panthera > Panthera uncia. The sequence continues at coordinate 28,682,202 of NW_026057586.1, forward strand.
TTTAGAGGAAGAACGAACATCTCTGTACAAAGTTAACTTCCTCTTTTGATTCTTTTCCTCCTAGTTTGGCAAGAAAATGGAACATTTTTAAAGCCTTTAGAGACCTATTGTTGTCCCTGGAGATTAATGAAAGAATCAGAGAAATCCTAAAAGCATCAGCAGAATTGTTTATCTCTGTTTTGAAATGCTAAAGGGAAAAAAGGTGGGAAAGATGCAGCTTTACAATAATAGGAAAAAAATCAGAAGTTTGTTAGGGAAGATATTCAACTTTCAAGTCAATTAAGGCCTACAGGCAAATGAAATCAGCTGGCTGTTCTACTTCTAGAATAAAAAAGTACGAGAGAGAAAAGCTTCCACTGGTTGACAAGTGACCACGGGTGTTACTTGGGACTCCTTACACACTGGGAGAGAATGGGTGGGCATCACTTGGGACATGGATCAAACCATCTCCCTAGTCCCCAAGCAGAAAGTTTCGAAACTAAAGCAGTCAGCTGATTTGACTCCCAGGAAGGATTGGTTGTCAACTATTTCCAAACCCTCTTTCTTTGTATCTGTTTCTTGGACCTCCAATTTACTATCAATCAGTTTCTATGCTACAAACCCCTGGGCAAGCTGTCAGTGGCATTGATGTTATTAATCTTCAGTGGCCATGTCAATGACAGTCACTGCTCGTATAAGTCAACATGAGGGATAAACATAATAGAGGGGCATTAGGCCTTGAGTAGACAAGGTAAGTCTGAGGAAATGAACAGGCTGATTGTCACCGTTTTAATAAAAGCACAAAGCTCCTTTATCTGCTCTATAACTTTTTATTTTGCACCAATGGGAAGCCTATTCCTTTTGGTATGAATTCAATTCATAAAGCTTTAGGGAAGATAAATCTTTAGCTAAAGAACAGAGAGAACTGTATCAGCTTCGAAACACTATTTCAGGGGGATCCAGTAAAAATATCCCTCCAAGCACTGGCCTGAACCAAACAAAACCCCTGAGTGTGTTCTAAAAGTGGCCGATATGTGACATTTGAAGAGCTACTAAGAACACACCTTCACGCAGGCAGAGCTAACTCGCTCACGAGGGGATGAAATCCTTGGTTTGGGTTTCATTAGCTCTACTTCTCATCAACTGAAGTGCATGGCTGCAGCGTCAACCTATACAACTCAACTCCCTGGGAGCTTGGTGTAGAAACTGATCATTTTCCCTGGCAGAGAATATGACCAGTACTCTGGACTACTCCATGAAGGAAGAGGCTGGGGCTGCCTGTCATCTAGAATGGAGACCAGATGTCCCTTTAGTGTGTAAGTTCCTTATTAAGCCCAGAAAATGATTTTATTTGTTGGTTAAGATCTATTCTAGTTTGGCTTTCCTGTCTTGCACCCAAGAAACCTACCTTCTTCCTACTGAGCCCTTATATTTCTTGGAACCTATGTTCTTGATATTTGCAACTGGATGTCCTGCTGCCATTACTCTATGTGATCTATGTTTGACCACCCTGGATTAGGCCTTTGACGTCCACCTATTTTTCCCAAACTTGGTTAAGTCCTGGACATCCTGGAAAGGGTTGGCTACTGGCTCATTGTATTTTTTGCCTATGACTCCTCTTGTAGTTAGCAGTCCAAGAATTTTACCCACCCTGGGTGTTCACCCTAGAATAACTGATCCTAGCCAGTACTTGCTACTGTCTTCTTATCCTGGAGACCTGACACAGCCCTTGGCCTCAGTCTTTGCACACTCCACCTTGCTTTCCCATACTTGAGCCCTAGGTGAGAACAGAGAAAAGTCCTCTGTTCTGTCATCTTATGGGAGCTGCTTTTACTGCCCTAAAAGTAGGAGTCTCTAGTCTTTTCAAGAAGGGAAACCCCAGGTAATCTTTTTCATGCTCAGGATAGACAGAGAGCTATAAACACATGGTTGGTTTGACTGATGTGCCAATCAGGAGACTGGGGACTTCCCCAACTGAGAATAGCATCCCAGTTGATGAAGGAGGTGTGACTTCTGTATGCCGATGACTCATGGCCTCAGATGAATGGTGCTAGGCTCTCTTCAGTCATCAAACACTTCCTAAAGGCTCACTGGGTGCCAAGCACTGCATGAGGTAGGAGAGTTTAAAAAGCCTTCTTTAAACGGCATCTCCCTTGTATCAGGCAGTTTACACTGGTTGTTTCTAATCCTTCTAGTAACACTCAAAGGGAGTTCATGTCCCCACTTGACAAAGGAGCAAACCAAAGTTAGGTCATTTTCTCAAGATCATACACCTACTAAAAGGAAGAACAAAGTTCAGACCCAATTGTATCTCATACCAACTCCAAATTCTTCCCAAATACCACATCTTGACACTACTCACTCATTCTCCAATTTATTTATTTATTTATTTATTTATTTATTTATTCATTCATTCATTCATTCATTCATCCATTCATTCATTCAGCAAATGTTCCTGAGAGTCTACTGCAAACCAAGGGTCTTTGCTAAGTTCAGTTTGGAAAATCTTTCACCAGGAATTAGAGGGTCACTTTGGAGGTGCTTAACGGGAACTCTTTGGGAGTTTTAGAAAGCTGTCACTTATATGTGGCATTAAACAGAATAGCTGGCATCCTTTGAATTAACAACAGTAGTAAAATGTACAGTCCAGTATTTTCAAAAGGAGAAGAGGTTGCCAAGCTAATGAAACTCCCAAAGATGAGGTTTTCTCCATATTTGGAAAGGACATTTCAAGCTTAAGAGGAATCAAATACACCTGAAAAGTGATAGGACTCTTCCCACAAAAGGCATCTATGCAGACCCAAGGGCTACAGATTCTAATTTTAAATTGAAACCACGTCTACATATGAATATAAAAGTTCATTTAAAAAAGTACTGGGAAAAATATGCAGGCATCAAAAAGTAAACAGGAAAGGTTTTGATCCACGTGGGTCAAGGAACATCTTGGACAGAGGAAATAAAAATATAAGTAGTCAGTGCTCCCAAGCAGTGAGCTATAGAAGAGCTATACTTATTCTTAAAAACGTTCATTTATACTCTTTATAGTCTCTGGAAGTCTGACCTCTTAAAGGCTGGGATGGGATGGGAAGGGATAGAATGCAATGGGATAGAATGGAAAAGGGTAAAATAATAGAGCTGGAGGGAAGACTTCTAAAGCATCACACTCTTTCATTTGGCAAGGAAACTGAGACATGTGGCCTAACTAACAGCTGGAGTGGAAGCTGTATCTGTGGCTGCTGGGGGTGCAGATGAAGAGGTGAAGGTTGATTTGATCCCACCTGTGCTCAGTTGTCATCTGGAGGCTACAAAGAAACTGAGACACAACACACTAAGAGGCAATGAACTCACAACATACTAAGAGACTCAGATTACCCACATCATGTATTTTTGTAAAGACTTCTTCAAGATGCCAGCAGGGTCTAGCATAATGGACTGGAAGAAGTTTTATTTGAACAGTATCTCCACTAACACATTTTCCATGTATCATCCTTTGGCACACATATAAACTATTTTCTTAATGGTACACTTTGAATTACTCAGATTTTCTGGAGATTCCAGTTCCATTTTCCAATGACCTTCTGGTTTCTGAATCTAAAGTGAATTTAAAAAGGTTCTGAGCCCCGATCTAGGAGTGGGGCCTGTGGCCCGTAGGCTCTCAATGCTGCCACTGGAAGGACCTCCCAGCGCTGATGTTCCTCACCTTGCAGTGCATGTTTGCTTGGAAAGGGTGGCAGGGAAAGAGACACATAGGATGCAATGACTTGGGGAAATTCCAAGCTGGAGAGGTCTCATAATCACATGTATTGAAAAAATACTTTATCCCAGACAAAGCGCTAGGTCCCTTACATGTGTACTTAAACATTCTTAAAGCCAGGTAGGTGAGCGTTACTCCCACCATTGTACACGTAAACAAACAAACAAACAACTGAGGCTCAGAGAGGTCAGCTAAGATCACAAAGCTAGGAGGTGATGAAGCTGAGATTCAGTCTCAGGTCTCAAACCTGGATCTGGACATGTAGAACCCCCCTGCTACACTGCCTTCCTTTCAGATGTCACTCAAAAGCATCTGGAGATGAGGCACTAACTGGGCACAATGGGTTAAGTTCCTTCCCTTGCTGGGAAATTCTTCCTAAGTAAACCAGAAATGTGCCTCTTTCAACAAACTCCCATTGGGTTCTAGGTTTTCTGTTGGGAAAAAATTAGTTTAGCAGAAATTCTAAATATCTTCTTTATATAAAACAGAAATGAATAGAAATGCACTTACGGGTAAACAATACCAGCTGCCCTACCATCTTATGTCTGTGGACAAGAGGGCAAAGAACAAAAGGGGAAAAGGGGTTTCAGAATCTGAAGGTCTTGGTAAATCCTTGCTGTCACTTTACCACTAAACAACTGAAGACTTTCAGCAAATCTCTTCACCTGCCTCAGCCTCTACTTTTTTCTTCTGTAAAGTGGAGTTCGTTATCCTTGCCTGTTTCACAGGATTCTGGCGCTCGAGAAGGTCTATAGAATGTCAACATACATAAATACAAGCTTTTTTTTTATTGTTTCATATCCTATATATGGGTTTAGAACCTAACTCCCTTAATTTCACAAGAGTGAGGAATTAAATATCTTTTTAAAAAGTCTCTCTGGCCACAGCTTTTGGTAAGATGGTCCTGTCCCTAGTGAGGATGAGTTCAAACATCAACAGACATCCTGATGAGCTAATCTAGACAGATTCAGGTTTAAGCAAAAGTAGAATCACTAAGACGGGCACAAGAGCCAAGTTCCTTACCACACTGGATTGTTTATGGCATTGAAAAAACAAAGATATTCTAGAGGAAGATGGGAGATGATTATTTGCTGCAAGAGGAGAGTTTGGTTTCTTGGCTGAGCTATGTTAGTGACTCTGAGACTAGCTCAGGCTCAAGGGGGCAGACACACAATCACACCCCCACTGAGATAATTTTTGATGAAGTACGTCTTGGAGCACCCTGCCCATGGGGGAGGCTGTGTCACCAAGCCAGAGCTGTCCTCTGAGTTCCCTTGTGAATAAACAATCTCCCCAAAGACAAACAGATTCCTGAATACTTTCCAAGTTGTGCTGATGAGGAGGCCGGACATGGCAGCTTCCTTTGCCATCAGGTTGTAGTGTAGCTGAGGCTGCGTACCCATGGCATGATTTGATGCCCTCACCTCCATTTAATGCTTTGTATGTTATCTCCTAATTTCCAAGGGCCATTGCCATCCCCAGGGAGTTGCGGGAGACAAGCTCTGTCTCTTATCTGAGAGCCAGGGACGTTATCTAAATAGCTGCCACCTGCAGAAAGGCTGGTGTCAAACCAAATGCACTGGTTCAAGTACAGTTTTTAGGAGAAACAAACATATGTACACACATGTGTCCATGTGTGTACATGCATACACACACGCACGCTCTCTCTCTCTCTTTCTCCTGGAATGAATTATCTGCAAGGCTGCCGAAGCCCATAGCATAAGCCATGTCATGCAAACCTGACATCCTACGGACCCATCCCCTGTCCCCGCCTGATCCCATGTCTGCCTTCCTATCTGAAATAGGACCTGCCCCAATGCTGGTATTGTGGGCAGAGAGCCTTCAGCAGCAGCTGGGAGAGGGAGGGTTTGGTGAGCTCAGAATCACTCTCTTGGAGTCAATGGCAGCAGTCTTTGAATTCAGGAGAATCCTTACTTCCCCAGGCAAGGGAACCTTTATCATAGTTAGGAAGGAGGAAGAGGCAGGTTTAAAAAAAAAAAAACAAAACAAAAAACACCAAGATGACACAAAGGTTGCTTGTCACAAAGCAGAGGGAAGAGAATAGCTTCCCATTCTCCTCCAGGCTCTGGCCTCAGATGACAGCTGAGCACAAGTGGAATCAAATCAGCCTTTAGCTCTTCGTCTGCACCCCCAGCAGCCACAGATACAGCTTCCACTCCAGCTGCCAGTCAGGCCAAAGCGCTCAGTAAATGCCCATGATTAGCGCCTTCCTCAATTGGGAGTGTAAATGGAGAATCACAGCTCACTCCCCAAAGTAGCTGGAGCCACACACCCATTAATTTCTATGGAGCCAAATGTAAATAGAAAATCAATGTTCCTGTACACTCTCCAAATTTTATTTCCCTTGCTAAAATGCTGCAGGGAGGAGGGATATCTTCCTCTCTTACGATCTCTTCTCATATTTGAAATGATCTGTATGTTTGACATCCAACCAAATGATTCTCAAAGGGAGACAATGAAAGCCCCCGCACCCCCATTTGTCAGTATTTAAGGCTTAATGAACTCTTGGCGAGTTCTCTCCTCCCAGAGCTTCACGTTTGTTATTACTGTTTAATGGTGATCTGTCCAACATTCCAACATGCCAAGAAGCCTCACTTGTAATCGGAAAAAATTTATTTATTTACTGGTTTCGTAATCTAAACAGGTTTTCTGGAGATCGCCATGCCACACTCACTAAGAATTACCACACCCAGCTGTGCTCTTTGTATTTAAATCCAGGCATTTTCCAGTGAGAGGGGCACTGGGTCCAGCCTGACCAGCCTGCTCCTGCCTCCATCTCAGAGATAATCTCCCTCAGCTGTGTATGAATCTGACCGAGAGGAGTAAGTACATTCAGAGCTCGAAGCCTTTGGGTGCACAAGATTCGCTACAAATGCACATTCACAGTAAACAAAACCCATCAGGCCCCTGCAAGAGTCCGACGCCTGATTGCACTAAACACATCACGGTGGAATCTGCAATTGGCAAAGTAATTGGCGTTATTACAGCTGATGGGGAATTTCTGATGCTGCCCGAGCTCTCCTTTGAAATAATACTCAGCCATTTAATTTGTCCAGCTCTCGTTTGGCTGATTGCTCTTTTCTGCTGGAGTTTATCAAGAATGAAATGCGCTGTCTCTCCAGACGCCTGCAGGCTGAGATTTTACAGGCATTTCTTTTTTCTACACTGTCCCCACTTCTCTCATGGGCCCCTGGCCTTAGTCTCTTGTCACAAGACACCAGTATTGCAGGAGGTTGGAGGTGGAGCGGGATCAAACTTCGCTTTAATTCAAAGCTGCGTACTTCTGGTCCCAATTCCAGAGGTGCCTGAACACTCCTGTTAGACCATAAAGCAACAATGAAAGAAGAGCAAACCTCCAACGATTTGGTTGTACTAAAGAAGGCTCATGAAATCTGTTAGCTCAAAAAGTCAAATAATAGAAGACATCTTCACTATAACCACAAAGTTAGATGGCATTAGAGGAATATACAAATTTGGATGCATGAATTTTTGTTTGAGTGATCTCTTTACACCCTTGGGGTGCACACATGCATACCTAGAATGGGTTCTACAGATACTTACTGAGCGCGGAATTTTTTGTTAGAAGCATGCAGATTCTTTGCTTTATACAATACTTATCCCCCACCCCAGTCCTCACTTTGGCATTTCTGCTGCTATCCAGAAGAAGGGCAGGAAAGGCAAATTTAGCCAGCTGTGTTTTCTCACAGTACAGACAAGGCTGGCGTCTGGGCACAGACCTCTCATTTCCATCAGCAAGCTACTTGCCCTGTCAGCGATAGACTGCTTACCGGAGACAGGAATCCTGTGGCCAGGGTGGCTCTCTTCTGCAGGTGCTGTGTCAGTCTGAAGGCCCACAAGATCTAGAACCCACATGCTGCTTGAATCACCCCATGCCACACTTTTAATATAGAAACAATGGAATTTATAGGTATGAAAGGCTACACATAAAATCCTCCCAAATCCCCAAGCCCTAACAGAGTCTCTCTGAACAGCCCCCATCCAAATGCCTTTTGGTACAGTTCCTCACTGCCTTTTCCAGGCAATAAGTCACTGTGTCTATGATTCTTCTACAGGGTGAGAGCCAAAGTGGACATCCAGAATTGTGCTGAGGATCACTAAACCCAAGGGAGTGGGTTCAGATGAGGCAATACTCTGGTGGCTGAAAAACCTCTTGAGACATTTGTTTAAGATAATTTTAATAATTTCTGGCTGGCTATTACTTCAACAGGGGGAAGAGAGAAAATGTTAATTCAGAAAGTGTCATGGGTGGTAAGAGAAGGAAGCAATCAGTGAAGGCACTTCTGGGTGTTCTCATCTCCTAGCAAAGGTCCCTCGCCATCCCTTGTCCATTCCTGTCCATCTCTATCCTCCTCCCTCCCCTGTGAGGGTCACTCATTCAGGGCCAGAGTGACTACCATTGCTCACTTGGATTGGCAAGCATCATGAACAAATTAGTGAAAAGATTAAGAGAGATCCAGATTTTTTGTTTTTGTTGTTGTTGTTGATGTTTTTTGATTCTTTGGTAATCCCGAATTGTAGCCTACAGCTACAATTTGTGCTCAAACCTGACTTCAGAAGTCCAGGTTCCATTCCAAGTATGTAACTTACGAGAGTAATAAGTACTATAGCACACACTGATGAAGTGCTTACCAGATGCCAGACATGGTCCTTTTGGTCTATCTATTCAGTCCTCCCCAAAATGCTATTGGATAGGTACCCTTCTTTCACTAGTGAGGAATCTGGGCCACACGAAAGTAACATAACTTATGGAGGTCACCCAGCTAGTAGACGGCAGACCTGTGATTCTACCTTAATCAGTTTGGGCCCAGCATTGGTGCTCTTAACTATTAAATGATAAACTGATAGGAAATGTTCTCTGTGTTAGATATTGGATACAGAAGGGGAGGTTTACGTTCTGTTTTTAAATAAACACCCCTTTTTACTATTTATAATAATAAAGATTATAGCAACATCATATCTGGTTTTTCTGTCACATGCATCATTGGCCTGGGATACCTATTGGTGGTTTTCCCAAAGGTTCTGATAAATATTTCCAGGAAGGTGGAAGATGCGGAAGGAAGCTCATGTGCAGAGCTAAAGTGGGGGAAGGAGATGGTCATTATCAGGGAAATATCAGAAAACTGTGATAGAGGTTGTTTGCAGGCTTAATACAGCCTCCAAACACAAGCCAGCAGATGGCTGGAAGGCGCCGCTTGAGGACCGCAAGCTGTTCCACTAGGAGGGGCCCTTCTCCTGCAGGGTAGGGGGAGTCTCCCCAAGCCTCTCAGTGGATCCCTTTTGTTCCGAACAAGGTGGTAGGAAAGGGGTTGGGTAGATGGGTGACAGGACAAGAGGGTTGAAATGTGAGCCACGCAGTATGGTTGGAAAGCATTTAAAAAAGGAGTTGGAGGGCTGGGACTTCTTTCTCATGAGCCCGGCTTGAAAATATCCTGCTAAAGTAAATATGAAGAGGACATCTTCTTTCAAGTTCTAAGGTGGTCTGTGAATTTGCATTTCCTGCATATGAGTCATTTCTAGACCTAAAAATATAAAGAACAAAATGATGCATCATTTTAAAATCTAGACTCAGGGAAATCTGATGCTGTGACTCAATCCACTAATAAACACAGATATTTAAGATACATCGTCAAACATCAATGAATCCCCGGCCTTAAGTGATTAGAGCTACAGGGCAATTTTTAAGAAGCTCACATTGAGTCCCCATAGCCAAAGGACTGGAGAGAAGAAAAAAAAAAAAATTGAAAACCAGAAACATGAAGACAGTGGAAATAGTCACAGAGTGATTAATGGCTTCAGTCTCAAGGGAGGATAGAAATCATCCAATCCTACACCGTTGTTGCAAAGTTTTTTGTTTTGTTTTGTTTTGTTTTGTTTTGTTTTTAGATGAGAAGACTACAATTGAAAGAGAAGAGAGTCATTTTCAAAGTTAATCCCCACTGGTTGGCTTCACTTTGTTTATATTTCGATTCTGAAAAGTTGAGCTTAAATCAGATTTTGAAAGGCTCAATCATTTTTTAATATACTAGCAGGGATAACTTATGTTGATTCCTCTAACAAAATGGGAAAACTTGCTGCATATGAATAACCCCTCCTTTCCCAACACCCACCTGCCATCTATCAATTTCCTGGTGTGAACTTCTGCATATTAGGTTTGTTTTAAGTTCAGCCCACCTGTGTGAGGCCTTCAGATGGTCAGAGCATCTTGGGAGAAACAAAATATTCACTAAAGAGATTTAGTATCCCAAGAGAACTTATTAAGACTTCAGAATATTCCACTGAAATGCCAGACACTCTGGAAACACCTGGAGAACTTCCCTGTCCAGGACCAAATGCCAATGCTGGTTTTTTTTGTTTGTTTGTTTGTTTGTTTTTTAACGAAACAAAGACAGTGCAAAAAAGGTATACCTATAGTATGAAGCTGCTGATTTTATGTAAGAAAAGTTTTAACAGTGTCAGCTGAGTACAGGGTAGGCATATGCACGTGAGCGAAAACTGTTAAAAATGCTCTCTTATTGTCATAGATATCCATGGCTAGTAAGACAAAGAATTAAGTGGGTTGTCTTAGGAATTATGGGAAAAGATCCATGTTTTGTGTAAGTATCCTACAAACAGAAAGACAGCTTTACAGGCAAAGCCATTTTGGGGGGAGGATGGGGAAACATTACTCATAATATAAATATATTCACATGAGCTCACAGAAAAAGGCAAAGAAAAAAAAGAGTCTTAGATCGTACACTTTTGATAAAATTAGAAACTGCATAATTAGAACAGAGCTTCTCAAACATTTATTGATTAATGACCAGATGTTTTTACCCTGACCCATATTTTTGTTCGGTTACTTTGGTAAAATACTGTGAAGATAAATTAGTAGGCAAATGATCACATGCTTGGATATCATGGAACCATCAAGTGGCTATAAAAGTTTCTAAATATTCTGTTTCTAGATGTATCTCAAGGTGTGCCAGTAACACACACTGGCCAGCACTGTTCTGTAGCCCATGCTCTGAATAGTACTGAACCAAGGAGAAAAGGTCCACAGCAGCTGACAGGAGGCAAGCCAGAAGAAAAGCCCTGAGAAAAAGGCATCCATTTATCAAACAAGAACATGAGCAATGAGGACTTGTGGTGTCAGCCTCACTGCTGATGCCAGGGGATGTGGTGTGCTGGTCACCTAAATGCATTCTCTCCTGGGGTAGTGTTGTAGAGCCAGATCTGTTTAGATATCTTTTTTGAGTTCAGAAAGAATGTCTAGGTAGCAGAGGAGACCATAAACCCAACACTATAACTAACCAGTTTAAAATACTGGTCAAATCTCAACTATTGAATGGAAATAGGAGAGGATGAGCAAAGGCATAGGCTTTACAGAACCCACGGTTAGCTCTACTTCCTCTGCCTGGGAGTCGGTTTCTTCCTGGTTAAAGGGGAAGAGTGAGATGGCTGATAAGGGGCCTGATGTGGAGATTAGGTGCCAGGGGCCAAGTGAAGCACATGGCACCTTTCTGACACAGGGGAAACACTATTGGAGTTTGGGGCCTTTACCTTCTCTCCTCTTCAAGACTTCCTCTGTGATGCAGCCTTGTCTAGAAAATGAGGAGGTTGATTTGGATCCTGGTGGGCTTCTGAAAACACCAATATCTAGACTCCACCCAGACTAATTGATGGGGTAAGGCCTGGCTCCTGTAGTTCTTACAAGCGCCCCCCCCCCCCCCCCCATTACTCCCACCTGCAGTCAAGATTGAGAGCCCCTCCTCTAGGTGCTCACTAGTGTGTCTTTCAGTTTTGCAATGGAGGGAGGGAGTCAGCACCACTTGTGGGACTTCCTTATGTATCGTCTTGCTTTGGAAGGACTCTTCCCCAAATGGCAGAGCAGATACTACGTGGTGAACTCAAAACAAGCCAACCTGTTTTCCCACTGCTGTGTGTCTGTGATGAGAGACTACACTGTCTCCTTCTGCCTCAAATCAGTTTCCATCTCTGTAAAAGGGGCAACAGCCACCACAATTCTGCACTTGGGAGTTTGTGAAGGATGTGGATGAGAACAACAGAATTCTTTGCCTAGATGGAAGGGTTCACAATGCTCTGTAGCGATTCCCTCTACTACTCTGAGATGTGTAAATTTTTTTTTTTCCTGGAACCTGGTGAAGTTTAAGAAAACTCAACACAATGTACCAAAAGTAAAGATGAGGCTGCTTATCCTTGTATTATCAGTGGTCAGTCTGGGTTTGACTTACCTTAACAGCATGGATAAGCTCTGATTCAAGGTGGCATAGCAGAAGTGGTTTAGGACTACTGATCTAGACTGCTTGGGTTCAAATCCCAATTCTGCCACGTATGGGCTTTGTGACTTTACCTTCTCTGTGCTTGTTTGTAAAGTGAGGATGTTATTACTAATTTCACAAAGATATTGTAAAGATTAAATGAAATAATACATGTAAAGTTCAAAGGACACTTTCTGGCATATAGTATACTCTTACTAAGTCCTCATCATATGTACACTTAACTAAAGGCAGTATGAACATGTATTAACACCAACTCCTGTTGAGTCAAACATGAGCTGGATGCTCTGGATTTTCCAAAGCTTCCATTTTAATCTTTAGAACTGTTGATGCTGAACTTGTAGGCAGCGGGTATTCATTGGAATAGAGTCAGGTCATTGTGATTCTGTTGTGAAACACATAATCACATGAAACAACAAGCAACTTAGGAACTCAGTAATTTCATGCCAACAAGAAAGTACCTGGGAGGAAGGTCTAACTCTCCAACCTGCCCTGCTACTTCTCAGTGTGGGGCACCCATTCATAACAATCAAAAACATGGAACATCATGGAGCCATAGACTACTGTCATGGAGAGATGCACAGCTAGGATATCTATCTACTCAGAAACTCCATAACCACACCTTCCTAGAAAGCAGCTTTTCCTCACAAAATATTTGGGGTTCTTGCATTAAAGACTTCTGAAGCCCAGGATGTTATGCAGATGATTCTACATCCCCTGATGACATATGAGCAGAAATGACTATGGGGCCTGAGGAAAATGGAGTAAAGTTCATTTAAGGATGAAAAAGCTCTTCTCTTTTGAATACTGGGCCATACTTATTCTCAATCCAGGGATGAACATGGCAGCTTCTCAGCCTGCACTTCCTTCTCGGCCCCCATTTTGCTTCATGGTACTGCTATTTCTCTAATCAGCCAACTATTTGCCAGGTCCACTGATTGTGCCTCCATAATTTCTTTGGAATTCAATCCCTCAGCAACAGTCCCACTAACCCCAGTCCAGCTGCATTCCCTGTGTCTCAAATGGACCTATGGCACAGGCTCATTACTGGATCCCTTCTTCACTTCATCCCACCTACTACCTAAGTCAGCATCATCTCTGCCACAGCACCAGCTCCTCCCCATCCTCAAACCTTCAATGGCTCCACCTTCAGGTGGATTTTAAGATCTAAACTCTGGATCCCGATTCAAACAAATCAACTGTAAGACAACATGTTAGGGTAATCAGAGAAATCGGAATATGGACTTGGTATCAGAAAATACAAAGGAATTACTGTTACTTTTGGTAGGTGTGATAATGGCATTGTGACTGTATTTTTTTTTAAACTATTTGTTTCTTCTTACTGAAGAATTTATGAGTGAAATAACATAACTGGGAGTTTTAAAAAAATACTCCCCCCCAAAAATTAAAATTAAAATTAAAATTATAGTTATATACATATAAAATCTATATGCATATATAAAATTACATATATGTGTGTATATATTTATATATATTTATATATATCCATAGATATCTATATACATATCTATATCTTGGAGTATAAAGTAAGATTGGCAAATAGTAATTATTATTGAAGCTGGCCCAGCAGTGTGCTGGGAACCAATCATATCAGCTTCAGAAAGCTGACTGTCAAGGACTTTACAAAGAGTTTGTTAAACCATTGGCAGCTTAGAATTGGTCATGATGGGGATATTTAAACCACAGAAATTAGCAAATGCTACAAACCAGGGCTTTGGTGGAAACAAACCAATGAAGTTGGATAATAGATAATAACAGTTGGGTAATATATGGAGGTTTATTATACTTTTATGCCTACTTTTGTATGAGTTTGAAAACTTCAATAACTGCTCATTTAAAAAAAAAATCCAACTATTACCCCAGATATTTAAGACGTTCTTGCAATTTGGTTCCAACCTAATTTGCAACTATTATCTTCACTCCAAGTCTCCAGAACATTCCCAAGCATCTCCACCCTTCTTTTGGTCTTCATCTGGGCTTCCCCTGACCTACTTCACTTCACTATCACTCATTTGGCCCAGGTACAATGACACCTCCACTTGGAAGACTTCCCAGCTTACTCTATATAGATAAATTTTCTCCTTCTCCTGAATTCTTAAATAACTTAACCAGTAATTCTCTAATGGAAGAAAAAAATTAAATTCACTAGGCTGGCAGTCATCACAGTAGGCTGCTTTCACAACATTGTATCATTTGATCCTTACAACTATCTGTGAGATTAGCTATACTACTTTTCTTCTTTAATAAGGAAAATGAGGACTAAAGACATTAGGCAACTTTCCCAGGGTTGCAAAGTTGGTATCAGTGGCAGAACATTACAGAACTGAGGAATTGTGGGAAAGACTTTGCACAGCAGGGAGTGCCACATAAAGATCCCCATGGGTGCCTTTGAATAAAATGGCAACTTGATGACAGAAAGCCCTGTTTTCTTGACACTGAAAAATATCTTCCTATATGTTCTTGACTTACTTCCTTCTCGCCTTTCACTACATTGTACCCTTAACCATAATAGCAATGGACCTTTTAGAAGTTCCTTACACATGGCTACCCCTGATAGGACAGCTATTATACCTGCCCCACAAAATTCTGTCATGAGGCACACTTGAAGTAAAACTCCATTTTTTCTACAGGAAGTATCCTCCTCTCCTCTAAGACCATGGGGACTGTATAAAATAGGTGAGGGACAAGCCCTTTAGTGGGCTCTTTCCTCTGGAAAGAATGGGTTTTTTCAAGGTCACTTTCCCAGCATAGACGCTGGGCATGTGAAGCCCTGCATCTGAGTCTGGACCCTATACTATGGTTATTTCTTTACCACATCCCCCACCCCTTGTAAGTGTGCATACAAATGCCCATGGGCACATTCACATGGACACCTCACTGGAAAGTTTAACAAGTCTTCACATCCCTGCAGGAACTGAGAAACAAAAAAACTAAATGCCAAGTAGCCTTGGACGCTAGATTGAGGGCAGTGGAGTTAGCACTTGCATTTCCTCCTGGAGATCTCAGTCTACAAAAGTAATGCGATGTCCAGCAAGGGGGAGGTGGTAAATATATGATGGGACCAGCAACTAGATCAAAAGAGCCAGCTGCTAGAAGATTCTTCAGTGACATGGAAAGCATGCAAAGAAGGTAACAAAAAGCATATAAAATATGGTATCACATTTTTAAAAATCCAGCAGATGCATATTTATTGACATACAACAAAGACTGTAAGACTATCTCCCAAAATGTCATTATCTATATTTCTGGGGTGGAGTTAGAGGAGATTTTTTCTGTTTTTTTCTGTACTTTCGAGATTTATTTTTTAAGTTATATATTTTTTCAAGGTTTTTTTTTTTTTTAATTTTGAGAGAGAGAACCCCAGGTAAGCTCCACTCTGCAGTGTGGAGCCCGACACAGGGCTCGAACCCAGGAACCACGAGATCACAATCTGAGCCAAAATCAAGAGTCAGACGCTCAACTGACTGAGGCACCCAGGAACCAAACTATATTTTTTAACAGTTAATGCCCATCACTGCACAGGTTACAAATATTTTTCTCGTAGTAAGAACTTTTAAGACCTAGTATCTTAGCAAGTTTCAAATATACCATATTATTAATTATAGTCACCATGCTGTACATTATATCCCTAAGACTTATTTATTTTATAACTGGAAGTTTGTACCTTTTGACATCCTTCACACATTCGAAAGTTTCTACAGTGAATACTTATACCTTTTATATTGGGGGTGGGGTGGGGAGAATAAAAAGAAAATCAGAGAGGAAAGCATTTGATTGGTGGATTTTGCTAAAGGGAATGAGATGCCTGCTTTTATTCTCATGGAGGGTGGAGAGGTATAGTCTGGCAAAAGGGAATGAGGGTTCCCATTTCCAACTATCCAAAGACAAAAAGAAAAGGAAACTCAGTGCATCTGTTTCTTCAAAAAAGCAAAAGAACAAGATAATGGAAAATAAAAATGTTTGGGGCTGGAACCAGATGGAAGGGAAGAGTCTGGGGGGCTTCAAGTGTGGATTTCAGAAGCTTTTCCGAAAAACCCATGCCTTTAAAACTAGCTAAGAATGGCAGCCACCTGTCAGCCCAGGCCTGACTCTAGGAGACAGTTCCATCCTGTGCAGTCCAGAGGCCAAGTACACCAGTCCAGGAAGAACACTCATCATTATCCTCCCAGACTTAGAACCTTAGCATCCATCATCAGGCTCGTCCTTGGAAGTAATGTGTTTGTTTCCAGGAATGAATATGGTGTCTTTACAAACCAATAATTGTGGGGATAAAGACAGTCACTTCCTTACCCTCCTTTATCTGGATGCAGAAAGGACAGAGACAAAGAGACAGAACAGTTTAGTTCAATACAGTTGCTGCCCCACACTTTCAACACTGAGAGCCATCAAAGATTACGGAGGGAATTGTGGCTATTTTCCTTACACAGTTGCAGCAGGAACAGGCACCAAGGAAAAGAAAACCCTTTACATGCATGTGATAAGTGTGAATCCTGTGAAAGCTGACAGCCTGTCAATGTAACTGGGGGGGGGGGGTCCTAGATGTCTTAGTGAGGTCCCCTCCTGAAAGTCCCCCACAGTTCCTGCAAGGGAACGTGTCTGTGAATTATTGCAGACATCAGGATGCATGGGGCTCAGTTTCATCTGAAACGAAAAGAGGAAAATAACAACAGAAACCGACAATTTGGTGCAGTGGGGCTGGGAGAAGGCAGCCCAAAGCACGTGGGCAGCATTTGGTTTCTGTTCGGAAGAGCACCCAAAAGGTGGTGTTGACTTGAGACACATCCGGGCCTTTTTGATTTAGGAATAACACTGGAGAATTAACTTTGATCTGGGCATTACACTCTGCCCACAAGATTCCCAGGGCTTCCTGGCCTCAGGAACACACATCCTGAGGAGTGAAAAATATGCATTTATGTCTCCAGCCTCAGGGGATGTCACACAAATGGAATAATGTGGAAAGGTCAGACAGAACCAGGAGAGTGAGCCATCTGCACCAGCTAGTGTGGGGTTATCCGTGGGAGCACAGAAGCAGCCTTTCTAGAATCACAGCCTCAAATATTATGGACATACCCCAGATATATCTAACATTTCCTTCCTTTAATAGTTCACTTTAAATCTAATATCTAGAAATGTAGCTCAAAAAACGTGCCAAGAATATGACCACCTCAGAAAGAATCAGTGCCAAAATCATAGAGGCAAATACATACACACACCCCTTCCGTAAACTCAGTCTCTACTATGTGCCTTTCCAAGCCATGAAACATCCCAGAGGCCTTTTTTACCCTTTTTATTTCTATAAATCTTCAGATAAAAATGAACCTTTAACTGGGATGCCACTGCATGTGAGTGTAGCCATGGATGGGGTATGGGTAAATGTTGATTTTCTTTCGTCTTTGTTTCACATTCCCTTAGCTCACCTGGAAGTTTGTATGAATATGTGAACGAGTGATTATCAGTTTTCAAGCCTTTTAAGACTTCATGCATCAACAATGGATAACAAGGATCAACAGAAGGGCACCAAATCCCAAACCAGTGCAAGGATTCATCTTTGACTCTCACCCATGGAGCTCTTTGTTTTGTTCCATCTCCTTCTCAAGCCTCTCATTTTCTACTCTTTGCTCTTGTCCCCAGCTCTCTGTGTGATCTGGGGCCATTTCTTATCAAGACCCCCATCCTTGGTTCCCTTGCAGGATGAGGGGACATAGGATGTACCACATGTAGAAGTATAGTGAGGGCATGGTGAGCTCTTGGATATGAACCAGATTTAAAGAAGAAAACATTACCAAATATATGGAATTCTTGCTACTAGAAAATTACTTGCTCTGTCCCAGATGTTCTCTTCTGTGAGCTACGGTGTCTCCGCACAGAGGTAGAGAACAATGGGGATCTTAGGAAGGGCATTGGTTGGGTAGTGACAGAAAGGTTTATATTAAAAGAGGGATAGGGGCAGGGATGGAGGACCACAGCTGTCACTCTTGGGTTTACCTCTGTTTGTATACATGTTGCATCTCCACTGGGGTCTGTGGAGGAACAAAAGGATCTCAGCGTGTCTGCTCTGTAAATGTGTGTATGTGTGTTGATGCTTATGTGTTCCTGTGGTACCAGTAATACTCTTCCAGGGACAGGGAGGGTGATTTTCCATCTTTACCGCTGCCAAGGGGGTTTTCAGAGAGCCCTTGCCTGCTCCCTTGTGTGTTCTGCCTGTGATGACCTCCAAACAGCCCTCTGGCCAGAGAGAATGGTGGCCTATTTCCTGCCCATGGTCAGCAAAATGCAACCATCTCTCTGTGCACGAGTCTGAGATGACCTGGCCACCAGCCCATGACTCCAAGTCATATTCGCACAACGTTTCAGAAATGTGAGTACTGTGTCCCCAAAAAGGGAAATCCATGGGAGAAAGCCAGCCCCACCTCATCCTCTACCTCCCTGGTTTTAGCCTTTTCCTGTGCTAGACTGTGCACCACCAAGCATTACTGCCATCTTGGCCCACGTTTTTTCCCTGCTATAAAATATTAAGAAAGATAGCAGAAAAAGATACTTTTGTTTGCAATGACATGAAGCAGGAACTCATTGTCAAGGGTGACAGAGTCAGTCTGATGGAGAAAATGTAAATCCGAGATGGGGGTTTCTGCCCTGGCCCCAACTTCATGTGGTCATGACCAAACTAGAACACTTCACTCTCCTGAGCTTCATAAAAGGATTGGTGCACTTACCTGTGGCTGAAATCCTTTGAGGTCACTGGCTGAAAGGTCACTGGCTGTGAGGAGCTGGAAAAGAACAGAGGGGTTTTCTGAGTTTGCACAAGTTTGCACACACTGTCCTCAGGGCAACTTATCAGTGATGGACTTACCACCATCTAGATCTGGAGCTAAACGTGGTATTTCTGGGCCAGGAACCTGGACCCAACAGCCTTCTCACCTCGTGTTCACCACAGCTCTGACTTCTTCACCTCCCTCTGCAGCCTCCTGCCCATGTACCTCCAATTCTACAAAGGGTCTTACATTACAGATGGGATTATGTATGCCCTTCAGCAGGTCCACAGCCTCCTGAAATTGTCAGTACAATTATGTGTGAATTTATAGATGTAGAACACTTCCTTAGGGAGAGGGTCCCTGTCTTCCTACTATCAAAGTAGTCTGTGATATCATAAGCTAAAGAGACAGTTAAAGACTGTCTCCTCCGGGAGGGCTGCTTCTTCCTCTTCCTCTTCCTTTTCTTCTTCCTCTTCCTTTCCCCCTCCTTCTCCCTTCCCCCTTCTTCTCTTTCTTCCTCTTCTACTTCTTCTCCTTCAGTTAGACCAGTAAAAAATAACCCTCCCTTTACCCACCTACATGTGACTCAGTTTCCCTTCATCATATATTACCTTTGATCTTATATACTATGTAGGTATTCACAGCTTATGCCTCAAACTGCCATGCACAGTATTAGAAGATAAGAGTCAGGTTTATATAGTTTCTGTGTTTAATCAATATTAAAGGGTCAAGTTCATGTTTTGATATTTTTGCATCCTCTCCAGAAAGCACCAAATAAAAGCGTACGATTAATTGCTAAAATAATCACATTCTTTATTGTTGCACAAAAATGCTGGGAAATTGTAGGATAAAGAGAAAAAGGGCAGATGCTTATTTTGATTCAAGGAGTGTGACTGCTAGCTTTGTTAGGCCTGGAGAGCATCTGTGAAAAAGAGGAAAGATTTCATGTTTGCTGTAACAATATTTTGTTCGGTTCAAGAAAGAGAGGGAGTCATGCTGGGCTCCAATGCCTCTAGCCTTCAGGAAAGCTCAATTGGGCTGCTTAGCTTCTCTAAATCACTTTGCCAAAAATGATCCATAAAGTGGTGTTAACTCCGGAATAGAGCAGAAAGGAGGTAGACAGTGTACACACTGTACCTTTCTCCCCACACCCAGTCCTGAGGGCTAGATTCCTCATGCTGAAGGTGCCTGGGGAAGGTGGCATCAGTCCTGACAGACAGACAGTCTGGCCCCTCTGTTTGTTATGGAACAACCAAGCAACAAGCCATTAGGGTACCTGACTAGACACTGAGGGCCAAACCTAATCATAAGACTTGTTAGTCCCAGCCTTTAAGGAACCTACAGATTGGTCAAAGGATGAGATATGTTTATGTCAGTGCAAGCAGAGGGTAGTAGAGTGTAAGCATCAAACTGTGTGCATAAAGCAAGAGAGGTCAGGGCAGGGTTGCTTTAGGAAGATGGAGATGGAACTGAGCCTTGCAAACGCAAAGGTGGCAGGGCAAGGGGCTTTGGATGGACAGGTGGAAGAAGAAAGACATGGACGAGGGATGTGCCAGTCCCAGCCCAGCTCCCTTTGCATCTGCTCATTGCCAGCCACGGTGTACAATAAAGAGAAAGGAGGGAATTAGGAGACACCGAGGGTAGAGAATAGCCTAGGTAGCCAGCAGTGTGGTCCCTGCCTTACATACTTTATTAAGCTTCATGACTGTCACGTGAGATCAAAAGTATCTCCACTTTATGAATGGGAAAACCGAGACTCAATGGAGGTTAAATAACATTTTCTAGGTCACACAGGTAGTACGTGTAGGTATCCAAAACTATATTTTCCCAAAGCTCGTCCTCTTCCTTCTATGCTATGATGCCTCCGGATTATAGCACATTGGAGATAATTTGTGGAGGTGGAGTAGGAGAAAAAAAATGAGTGTTACTTTATTAGTCAATGAGCCACAGGCAGTAACATAAAGCATATCCCTATGAATGACCCTTCACTGACCCTTCTTCCAGACATTCTTTCATTTAATTGGTAATGACCATCTACTCTTCAGAGCTTATCAGTGCAGTCTAAGCCTTAACTTAAGCTGAGCAAAGGTTAGGGTAGAGTTGGGGAGGAGTGACAGAAAGTCTGGAGTGAGGTATGGGCATGGGAGTGACCTTTGCAAGGACAGAGCCACCAACATGTGTTAACACATAGGATCAAACCTCGAATTCTCTAGGCCTTGGGAATCCAACAGGCAGGGATCTTTCTTTCCCTCTTTTAACAGGGTTCGCCAGAGAGAAAGCATGAGAAAAAACATCTACTTCCTCCTAGCATGAAATGCTTCATCTAGAGTCAACCACAAGCGTGTTCACAGCATCATAACATATGCACTATTCCCTCATGTCAATGGTTTTGGGATTGAGAAGTTACCAGATCCATTTGTTTGGTTGGATATAGAGATATGGCATCTTTGGTTATTACTTGTTATGTCCCTAGCTCAACAAAATTAGGATCTATCCCACCTTCCTGGAAGCCTTATATCTTCTTTCCTTCTCTTCAAAGGAAATCAGATGCATGTAACTTAGTTCTTAATTATTTAAGGCTCTGTTTTGTGTTGTCATGTGTATTTTTTGTTTTATTTTTTCACTTAACGAGACCAGGCCCAACAAGACATGATTTATATCTTATGTAACTTCTGCATTCCTCAAAGTGATGAGAAGAGTCTAAACAGGTGATTAGTCAATAAATACCTGTTGGCCAAATGACTTAAAAGGAAAGTGGTGAATATTGTCAACCTAGAGGTGAAGACTAGAACAGCTAAGTTGCTGAGCCTGGAGAAAAGAAGTGTGAGAGACAGCTTATGACACCCTTCAAGTCGATAAGAGGAAAGGGCACTCAACATCTAGAGCATTTCCTGCATGAAGTAGGCACTCAGATATTTGAATGAATTAATTAACTTACATGATGAGAGCAAGCTCTTCTCTCCTTGCTGTAGGTTTTATGAGTGAACACTTCAGTGTAGGAGTCAAAGTTAAATTGAAGGAAAGCCGGTATGAAAGAGAAAGTGGTTGAAAAGTGAATGAACCCACTACCAGAAAGAGAAAGCAAGCTCCCAGGGTGCCTGGGTGGCTCAGTTGGTTAAGCGGCCGACTTCGGCTCAGGTCATGATCTCGCAGTCCGTGACTTCAAGCCCCGCGTCGGGCTCTGTGCTGACAGCTCAAGAGCCTGGAGCCTGTTTCAGATTCGGTGTCTCCCTCTCTCTGACCCTCCCCCGTTCATGCTCTGTCTCTCTCTGTCTCAAAAATAAATAAACGTTAAAAAAATTTTTTTTAATAAAAAAAAAAAAGAGAGAGAAGGCAAGCTCCCTTGCCTGTGGATGAAACAACACAGTGAGCCCATGGCCATTCATATGTGGTCGTTTATCTGAGCTGGGTTTGGGGGAGGCAGGAGGAGGTGTCAGGTATGGTTACCAAGTACTTCCAGAACTTCTGAATGTTTTACCTTGGAAATTCTGAACTATTTCCATCACAATCTAGCACAGAGATAATCTAGGTGTTATCTGACATGGAAACAGCCAAAGGCAAGCTTTGAGACTTCCTCCCTCAATGGTTCCAGAATGAACAGTGTGCAGAAGTCTGCTTTTCCCAAAACATCCAGCTAGGACTCCCTGCCTGCCTGGCTCCTGGATTCTACCCTTGCTCTAACCCAAATACATGAACTCTTTGGCAAAACACAGACCCTGCTCCTTGGCCACTCCCATTTACAAAGCTGATTATTTCCTAAATGTCTACACATTCCACACGCAGGAAAGGAGAAAGGACTGGTCCTCAGCACTGAAGCCTGGTGCTCAGATGTAGATTAGAAATACAGGATAGGAAGTCCTCCTGTATTCTGAAATTGCAGCCCACCCAGATCTGTACCCCAAAAGAGTTCCAGTCTTAAAGACTATCAGAACCTGAAGGAGACAGCTGAAGCTCTCTGGGTGGATAAGAAAAATCACCATGTCTACAGTGGAGTCAGGAGCCACTTCTGTTAGGGAACTGAAGCAAGGGAAGGTGGTATAGTCAGAGAGCTCCTACTGTGTCCACCTCTCCCTCCCTTCAACCAGAGTGGTTCTGTTTTTCTTTCTTTCATGTACACAAATTAATTTAGAGTCAAATGTTCTGCCACTGAAATGAATTTCAACCTTCCAGACTAAGTCCTTATTTTGCAGAAGAAGTTGATAAGTGACTTCTTTAAAAAAATTTTTTTTTAATGTTTATTTATTTTTGAGACAGAGAGAGACAGAGTGTGAGTGGGGGAGGGGCAGAGAGAGAGGGAGACACAGAATCTGAAATAGGTTCCAGGCTCTGAGCTGTCAGAGCAGAGCTCGATGCGGGGCTTGAACCCACGAACTGTGAGATCATGACCTGAGCCGAAGTCAGACACTTCACTGACTGAGCCACCCAGGTGCCCCAATAAATGACTTCTTCAAGATCACATGGCTGGTTAACAACAAGCCCAGGTGAGTCCTGTAATCCCCAGTCCCTCTGCAGAAACCCCACTAGTGACCATCTCAGTTCAGTCCAACACTAAGTCCAGACACAGCTGGCTGCCTGCCTCTGTGCTGAAAGAGAGGTACATATGCTCAGAACACAGGAGAAACTGAGGCCTGGGCAAGAAGACATTCAGGTGTCCCTCCACAAAGCCAAAGCCACTGCCCTGAAAAGCATTGATCTAGACCCTCTCCAGACCATCCCCCTACTCAGAGACTGGCCTCATTCTGTCCCACTGGAAAACCGTTCACTGCCCAGAGCCGCCTGGCTGTGCGGGGAGGCATCCAAGACAGGCAGGCAGAGAGGGAGGAAAATGCAATCTGCTATGGCTCTGGGGACTTCAATCAGGCTGAAGTTAATGAAAAGGATCCTGCCTTTTCCCAGGACTGCTAAATGTCTGCACTGCTCCCAGTGAGAGGGTTGAGCGGGTGTTGGGGGAGAAGGGCAGACAGAATTACATTTAAAAGGCAAAGGAAGGAGAAAATTCTTTCATCTCCCTGGTGGAGTGGGCAGTGTTCCTGGGGCCCTGTCTCAGACCATTCTCATTCCTGACACGTCTTGCTGTTCTCTGGAACAGTCCACATTCAAAATATTAGGATGATGACACTGCTTTCCATTTTTGAGGAGCTGCAATTTCTCTCTTGGCACAAGTTCTTTTTTTTTTTTTTTTTTTTTTTTTTTCTCCCCAAGCCTGGGGGGGGGGTTAGGGAGCAGGTAGGAGGGTGAAGGAAGCTGTGAAGCTCTGAGGGGGCGAGAGAAGAGTCTCTTCACCTTCAGGTGCAGAGGCATTCTGCTCTCTGCTCTTCTGCCACCCAGCTCTCTGCATGGGGGTCTCCCTCTGCTTCCCTCACCAAAAGTCACCTCCATCCAGCTGCAGCCAGCCTCACCTTGTGCCCTCTAGGACTGTCCCTCAGCAGCTGCCCTCCCACCCACTAACTTCCACAGTGTCTTCCACAGAAGAGGACAGGAGGCTACTCCCTTTTCCTCCCTGTACCCTCCTTCCTCAGAAACAGTATTTCCCTTCTGCTGGCCCTTTACCAAAAGGACACACCTCATTTGGGAAGAGTGGGGCCTAATATATCCCCACTGATCCCCCAGGGGATCATGACCTGGGGTACATGTACCTGGGAAGGGAGTCACTGACACAAAAGGGAGGGATGTGGGTCACCCTGGACATCTATCCAGAAGGATCTCAACCTTACAGACATGCAGCTGGACACACTGAAGCCTCATTGTACTGAGGACCCTCTAGGTCATTTTCTCTTTACAGATATTTCTTCCCTTGTGGGCCTGGGAAATAAATGATGGCATGGGAGATGGATGGATGGATGGATGGATGGATGGATGGATGAGTAGGCTGATAGATAAAAGAACAGAGCAAAGATGGCTTTGGGGTAATAAATGCTCCAGTTTGAAATTGTCCTTAAATATACCATCCTTTCATTAAATAAAACTTCTAATTAACCCCCTTCATACACACACACACACACACACACACACACACACACAACTTTTCAATCTGTTCCCCTTTTCTCTTTCCTATTTTGTAGGAAATGGATCAGTTTCTCCCTCTTTACTTTGTAAAGTGTCATTTGCTTCTTCCTTTGGCTACAGGATGGAACCTGAAACCCATCCCAATCCAGGCCCTCAATCCACAAAGTTCAGGACAGCCTTTATGGAAGGCAATGTCCCAGCAAGCCAAGACAAAAACAAAATCAAATGTGTGACTGGGGTTGTTGAAAACTGACTAGCCCCACTCTTTAACTTGGCAGAAAGGAAACAGACTCAGAAAGATTGTGAGTCACCCAATGGATAATCTGGAACAAAGCCAACCATATGTATGCAACTGAAAGAAAGTTTTAGATGCCCTAACACAGAGGACTGGGAGATTCTGAAAGGGCCAGGGAGAGGTGCAAGGTAAGTCAGGGGTTAAGACAGAGAAAAAGGAAGAAGCTGAAGGTGATTTCCACCAAGCAGCAGGCTCACCATAAGTGAGCTCACTACTTCACCAGGACCACTAACGACAATGTGGAAATTGGAATAGGGAGGTGAAATGGTACCATTAGGTTCCTGCTCCTAACAGGGCGGGTCAATGGCCATTTCTATACAAAAGGGCATTAGTTAGACTTGGAGGGAGAAAACTCATGTCCTAGCCCTGGTTCCAGCTCAACTCACTATAGGATCTGTCACCAGCTCACTTCACCGGTCTAGGTCTTCTTTTACCACCTATAGAATGACTTCTATGCTCTCTCTGGCCGTACACTTCTAGCACCCTAACGTGTCCTTCTCACCTCAGGGACCAAAAAGAGACAGAGCAGACTCTTTCTAGTTTTCTCCCCTCTTCTCTTTTCCAGCAACTCTCCTCCCAAATACATACCTTTAAGAGACTGTCTACACTATCTGGAAGTATCCCTAATCAGAAAGACAAAAAGGAGGGCAGTGGGATGGTCTTGTACTGGTGTCTCCATTACTGGACTGGTGTGCAATCAGGAACTTAGATGGTCACTCAGATTGCTACATGGGTTCATCATCCCAGTAAGCCTGCAGTCACATCCACATCTGAGCTCAAGGTAAAAAACCTTACAATTCCAAAAGCATTAGTCTAGCTGCCAAGACATTTGGAGTGTGTGGTATAGAAGCCAAGCACCTGGCTTCCCACCAGCCAAAGAAGCAAGTTACACACTTAAAGCTGCCATTCTGGTTGGGCTGAGTGTCCTTTTGCTAAATCCTTTCAGCCTTCATGGAATTTTAAAGGTTGAATCTGAAACCACTGACAACTCCAGTCTTAGCTATGGAATCCATTCCAAAGAGCAACAAGGATGACTAATAATAACTGAATATAACTGCAAGCAAGCCTGGTCTTGCAGTAATATATACACGTGTATATATATACATATATACATATATATATATCCACACGTATATATATATATACGTGTGGATATATATATACATACGTATATATATGTATATATATGTTTATATGTGTATATATATGCTTATATGTGTATATATGTGTATATATACATACACACACATATATACACATACATATATATATATATTTTTTTTTTAATGAAGGGGTTCTAATATTTACAGGTGAGATTTCTAACAAAATGCCCTAGGTACGCAGACAAAAGAGCTCTGCTTTTTTTTTTCAAGCTTCCATGTGTAACCTTGCACATACAACCTATGTTCTAATGGTGGTATTCATATTTGTTGCCCAAATCACAACTGTTTCAACTTTTGAGTGGAAATGTCTTTAATCCTTCTTCTTGTAGATTAGAGCTATTACTACAGAGACCTAATGACAGAAAAGGACTCTTATGCCTTAATCTGGAACTCACTGAGACAATAAGTTTTGTTTTATGTTACTTCAAATTGGTGAACTTATAGAAGCTTGTCCCACCCTTTTTGAAATACCCATTAGAATTATTTTTAAATTCCTTGTTCCTTAGACCAAGAAAAATGGATTTCACAGACAGCATCTTGTGTGGTATTGGGTGGGAAGTTAACAAAGGTACACCTGGTATACACTGGTGACGTGGATGTTCACATCCCCATTTATTAAGTATTTTGGTAAAAAGTAGCTCAAGTAGGTTAAGTCATTTCTGAAGGTATACAACAAGTGAGTGGTAGAATGGCATCAGAGCCTTGTTTGGCTGACTCATGTTCTTTTTTCACTACATCATGATATTCTATGAGCCATATATTTTTGGAATATGCATGATCAGGTTCTAGCACATCCTCTTATGATGCTTCTGACACCTCAGAATGAACCATGCATAACAAACTTAGAGAACAGTGGTTTTCAAACTGTGCCCTATGGAGCCCTGGATTCCACAGAAGGGTCCTGGCGACTGTGAGTAGATGAGAGGAGGGAGCTGAGTTCCAACCCCAACCCCCTTTATTCAGGGCAGCACAACTTCTATTGTTATTTCATATTGGACTTCTCTGTGAAGATGATTTAAAGCTTTATAAAATAGAAATTTTGGAAATTCATACCTTAAAAGAGAAGACCCTTAGACAGGTGAACATGCCATTCACAGTGCTAACTGAATATACCTGGGGAAAGGAGAATTAACCTTTACAACTCATTTTAGGAACACATTAGACCTCGTTTTAGGAACACAGCCTTTAATACTTGCTATGAGTTACTCATCGGGAAAATCCTTTCTCTTCCTTTCTTTACACTTTCTGTAGGCAGTGATGTCTGCTCTCTTCTCCTGAAGTTCAGCAAGCTACATGCTTAAGGAAGCATAACTAATTTACCAGGAAAGGAAGAAGCTAAAGATACGTTGCTTCTCAGGAGCACAATCTGGGCTGTAGGTCCTTTCCTTTGAACAAAATGAAGAAATCACATTGCAAGCATCTGTGGGCTGTTTCCAAAGTCCGTAAAAGGCCAATAAAGGAGGTTCCCCTCATTGAACATATGCCAAGCAAGGCTGGATGCTGAGGGGAGGGGAGGAACCCATTCTTATCTCTCTCTTCTCATCATTTTCTGAGTTTCTGCTTAAAACTGACCAGATGATCGGCTCACTTGGCTCTACAAATCATATTAAAGCTTTTAAATGCATCCCCTTGGTGAACCCCAGAAAATTGATTCACACCCCTAGGCTCACTCTCAGCAGAAAATGGAAAAGTCAGAAGGTACTTGCTTCAGAGAGGGTCTGAGCACTGGAGTCAAAAGCTCTGCTCCTCACCTCAGTGAAACCAGTTTGGCTGGTAATCTGGGTCCCCTAGGCTAAATCTGGAGCAATTAATCACAATTACAGGTGAATATCTAAAAGGGATAAAGTCAAGCTGGACCTTGCAGATGCCAGCAGCCATAGCTTTTCTAAGCCTCAGGTAAAATAGAAGGATCTCCTCCAGGAAGCCTACCCTAAACTCTTGGAAATTATAATATGAAAAACAGTTTATTTTTCAGGACCCACCTTTTGCTTGTCATTGTACCAGGTAGATGCTTTAACTTCATTATCCCTCTTCATGCTCACATTACCAATGCAGGGCAGTATTATTTTCAACAATTTATAGTTGAGCAATCTGAGGCTCCAACTGGTTGAATAACTCAGGGTTATGGAGGCAAAAAGTGACAGAACTAGGATGTGACCATGACTCTGAATCACAAGTCCAGACCTCTGTCTAAGCCATCCATGACCCCCTCAGTCATTCCTAAATGGATTGGTGCTTTCTCCCTTCCTACAGTGCCAGGGAGTCAGTCCTGGCTCCAGGGACATTTTTATCACTGCCAGCTGTGCCCCAAATGACTTGTCATGCAGGTAGGAGCCAGGCTTCTCATCAGCCCCAGGTGGCCTCACAGTGCATGTATCTAAGGTAATGCCCTACTCTCTTGATCTTATCAAATTTCTCTGAACTCAAGATAACTTTTTTCCAAGGAACTTTGTTCATAAACTCTAGCTGACCAAGGACTCACTAAAGTCTGCACTGTACACTTACATGGCCATAAACTTCCTAACCAAGTTTATACTCTCTCCCCACCTCCCACCTTTCTCTCCTCCATTCCTTTTTCTTTCCCAGCTAATCAGGGCATGCTAAGTTCCAGGCATGTCACAGATGCTGGGAGTCCCCATGAACTACTAAATGCTTTCCAGGGATCAGCTCGCATCATTACATTTTCTCAAGAACCTCGTGAAGCAGTACCATGAGTACACCCATACTACAAATGAGAAAGCAGAAACTTAGCTACAGGAAATTATTCATTCAAAGTTGCAAGACAGCAATTGACAGATCCAGAGAATATGCTCAATTCCACCTGAAACCATGGCCTATGTCCATTCTTAACTACTCCATATGTGTGGGGCTGGCAGGCAATCTAAATGCTGTCACAGGTCATCTCATCCCAGTTAGAAAAGATCTCTGTCTTTTAGAGATGCTAACTAAGACACAATGAGGAAGGCATTTATTTAAAAAAATAAATAAAAGGTAACCAATAATGGGAAGTGGGTAGTTGCATCCCAAGAAAGAATAATATCATTATGGCCATAAAAGTGGGCACTTTAGATAACACATAAAAATGGGAAATCCCAAGTACTCCATCTGTTACAACAGGCATGAAACATGGTTTATGTCCTCCTTGAATTCAACATAGGATGAGGACTAGGAGGAATAAGTAGTAAAGACAGTTTTGCACCTGACGGAGTGATGAAAATGGACAGCAGTAGGTACAATCTTCAGGAGAGACAGACAACCATCTTTATCAAAGATAAGAGATATGAAACTGGAGTTCTTCTCATTTGCAAGAAACAGCCTTCACAAACTAAAATTTCAAAGACAGCCTTTGTTTACCAAATACCTCTGCTTGCAGTTTTCATCAGAAAGATTAGTTAAGTATTTTTAAGCAAGTAAGATCTGGTTATTTGCTTATTCATTTTATTTAATTAACCAAGTAGAACTTGCTTGTTCATATGCTTTGCTTTCGGTTGAAATGAAAATCTCTTTGAACTGCTGTTTGAAAACTGCACAACCAGTGTGCAATCTCTTTCACAAATGGCCCTGCTTTTGCATTAGTGTTACAGGCCTTGCAAAAGTGCTGAGTACTCGCTTGGTCCTGCCACTCCCTGGGATGGGAGTTCTCTGAGGACCAAGACATCTGGCTGTTTCCAGAGTGGTTCTTCACCATTGAAGATATTCTACAGGGTCTACCACAGCTTGTAAAGATGTCCCCCAATATATTAAGGGAGTAAAACACCTTCAGAAAATAGGACTAGACTCTAGCATGACAACTTTGAAGGATGCATGGTTCCTTGACATATACACACACACCTGGGTACTGTGTTAAAAATCTGTCCCTCTTATATTTTATACAGGATTTCTGGAAACAGTTGATTCAGCTGTTTGCTGGGGTGTGCATATACCTGTTTTGTGTTTCATGCAGTCCTTACTTGACTAGAGTTTGCTAAAAAAAAAATGGTCTCTTATGATTTCACTCTAAAGAACAAGATCATCTCACAGGAGCATCTCAAAAATGGAGGTTCCCTATTTATCAAAATGGCTCAGTCAAATGTTGATTATATCTCCCTGGACCTCTTCTCCAAATAAAGTGTCCTTTAATTGTTCTCCCTGAAATCTCCTGTATGCCTGACTCACAGTCCACCCATTTTTGGACACACTTGCCCATGATTTCTGGCTGGCGCAGTTGGAGATGCCTCTCTATATACTGCCCACTGAGACTGAACAAAATGAATGAACAACACAGATGCTACATCAGCAGGACTGGATGTAGCTGCTAACTAAGTCTGAGACCCCTTTAGTAATCATATGCCCAAGCCATTTATTTATAGCACAAATACAAAGGGCCCACCACAGGGACTGGTGATGTTCACTTTTGCGGCCATATTTGGCAATTCATTGGTAGTGTGACCTCTCACAAGTAACATCTCTACCTGGCTCTTAGGTAGTTCCCCACCTCTGACGTGAGGAACTCTGCAAGATCACCTCATGATCAGACAGCCTGTGAATCTGGGAAAGGCTATGCATAGCCCCACCACTCACCTGGGCATTATCAGGCTTCATACAAACTATTACTAAAGGTACTCAGGGGTGGGATATCATAGAAAATGATGGAGTGGTAGGATGATAAGGAGAAGCAGGGCCCTTGGCACAACTGAGGAGTTAGTGAAACCTAAGTTTGTCTTCAGAATAATCCATGCCCTCCATCTCTCACTCACCGTGTAACTATTCTCAGGATAACTGTCTGCTGTGTTTCACTTCTAACCAGAGAAGAAAAATCAGAGCCTCCATGTCTTTTGGTAAAAACAAATGCCATATCTAAGGAATTGTAGTTAAGAACAGAGATGAGAGAGGCCCATAATTTGGGGGGCAAAGGACCCATTGCTACATGGCTATGTGAAGCAAGCCTGACTCTGGGCTAGAAGAGGGGCAAGAGGGCAGGGAGGCCACAGCTAGCTGTGCCCAGCTGCTCACCTTTGCTGTAGCTATGGGAGAGGCATGTCATGTCAACAGCAGGGCCTGATCTCTCCAGTCACCCTACGGCTTTCCTTGACCTCATGCGATATTAACAATAATCTCAATTCTGAGACACACAGCTTATTTCCACAAAGAATTTAAGAGTTTGACAATAGTGCTGTCTTTTAATTATTCACTCTATAATTGACTAGATGAAAAATGGTGGAGATTCTTCATAGCCAAGTCATAGGGAATGTTATCCTATTTCAAGATATAAAGTGTTTCTATTACAACAAGAAGGAAGTAGGAGATGACAAAATACCTTTATTCCCTAGACCTAAAAAAATTTCAAATGATGATCTCACTTAATCATCCCGACAGAAGCACAAAACAGAAAGGGGCAGAGACTATCCTGCTTGTTTGACAGATGGAGGAAATGAGGCAAAAAAATCGGTCAGTGACTTGCCCAGGGACATGTTCTTGGCTGTAGAAGACTTAGTGTGGAAGGGATCTTGGGGGGTGATTATCCAGATCAGCCTCCCTCCAATGCAGGAATCCCCTTCTCTAACTTCTCTGACAGATGGACACCCGGCTTGAACACTTTGGAGGAAGTGGCACTTGCTATTTTAGGGCCACAGCAGTAGTCGTTAGCAAGTTCTACCCTTATGCAGTTGAAATGTGCCTCACTGAAACTCATCCCCTGAGTCCTGAGAACAGAAACTAACTGCTTGCTTTTTTAAACCATCATGATCTTCCTGTTAAATAGGGAATGGGAACCCCATTTTACAGATGAGGAAACAGATGGACTAATCAACCCACTGCAGACCCTGTATCTCAAGTTAGAGCCATACACCAAACCCAAAGGATTTTAGACTCCTCTCTTCCCCTATGCATTCTCCAGCTCTGCCCATGTGCACAGACTATGTTAAGCTTAGTCCTCCTGCCACAGGCCTCCCTTGGTACTTTCGGTTACAGGTATCAGATCTGTACATCTCCAGGTGGGATATCCCAGTGCTTTCAATTCGTCTTCTCTGTATATGGTTCCCAATGTCATCACCAGGTAGCTTATATTAGTTTTTCTTTTTTTTATGTTTATTTATTTTTGAGAGTGAGAGAGACAGAGAGTGAGTGGGGGAGGGGCAAAAAGAGAGGGAGACACAGAATCTGAGGCAGGCTCCAGGCTCTGAGCTGTCAGCACAGAGCCCGACATGGGGCTCGAACCCATGGACCATGAGATCCTGACCTCAGCTGAAGTCGGACGCTTAACTCACTGAGCCACCCAGGTGCCCCATCACTATGTAGCTTATAAATGCCTCTCTCTTACTGGCTTTCAGATCCTAGCACACTGTATCAGTAGGAAGAGAAATTGTTACTAGTCTTGTGCTGACTAGTACCTTTAATACTAGTGCCTTAATACCTGACTCTTGGAGGCAGGGTAGCAAAGCCCCATTGTAAGGCATTTGGCAATTAATTCCCATAAGCACTCCTGCTGTTTCAAGCTACCAAGTTGAAGATGCTGATTGCAGAGTTGGGAATAGATGTGCCTAGCTGACTCATGCTACCATAATCTGGCTCCATCCAGCACACTGCTGGTGTGCCCATGATCCCATCTACTAAAGACCACTGGCAGCTGGACTGGACCTCAGGCCAGGCAACTGGTATGGCATGGCACATTCCAATAAGCTCAGGAGTTAATATGTCCTCTGTGCAAATCTCAGTGTGCAGTAAACCAGGCTAACAAATGGAGTAAATGTGAAGGGTGCCAAAACTCATCTAATGATTTCAGGCAATAAATATTTATGTTTCTAGGAACTGAGGATATAATAATGACAATATAAAACAAGTCCTTGTTTTCACTGAGGCAGACAATACGGTAAAATGATAACAATAAGAATATTAATAATGATGTAACCTGCTGATTGTAATAAAAGACAAAACTAAAAAAAAGAAAGGGGATGGGGAATGAAAGACTAGGGATGTACTGCTTTAAATAAGCTGGTCAGAGAAGTTTTCTCTGACCAGAGGATATTTGAGTAGAGACCCAAATTAAGTAAGAAAGTGAGCCATGGGGTATTCGGGAGAATTCCAAACAGATGAAACATGATGGGCACAGCTACGGACATGAGAGTGTGCTCACTGTGTTGGTGGAACAGCAAGGAGACCAGTACAGCTAGAGCAGAGTAAGCCAGGGGGACAGTGGCTAGAGGTTAGTGTGGAGTCAGGCCATGTCACATAAAGCCATTAAATATTAGTCTCGAGGTTTAGGCCACAGTAGATTGCTGTGTGGAGAACAGCCGATAGTATTTGCTGATGGGTTAGCCATGGGGTGAGAGGGAAAGACACAAGTAAAGGATGATGCCAAGGGTTTTGGCCTAAGAAGTTGGAAGAATGGAGCTATCATTTGTGAAGACTGGAATGCATGGTGTGGGTGATGGTGTAGGTGTGTTCAGTAGCCCAGGAACATCTTGGTGTGGCTGGGAACTGAGAGCTTCAATGCAGAACAGGAGGCACACGGTGGATTTGTGGGCTAATGTGCAGCTGGTCCTGCAACACTAGGTATGCTGAGGGTGTCCTGGGCAAGGAGATTTGAGAGCACTTTGGGGTTTATCCACGTGTAGGCCATGTTGAGAAATCTCCACTATGCAGAACTCCAGATGTACCTGAGGAAATCCTAGATAAATACAGTAAATCTACTTGCTAAGGACTGAATACTCGTGTGCACCAAAATTCATATGCTAATTCCTAACCCACAATGGGACAGTATTTGAAGATGGGCCTTTGGAAGGTGATTAGGCCATAAGGGTGCAGCCGTCATGCACGGGATGAGTGCCCTTATCAAAGAGACCCCAGAATACTCCCTCAACCCTTCCTCCACGAGAGGACACAGTAAGAAGACAGCCATCTATAAACCAGGTAGCAGACTGTCACCAGACACTGAGCTAGCCAGTGCCTTGACCTTGGGCTTTTCAGCCTCCAGGATTATGAGAAATAAATTTGTGTTGTTTATAAACCACCTAATTTATGATATTTTGTTATAGCAGCTGAACAGACAAGGCAGTGTTGAACCTGGACTTATTTCATCTCTTAATTTTGTTAGGTGTGAATTTGTTCAGACCAGTAGACTTCTTGTCTGCTCATTCTACTCATGTCTAAATTTTAATTTTGTCTTATTGAGCCCATGTGAATGCTAAATACACTGCGTTCTACAGATACTGTAATGAACAAATAAGATAAAGTCCCTGCCTTCACGGAACTTGAGAGTCTAACTGGGGAAGGCAGCACTACTGCTGAACAACAAAAATAAATGTAATTTAGAGTCATGATACGTTCAAGGAAAAAGAAATATGAGAGAAAAGCATGGGTATGACAAGAGAGTTAATGGAGACCTGATTTAGAAGATGGAGCTAGTCAAGGAAGGCTTTCCTGAGGAGGCAACTATAAGCTGAGCCCTGAAGGATGAGCAGACATTGCTAAACAGACACCTGTTAAAATGGCACTTTAGGGAGACAGAACATCAGACTCAAAGGCCTAAAGCAGGAAAATGGCTTGCAAATCAGAATGGCCCCTACAATCTATAATGTGAAAAGAAAGACTGAGATTAGGACTCCTGAATTCGAAGCCGAAGCCTGGCATTACTTAGCGCTAGGAGCTTGTTCCAGTCACACATCATCCCTAGAGCTGAGTTACTCATCTGTGAAGTGGGAATGTAGATGAGGCAATGACTGCTGCAAAGTAACACATGCCTGATGGTCAGCCAGGGTCAAGTTCAGCTATTAATTCTTCCATGCAGCTTACTCCTGAGCCTCTGTTTTCTTACCCATAAAAAGTGGTAACATGAGCCACCTCCCAGGGATGTTTAGATGATGAAATAAATGTCTGTCAGGAGCACAGGAAGGCAATGCTTCATAAAGATGAGTTGCCTCCCTCTTCCTTAGATCTTTCAGAGGCATGGTGAGGCTAAACTTGTGCCACTCAAGTGAGAGAATGGGGAGAGTATCCTGTGCCACATCAACAGACAGGATAGCTGGCATTAAACTTTGAACCCCTTCTTCTCCCTTCCCTGCCCTCAAGACTATGATCCTCCAAAATTCTCTCACATGAGAGGGTTGTGGGCACTGTGGAGGGATTTGGCCGTGGCTCTGCTGTGGCCAGGTTTTAAGTAGACACCTCAGCATGAGACTGACACTGTGCCTTCCTGGGCTGAGGGCAAGGGTGGGTGAGAGGTGGTTAGAAATGCTGCCTCTTCTCTGGAAGCTTTTATTAGAAACCGGGGATTCCCCATTCCTATTTCAAACTCTTTTGGCCAAACATGAAATGCCCCAAGGTCAAATTTATTAGTGCATCTTATAGCCCTGAGAACTTTTGGCTTCGGTGCCGAATCCCTCTTATCTCCCTTCCCTCCCTGGAGCCTCGTAATTTAGCCAAAGCAGCTGCTCATACCCCACCAACCCCAGAGTGGTTCAATCTGTATACAAAAATAGACACACAGGCGGTCACTGCTGTCATGGGGCCATGATCAGAAACTAGATACACCCAGGAAATTCTCCAGTGAGGGGAAAGAGGAGCTGGTAGATGATTACATGGCAAAATGACAGAGCCTGGGCTGGTCCCCAAAGATCCAGAACAGGTACACGAAGGCACCCGAGAAAAGGTCTGAATTTTGCCTGTCTGAAGTTTCACTTCCTTATTTCTGAAAGAGGTCCAAAAACTCCTGGCCAGCTCACAGGATTTGTGGGAAAATAAAATGGGATGGGGGGCTATGAATGTCAACCTCCGTCCTTCCTGTTCTACATGTGAAGGGTACTACCGAGGACATCATTATTTACGATAGTAGAAACGATACTCTGTTTTTCATTCAGCTCTCAGCAGACACTTGTTATGGGTCTCTATCTGAGGGCTGTGCTGGTCCCCGATAAACCAGTGGCCACATAAGGGACATACTTAGGGGCAGGGGAGGAATCACTGGACCCTTTGTGGATCTGGCTGTTCCTGAATTGGACTTGGGATTCTTCTCAGTAGAGCGGCAGCTGTGTAACCTGTGGTCCCATACCCTGCCCGGTGGGAATGCAGAGGGAACAGGCTGGGCTTCCTGCAGGTGAGGAACATGGCTGAACAAGTGGCAAGGAGCACAGCCTTGCAGGGAGGCTACAAGGATAGCTTGAATGAAGCTGAGGGCACCACTGAGGCTAGTGGAATTGCCTTTGTTTCCCCTGTGTCTGTGAACAGTGCCCCCTGCCCAGAGGTGTCCCTGAAGGATGCGGAATGGGGGTTGGGCAGGACCCGTGGCTACAGCCTCCTAGCCTGTGCCTATGCATCTCATTATTGAGCAGGCCTGAATCAAAGCAGCTCTGTGCAGCTGCTGTCCTGTTTAATCCATTTGTAATCAAAAGTGATTAGCATGGATGCCTCAGTGCTGAGGTTATTGTGTGTGTGATCAAAGCCATGGCTCCTGCCTGCTTCCCAGAGCTGCCTGCACCTGGGAGGGCATGGCAGGCCATGAGCCTGGGCCACGGGGCAGGCAGCCCCTGGCAGTCTGAAGGAGGGTGGGTACCCTGAGTAGAACCAGGGCAGCAAGTGCAGCCTCGCCTATGTGAGGCTCTGCAGCCTTGGGGAAGGCTGGCATTCCCAGTCCAAAGGCTTGGGGCAGCAGGTGGACCCAGGGGTGGACCGAGGACAAGCAGAGCTCATTCAGCATTAGTTACACTCCTAAAAAATTCTTAAACTCTGTCACTTTATAGGAAAGAACACTGAGGCCCAGAACAAGGAACACATAACATGCCTGGCAGGCACTTGCATGTGTGTGTGGAGGGAAGGAATGAGACTGGGAAGAGGGAAGGGGCCAGGAGAGAGGATGAGACAAAGGAGGTTTGCCCCAAGTGATGCACAGCTGGGAAGGAGACACAGATGCCAACAGAAGAAAGAATGCAACTGCTAAAGAGGCAAAGTGGGAACAGCTAAGGAGTCAAGATGTTCTGGGCCTTTCATAGTTTATGCATTTCTTGCCACATGTCAGCTCCAGTAACTTCCTGAGCCACATCTCCCTAAAAACAGCGAAATCCCAGACCCACCCTTCCCTCTATAAATTCTGCCTGAGTAAAGCTTGATATCCACTTCTCTCTGGTAGTCCAGATTATGAACATCATTAAGATCCAAATGGAGACTCAACTCCTTCAAGAAGCTTTTCCAGAACCCCTTACCCTAAAGTCTTCTACCACGTTCTCTGTACCATTCATGTGACACGTAGCATGTGTTGTCCTGATAGCTCCTGGGTTGACAGGGGACATAATTCCTTTGAGTATTGATAGAGGATGAGTATATGAGTCCTGCTCCATCATCCAGATTGAAGTTCCCAAGGGCATCTATTGTGTGGTACACTCCAGGACACCCCTCCACACCTGCTTGGGTGGAACAGTTCCTGAATCTTTGACAGGAGAATGGGGAGCTCCATGAAGTCAGAGTTGGACCTTCAGACTTTGCATCTGCCTCCAGACCAAGTACAGTCCTTGGACAGAGACCTGTAGCAAATGCCTGCTGAAGGCTGAATGAAAGACACAGTGAGTGTTGCATAAACATGTGTTTCATTTTGACCTGGTCAGTGAGACTGACTGCCTCTATTTCCACCTAAACTTGAGCACCATTCTCAAGGGGCAGAAGAGAGGAAAAGACCTAGGGTTGGTGGGGAGGGGGAGTGGACAAAGTGAGGAGAACAGGGCAAGAAGCTGCTTTTTCACAAAAAAAGTTTTTCCTAGAGAATCTGAGGGCTCCTCACTTCCGTTGGGGATACAAGGAATTAATGGTTCTAATTAATGGTTTGCACATATGACCATTTGCACAGTAATGCTGGATGGGACTGGCCCCTTGAGTTAGGGCAGATTCTAATCTCCCAGCATGGAGAAAAGTCTTTGGGAGTTTCATGCATTTTTAAAGATCGCAATGGGTGCCCAGGATACAAATTCCATGGTATGTCTTGAGTTAATGCCACAGTTTTGGGGAATAAAGGAACACTCCAGATCCAACTTATGTGGATTCCCAACTACTGTGGGGTCCTTCACACCGAGAATGATCAAGTTTGGGAGGGGAACGCTAAGTGGGAAGATCCAGAGGCAATTTGGAAACGTTTACAAGAGACCCAAATACTAGGAGAATGGATCTTTCTATTGCTGAGTTCTTCATCACTGTGGGAAGATAACCTCATTCTTCAAAAGGATGAGTAATCAATAATTACCCAGTACAGAATAGGTGACCGATGGTAACAGTCAGCCTTTCTGTGATAGGCTCTCGTGTGTTCTGGGTGCTCCATACAAATCTCATTTGTTTCTCAACAACTTTCCTGAGGAGGCATCAGTTATCCCATATTGAAGATAAGGAATCTGAAGTTAAGTCATTTGCCCAAGACCACACCTCGGAAAGTGGCTGAACTGAGGGCTGACTTCCCTCTCAATTCCACTCTCTCTGCCTCCGAGCCTGTGCACTCTTCTCTGTGGCCTTCTGCATGGCTGGCTCAGCCCCACTCCAGAGAGGCCGTAGCTGAGGTCCTGCAGCTGTGTAACAGGCAGAACCAAGGCACTACCGCACCCTCCTCACCTCTTTGCCCACTCACACTTCAGTGCCTCGCCAGATAGGCAAACCATCCCAGATTCATGCCATCGGGAGATTCAAATAGAATCCTCTCATTTTACAGATTAGTGAATTGAAGCTCTAAAAGGTTAATCACCTGCTCAACACCACAATGCTAGCTTGTGATAGGCCCAGGCTTAAAAACCAGCTCTCTGACTCCCAGTTCAGTGCCATTTTAGTTGAATTGTGGTATCTGAGAAGAGAACAATGGCTGGGGAATGGGGGCATGGGGACACAGGGGTGGCTGTCTTTTTGGCACTGGTGTTGCAAGGGGACAAAGCTCTACTTAAAATGCTCAGAGGTATTTTACTAATATGTTGCCAACAGGGACACATGGGCCCCATGCCAATCTCCCCGCCCAACAGCAGATCAGGGTGGCTCTGGCATAGGCAACCAATCAGGTCACAGTGTGCTGCATCCACGGGGCCTTTACAAACTGCAGAGGCCTCAATGAATGCAGGAGACTGGGGAGAGCAGGTGGAGATTTTCTTCCCTGATTTTTGAGAATCCACAATTTCAGCTTAATTTGTAATAGATAGTGAGCGTAAAGAAAGTGACAACAGGGCCATCAGCTATTCTGTGAGCAACACTTGAGGCCATGGTGCTTCAATATGACTGGAGCCAGCTGTCCAATGCACAGAACGACCTTTGGCCCCATCCTTGGAGAAATGTAATTCTCTTCATGTCTCTTTCTGTCCGTGGGGAGTTAGGAACCAGAGCTGCCAGGATAATCAGAAGGCTTCCTAATGACAACGCTCAAACAAGCAGAGATTACGCATTGTCAGAAATGTAATCTGCAACTCTTCTCATCTTGTTTCATTGTATTTGCATTTTTTAAACCACCTCTTCAGGAAGAAATGAGACAGTTGGAGGCCTTCCTTGTTCGTGCACCTAGAGATGTATTTATCTTCTTCATCTTATGTGCCAGGGGAAAAATTAGAATGTGGTGAGTTCAGAGGCCTTCTGGTTTTGAGACTACTAGCCTATAATGTGGGTAATACATGTCTTTTCTAGACATATAACCAAACGTGGATTAACTGTGTGTACAGTCTCTGAGCAAAGCCAGCTTCTCTGTGTGCTACTTCCCAGCCTTTGGTGAGAACTCCATACAGAGAACACTTGTCCCACGTATGCTGATCTGCCAAGAGCAGGGGTGATGTTCACTGTTCCCTCTGCTCCAACACTGTCTGGTGGCTTTCCATTGTTTGTGATAACACCTACAATCCTTACCATGGCCTCAAGGCTCCTCACGAACTGGCTGAGCTCTGCCTACCTCTTCACACTAAACCCCCAACCCCTACACTGTTGGCTCACTCAGCTCTAAGCCACAATGGCTTCTGACACTCCTTTTATACAGTGGCTCACAATTCCAATTGTACTACAGAATCACCTGGTGCATTTTACACACACATACACACACACGTTAGAGATTTTAATTTAATCTCTCCAGGGTAAGGTAGGACTCAAGAGAATATTTTAGAGTTGCCAGAGTGATCATGTTGAGCCATGGTTGAGGACTGAGGCTTTAGTGCTCATTCTTTGCTATTCTTAGAATTCTCTTTCCTCGAATGCCTGCCTGCTATCCCTCTAACTTCATGCAGGTCATGATGTGTATCAGAAGCCTTCTCTGGCTCGTCTCTCTGCATCAGCACCTCCTTCTTTCCTCTGTCACTCTCCATCCTCTGGGCCTGTTATCTTTCTTTGTGCATTTATCTCTGACATTTTATTATGCACGTTAACTGGTTTATTATCTATCTTCTCCCACCCCCTATCCCATCCTCCTTCACTGTAAACCCCCAAAGTGCAGAGACTGGTCTTGTTTTAGTCACTGCTTTATCCCAACTTTGCCTGGCACACTGTAGGAAGTCAACAAGAATCTGCTGAACAAAGCACTGCATGAATCTCTCTCTGTGCCACTACTAGAAGGGCTCTGCTTTATGTTCCCAGCACTGGAGATGGGTTTGCAGTAAATCATTCCCACTTTGTCACACAACTACAGGCCAAATTTGGACTTTCAGCCAATGGCCCTGTGTACCCACTGAGAGGGTAACCCTGGACTACTTAGCTCAGTGCTGTCATCCCAGAAGGCACAGAGCTGAGCGTGCAGATGCTGAGTGATAAATGACCATACAGGCACCATAACAGAACTGAGTAAGGCACTATGCAAACAGGAGTGGCCTGAGTGGCCTCTGGCTACGGCAGGCTCCTTTGGAAAACAGGACTTGGAAGTAGGGAAGCAGGACTCAGATTGCTCAATAGTCCCCACAAACATCATCTAGACTGGGACCCTAACTGGGTTGTAACCAGGGTGGTGTCATGTCTGTTCTTTTCTTTTCTTTTTTTTTAACATTTATTTATTTTTGAGACAGAGAGAGACAGAGCATGAACAGGGGAGGGTCAGAGAGAGAGGAAGACACAGAATCTGAGCTCAGGCTCCAGGCTCTGAGCTGTCAGCACAGAGCCCAACACAGGGTTCAAACTCACAGACCACGAGATCATGACCTGAGCTGAAGTCAGATGCTTAACTGACTGAGCCACCCAGGGGCCCCTCACGTCTGTTCTTAACTTCCCTCCCCACAGTGCTGCCAACTTGGTATCTGTTATAGGCTGTGTCTCATCTCCTCTGTGTAATATCCATCTAGCTTTCTTCTGAGGCATTCATGAGAACCTAGGATGGCCATTTCAGTTAAGTTCTTCTGAGTGACCAGGACTACCCTGTTATAGACTTCTCTGGAAAGGACAGCACCTCTCATGAGCTCCCAGCCACAGCCCCAGGAAGGAAAGTTCTACACAAGTTGGGGAGATGGTAACAGTCACTGAGACCTATTCAACTTATTGATTTGGGTAAGTAGAGATGAGAGTGGATTCCGGCTGAGATTTCCAAGCAGTAATGATGGAACTGTTAACTGCAGAAGTTAGGACTAACCAGTGACTTTGGGGAAAGACATCCTAATCACACTGGTTTGTGAGAGATTCCTCTAGAATGTGGGGGCTTGGTCATTCAACAACCATTTCCAAAGCAGTTACTATTAGAGCCAGTGGGGTGTTCTTGGTCAGGGCACTTAACCATTTCTTGGCCAGGGTCCTCAACCCTGGCTGTGCCTCATCATCTGAGGTTTTTTGTTTTTTTTTTTTTTTCTTTTTTTACAGATAATGCTCACATATTTCCATTCACAAGGTTCAGAATGAGGTGGGGCACATATTATATTCCATTTATAAGAAATGTTTGGAATAGGTAAGTCCATAGAGACAGAAAATCATCTCTAGTGCTACGCCTGGTGGTGATGGTTAGTGGGTAGAGAGTGACTGCTAATGGGTATGAGTTTCTTTTTGGGAGTGACGAAAATATTTTGGGATTTGATAATGGTGATGGTTGCACAACTCTGTAATATACTGAAAAAATCACTGAACTGTTCACTTTAAAAGTGTGAATTTGGGGCGCCTGGTTGGCTCAGTTGGTTAAGTGTCTGACTCTTGATTTCGGCTCAGGTCATGATCTCATGGTTTATGAGTTTGAGCCCTGTGTCAGGCTCTGCGCTGACAGTGTGGAACCTGCTTAGGATTCTCTGTCTCTCCTTCTCTCTCTGCCCCTCCCTTGTACTCTCTCTCTCTTTCAAAAATAAATAAATCTAAAAAAATAAAAATAAAAGGGTGAATTTTAAAGTATATGAATTATATCTCAATCATTAAAAAGATGCAATGGGAACATTATATTTTAGAATATGAAGGAATAGGACTGGGCATCTGAATTCCACAAGCCACTGGGAAGCACAGGTAGGGTTGAGAATCACTGTACTCACTCCCTGATCCATCTCAAAAGACACTGAAGCGAACTAAGAATTAAGCTCTCCCCGGGTCACAGGCAAGACTCTTTCTGTAAATCCTGAACCTGCCCCTGAGTTTCTAGGAGGAGGCTCAGAGAGGCTCATGCTCTCAGGCACCTCCAGGAGATCCCTCTGCTAGGCACTGGGACACAAGGAAAGCCAAATTCAGATGCAGCTTTGAACAAAGCTAGATGCTGTCTTCTCATTTAGCCTGGGAAGAAGTATTGCTGCCAACAACAGGCTGTGCTAGCTGAAGATCTTGATTGAATTTCTACATGTATCCCCCCACCCTCCCCCAAGCCGGCTTCCCTCTTGAGTGTAGAGGGTAGATGATAATTAATTAGAGCTGGGTTCCCTGGTGAATATAGATAAATGAGAAAGCAGCGGCTGGGGGGCTGGCCTTGCCTGGAACGAGCCTAAGAGGGAGCAATGAGCCAGCTGCCGCGGGGAAGGTCCCCAGAGGTCCACACGGTGCTGGGTGTGTGAA
Organism: Panthera uncia; assembly: GCF_023721935.1. NCBI lineage: Eukaryota > Metazoa > Chordata > Mammalia > Carnivora > Felidae > Panthera > Panthera uncia. Next base: position 28,725,392 of record NW_026057586.1, read on the forward strand.
ATGGGCCATTCCTAAGGGGGCCTATGGTCCTGGAGACCCCCAGCTACAGTCTTCCTCCTCCATATTCAGCGCACTGTGCAAACTAACAGGGGAATTAATCACCCAGAGACCAGAGCCTATCTGCTGAAGAACATCAGAACATCTTGGGGCCTTGAATGGGAATTCAGCTCACGGGTGCCCATGTAGGTTAATGAGATGAAGTGTGAAGCCTCCTGCTTCTTGGAAAGTTCTGTGTGTGTAAATGACTGCAATCAGGCAGCTCTGAGGGGCCAAGGGTAATGAGGAGAGTAAAAGAGGTTGGATGGCTGCCTGAGACTCCTGGAGGTGTCCCAGGCCTCTGAAAAACCATGGTCCAGAGAGGCTATTTAACTGTGGGTGGGAAAACCAACACAGTTAGAAGCAGCACCATGTAGCACAATAACCACACTCAATCAAACGTCCTCAGTTCTGGGTTTTAAAGAGAATGGGGTATTTGTCTCTTTTCTAATCACTACAGCTGAACTTTCTGGCAATTGCCCTATAGTAAAAGAAAACAGCCAGGTATAACTCTTTTCTACCAGTCAGAGAAAACTCTCCCTCACGTGATCAGATCTTATCCATCACAGATTCATATCAAGACTCTTCTTCCCACAATGCCAACCTCCTTCCTGGCCCTACGCATAACTGTGACTGTTACATAATGGTAGAAAGCAAACTTTTCCTAGGCCATATCCATCAGCCCTTCTGACAACCTTAGCCCTCCACATAACCATCCTGATTGTCTGGTTCTGGGAGCTTCCATGTGCCTTGTAAGGCTTCCCTCGCCATCAAGACCCTTCAGCAACTGCCCCTTCTGAACATCTAAACTCCCATTACTGAGCAGCCTTATGGAAATACTCAGTGTCTGTGCCTTGTTGAGTTGGTTAACTGAGTCATATTTTTACCTGCCCCTCCAGCTGGATGATAAGAGCCTACAGGACAAAGCCCATGGTTTCTCTCCCCTTGCTGTGTGATGAGTGGAACAGATCTACCTGGCTTCAAATCTCAGTTCTGGACTTATTAACTGTGCACACTTGAGCAATTAGGAAAACTTCTGTCAGTTTACCCTCTCCCACACAGACTGAGGTTCCACACATCTCATGGCTGCCAGAAGCAGAGGCCACCGTGTGAGAAAGTAAGAAGCAGAAAATGTGTCCCTCTAACTGAAGTCACAGCAATGCAGCAGCAGCTTAGCAGTTTTCGGTGTGTGCGTGTGCGTATGCGTGTGTGTGTGTGTGTGTGTACGTGTGTGTGTGTGTGTGCGTGTGAGAGAGAGAAAGAGAGAGGGAAGGAGAGGGACACAGAGAGAGTAAGGGGAAGGACAAATCCACCAAAGAGAGGGAGAGAACTATATTTGGATGGGGGAGGCTGATGTTCCTGACAGAACTTAGACAAACTATAAATCAAACAGCACATAACTGCTGATATCAAATATACTCTCTTTCTGTACTACATCAAAAAGCTTTAATTAACAACTCATTTATTTCAGTGAGAAATTCCCTTATCACAAATAAGTGTATTATAAGTCAAAGAATAGAATCGCACACACACGTAGGGAAAAAAAAGGAGTGAAAATTGAACCTTTGGAAAGAGAATACAGAAGAATCTGGATCAAAGATGAAAAGTGTTTGTGGACTTGGGAGGTCAGCAGGGCCAAAATGGAGACTTCATTTGTGGAAAATAACATCCTATCTCTGTCTGCTATGGGGACACTCTAATGGAGGTGCTTGTGAAGATGAATTGTTCCTGAATTTATGAATGACCGTCAATGAGGATGCACTGAGCCTCTCCATGTACAAACTTGCTGCTCATTTCTGAAGTCCCACTGTGTGCCCAGACTCACATGAAGCACCATGATGGATAAACAATCAATCCTCCTCCTTGTCCCGAGAATACCTTTGAAAGGCTTGCCCTCTGGCAGCAGAGATATGTGACCTTTGGCAAAGTACCAAGGAGAGACACATGCCATAGAAATGTGTGGATGCTGAGGACTGTGGCTGGCTCCAGTAGGCAGGGTTTTCAAGCAGGATCTTGAAAAATGGGTATCAGGAGAATTCTGCTCTGGTCCCTGCTCTGCCACTAACTTCGTTTGTGCCTTCATGGATGAGACTCAGTTTTCCCATGTGTAAAATGGGAGAGGCTACAAATTCAAACAAGTCATGTGAGTGTAGTGGGTCATCTGAGGAGCAAGGAGTGAACCCGAGTACCAAAGCCCGGACTGCTTTACACCAGAAGCCCAAATTCTCACATTGATGTGCTATGTGTGGATATGCGTGTATGTGCACGTGAGAAATGTCCTTACTTTCAAATGTTGGCCAATTTTGGTCAAAATTTGACCCAAATATTTGGATCAAAAAAGATGTCTGTGGGATGAATCTGTCCTGTCCCCCACCCCCACCCCATCTCCCCCCATTGTGTGAAGCCTCTGGACAAAATGTTATCAGAAGCCCCTTCCATTTCTCACATCATGTGACTGCCTAGTGAGATGCTCTCCTACCTCTCTCCTTCTCAAATTCCTGATACAAATATACCACTTCTGAATAAGAGAAGTGAACCAGCGAATGAAGGGTGGGCTCACCAGGGCTCCCGTGCATTTGGAAACAGCTCTGGCCTGAGTGACCTGGCTGCTGTCAGTCTCCTTGGTAAATCAGTTGGTGGACCCTGGGTCCTCATGTATAGAATGAAGGGGCTGCCCTAGGAGGCCTCCAGGGTCCCTACCAGCTCAAAGGTCATGGCTGATGACTTCAGCATCTTCAGGTGGTTTTGAATAAACAGCCAATGGGAATCCACATGAGAGATCAGGGCCTACCCTATCTATACTGGTTCCCTGATTCAGAAGGGAAATGAGGACAACAGATGAGCAGGGCAGCCAGACCAAAGCACACTCATAGAATGGGGAAATGTTTATTTTGTGGTCTTTCCTTCCAGCTTCTTTCTCTACCCATCCTGTCTCTGCTACCCAGAAGGCATCCTCACCATTGGAGGCCTAACCTCCACAATCCATGTGATAACTTGGTAAACTGAAGACAACTTCCTTTTGGGAATTCATAGTCTGTGCAGTCTTCCCAATCAAAAAAGTTGGCTCTTAAATGATATTTCAGGCACCCTGAGGGTGACTGTGAGATATTGTTAGGGGAGGGCCCCATGCTGGTGCCCTTCAGATCCTATGACTGAGGTAGTCACCTGCTCCACCTGGTAGTAAACCTGTCCCCAGAGAGCAATGTTGTGAGGAGTGAAGCTATAGGGCTTTCCTGTTCCAATAAAAATCGACAATTTACTGTAATTTGGTTGTGATTTAACAATGCTTTTAAAAGAGGAAGTAAATGGCTCATAAAGTCTGGTGACCTATTCACTCTTGTGTGTTTCATCAGGCCCTCCCTCTGAGCTGGTGCCCTTCATACCCCAGCCCTCCCAGGGAAAGAAGAGGGATGAGTGAGCTCCAAGTGCAGGGAGCCTGATTTCCACGGTCCAGGTGGCGACCTGCAACGTTCTTCATCCCTCCCTCTGTCTTTCTGTCCCTCTCTTTCTTTCCTTTCCTTTCTCCCACTCCCTTGCTCTTTTCTTTCCTTTTCTTTATTCTGAACAATGAAAGTTGAATGGCAATGCAAATCTCAGTCTCTCCTTAAAAACCCCGGCCAGGGAGGCAGCGTGTCACCCATATTTATGAGCTTTAAATGGCTTTTATCAAAGTGAGGTCGCACTAAATCACGCCCGAGCTGTCATAAATACAAATGAGTCGACATAGGCTGCAACAAGCCTTCGGGGAAAATTATATGATGTGCTGTTGCAGTTATGGTATATCACACAGGGAGCTCATATATTTCCACTGGCAAGGTAATCCGATCCTCCAGAGGACTCTAATGGGTGAAAAGAGGCAGCAAGTGGGAGTGAATCTCACAAGGGATGGGATGGTCGCATGCCTGATGAGTGAGAGACCTTTCTCTGGATACTGATATTTTAAAGAACCAGCCTGTTCACAGGAAGGAGGTAATGGATGGAATCTTAAATATTTTATGGGAATTTCCTTATTTAGAATCAACCAATTAATTATAAGACTAGTGGAGGGGGGCCATGGACTAGCAGTCAAGAGACTTGTAGCTCTGGCACTAAACGTAGTTACCTCACTTTGGCCATGGGTGGTTTTAAAATACACCCGTGAATTCTTTGATACTCTTCCTTTCAAAAGATGAAACCTAATCCCACTTTCCTTCAGGGTGGGCTGGTTTTAATGACTCATTCTTAATGAACAGACTGTAGCAGAAGCGAGGTGTGTGACTGCCAAGGCTAGGCCATAGAAGGTATTGTGTCTTCCTCCTTGAATCACTTACTCTAAGAAAAGCCAGCTGCCATGTTGTGAGGACACTCAAGCAGCTCAATGGAGAGTCCACATGGTGAAGAACTGAGGCCTCCTGCCAAGAGCCAGTGCTAGCTTGCCAAGCATGTAAATGAGCCTTGGAAAGGGATCCAACAGCCCCATCAAGCCATCAGATGACTACGGTCATGGCCAACATCTTTCTTGACAGCAACCTCATGAAACTGAGCTGGAATGATGTGGCTAGGCTGCTTCTAGAGTCTTGACCCACAGAAAATCTGAGAGGTAATAAATTTTTATTGTTTTAAGCTATTAAATATTGGGGTAATTTTTATACAACAATTGATAACTAACACAAGGGAATAAACTAAAACTATCTAGGTATCAAGTTCCCTATTTTTATGTAAACGATGGACTAAATCAGAGGTTCTAAACCCTGGCTACATATCATCTGTTTAAAAAGCATTTGATGCTCAGGTTCTATACAGACCAACTGGAACTAAGTCCCTCGGCCTGGTGAGGCCCCAGCATTGGCATTTTATAAAGCTCTCCAGGTGATTCTAAATGTACTGCCAGGATTGAGTTCCACTGAACTAGATGCATTTTATGTTCTAAAATACTTTTTACAATTTTACAAAATCTCTTGGCAGGTCTGGGAACTGGGAATGTGAGAGTTGGTCTATTTCTTCATTCCCAACTCCCTCCCATTACTCCAGATGCCTGGACACTGTCCAGGAGAGCCAAAGACAATTCCCTTACTCCAGCTGGTGAAGCCTGGCCTGAGACAAAGAAGTATATTTTAAGATGTAAAATGTCATTACAATAAGAATGAATCCTGGGGAACAGGATGCATCCTGGGGAATATGAAACAGCCCACATTTGAGGAGAGCAGGCATTGATCAATTCCCTCAGCCCACTGCATGAAGAGAGTCAAAGGTGGGCCATGCTTGGCTTAGCAGAATCCTTCTGAAAGAGAGGAGTGCTGTAAAGCATGAATCCCTCTTGGTGGAGTACCATGTCACTGCTGGTCTAGCAAGGGTGCCCGTGGTGCTGAGAAGCAGTAACACACTGGAATTTGAGCCAAAAGACTTACTGCTCATTGGCTGCAAGACCTTGGATGGGTCAGTTCATGTCTGTGACTCAGGGTCTGCATCTGTAAAAATGGAAATTATATACCTGCCATATGGACCTTGTCCTATGGAGTAATGAGACAATAGAGGTGAAAAGCCTTCTAGATAGTAGTGCACAGGTATCAGAGTGCTATATTCCTGAATCATGGAAATCCATGGGCAGAATTCCACTACCAACCCAGGTCTCCTTCTCTGAGGAAAAATAAACACTAAATCCATTAATAAATAACAATATGGATCCAGAGGATAATTTGCCCTCAAATGGCCAGAAACCTTCTCATAGTGTACTAATAGTCACATGTTATCATGATTGTTCTTCACCTGTTCTTCCTAAGGATGCTTCAACACAATCTTCTATGCCATTCCTGGGTATCTAGCAAAATGTCAAGTCTGAGTCCCTCCTTCATTCCTCCATCTGTTCATTTAGTAAGTGTTTACAGGTACCTTAAAAGCCATATGGGCAAAGAATGCTCATCATATCTACTTTTATCTCACATCTCCACTAATCTGGATGCTCCACTTTGGTCCTCAACCCCTTGCTATGGCCTCAGACAGCCTGGCCATGATACTGCACATTTGCCTCAGCCTTGGTGTCATTTCTAGTGGTGGAGACTCATTTTGGAAACTTAGGGCTGGGCTCCCATGAGAATGGATGATGCTTATGGTCAGGACCACCCCCCACATTCTCTGTATCACCGATAACAGTAGCTGAGAGCTGGTAGGTGCTCAAAAAGCCGGTGTAGGCTGATAGGCAGTGCCACAGTGGCAGTGCCAGGTTAGCCAGGTATCTGAATCAATCTCCTCCTTCCATATCTGCACAGCAGCCTGCCCATCCCCTGAGGAGTGAGGGGATTAGATTTGCTGGGTGAGTGGAATGTCTCCCACCTTGCTGGTAGCCTCTTTACCCTGGCTTCCCACTTCTGGAGCACAATTGCTGTGGCTCATTCGCATGCCTGAAGATGCTGCCAGATGAGTATTCCAGGCTCCCCAGAAGTCCTTCCCAGGTCTCTCATCTGTCTACTCTGTAATACTTAATTCTTTGGAAAGAAGCAAAAATAAGGCTGGGTTTTTTTTTAAGATATTAAGAAAATCATTCATTGCTGGGAAGTCACATCAGGGTCTCATCCTTCAAACCGACAGTTGAGTGTGTATCAGCCTGAGAGAGAGCCTGATTATTAGTTTTAAAGAGCTTATTTCATTCTCTTAAAAATGGGATCAGTTCATCTTTGTCACATCTGTCTGTGCGTGGCTCCTGCATGCCACAACAATTGTCAGCTCCGGGCATTATGTTATTAAGGTGTTAGGGGGGTGGGGTCTGCCTGGGTATGTGTGTATGTGTGTTTTCCAAAGGAGCAAACAATGAGACTTAGAGTAGGAGTAATTAATGGGGTTGGTTTGCTCATTTGCATTCAGGAAGGGGCTGGAAAGACAATCACCATCCAGCCCACTCCATACCCCAGTGGCCAAAGATAGAAGAGGAACCATAGAAGACAGCTAGGGCTTACTTATCTAAGCAGCAAGAGTAAGGCCTTGTAGTAAATCACATTATGAAGGGATGTGGCAAAGGCAGTGCAACTGTTGCAAGTGTGCGTTTCCCTCACACCCCAAGGGCCGCCTAATTTCAGCCAGGTGACCCATCACAACTGCGGGAACGGTTCCAGATATCCCCAACACCTGTTCACAACTTTTTGTGGTGCCCAGACTCCTTCCCATTTTGTTAGAAATGAAGGCAAGAGCTAAGTGAAAACATCAGAAGAAAGAGTAGATTCTTCTAGTGTTTTGCTCTATATTGAAGTCTACCATTCTTATCAATGGGAAGAAACTGCACAGTGTCTGCAGTGAGGGTAGCATAGTCCTAAATGTCAGTACAAAAGGAAGAGATAAGTAGGGAGAGACTTGTATGTTGAAATACGTGGTGGCTAACATGGGGCAGATAATGAAACGCTAAACTGAATGCAGCTGCGTGTTAAACATGGCTCACAAAATATGTTTCACGGATGACTAAGAGAGCCGAAGGGCACAGCCAGGCACGGGATGCTTCTAGCAGAGGAGACCTGAAAGAACCCTCCAGACTGAGAGCATCTTCATTATAGAAGGGAGAAGGGAGGGCCCACCAGGCACAAGCCAGCAAGAGGAAACAAGTACAGGCAGCAAAGAGACTTGAGGATTCTGGAAACGTGAGGCACACAACCTGTAACAGGGAATGGTGAGCAATTCAGCGGAACAGATACTAACTGGGTGTGCCTAGAGAAAGACGTGTGTTTGCATATGTCCCTGTGCACTCTGAGGACTCTAGGGCAGATAATCTGAAATGACAGATAATCAAAACATCATTTAGCATGTATCTATGTCCTGGAGTTGATATGGATGTGTGAGGAGATATAGGGCTTGCAACACTTTCCATGAAACAATAAAATGCCTCAAAAGATGTGGGTCTGCTGTCTACTAGTCCTATGAATGCATCTGTTTCTCCTAGTTCCAGCCTCCAGCAAACAGACAGCATCACCTTTCAGGCTGAGGCAAAACATCCATCTGCACTGTCCAGTGTGCTTGAGGCCAGGCCTTTCCTCTGCGTCCCCATCTTAAGGCAAGGAAGCCAGTTAAGTGATGATTATGTACAAAAGGCACATTCTCTTAAGTTTCTGCAGAACTGAATATATAATAACCCCATAGTCATTATCAAGTAAAAGATAGGCTATACTGAATAAAATATATACTGTGTTAATAAGTGACTAACAATGAAATAAACCTGCTGTGGATCACAATGCTGATAATTTACCTGCAGATAATTGAGTTCCCATGCAGGGGGAAGGCCTGTCTCCTCCAAGAAGCCTGGTTGACACTTTTTGAGCCAGAATGAAGCACTGCTGCTCTCTCCTCAGATCATAATTTCTAGTTCTCTTGTGCAGTCAGTGTTGGTTGAAGGAAGAAGTGCATATCAAAGACCGCCCTAGTTTAACAGGGACCTATATCCAGGGCACTTACACAGTGACCTGCTAGTACTGCTGGTTTCCAAGACATCAAACAAGGTTCTTAGCCTGTGGAGGAGAGCTTGTCATGCCCTCTGGCGATCCTTGGCGGGGGCTGGGGGTTGGAGAGTACAAACAACTCAAAAATTAATATGGAAAGATCCTTAAAGGAGAAATGGAAATGGACAGTGAGAAAATCCTGGCCACATAGAGTTACTGCAAAATAGGGATATAAGTGACAGGGCCAAACAACTGCAAGTGGCTCGTTATATATAGGGACACAACAAGAATTCCATGGTCCTCACAGGCTGGGTGTGACTAGAAAACCTTCCAGAGACAGATCACAGTGAAAACTAAACTGGGCAGGAGTTGGAAGAGCCAAGGACAGTGGGATCTGTCACATACTGCCTTTCCCTTGGGAAGTTCATAAACCTGGTCTTTCTTTTTCTCATCTGCCAAACTGACAATTATAAATCTGTACTAGCCTAGAACTACCCAGGCTAATATTGAGAAGCAAGAAAAAATATGACAAAGAAACAGAGGGCAAGCCATGGCTATCAAAGCATTGTTTTAAAACAGGGAAGAGGGACTGTAAGAATCCTAAAAAAAGAATGGGGTAGAGTGGACAGGGGAGGACTGGAGTGGAGTACAATGGAGTGGAGTGGAGTAGAGTGGAGTGGAGTGGAGTGGGGTGAAATGGAATGGGGTGGGGTGGGGTGGAATACAGTGGAATGGAATGGAGTGGAAGAAAAGTGGAGTAGAATGGAATGGAGTGGAGTGAAATCGGGTAGAGTGGAATGGAGTGGAGTGGAATGGATTGGAATGGAGTGGACTGGAGTGGAGTGGAGTGAAGTGGAGTTGAGTGGGGTCAGGTAGAGTGGGGTGGAATGAAGTGGAGTGGAATGGAATGGAATGGAATGGAATGGAATGGAGTGGACTGGAGTGGAGTAGAAAG
>NW_026057586.1:28734785-28735604 GCF_023721935.1 Panthera uncia
GACTGGAGTGGAGTAGAAAGAAATGGAGTGGAGTGGAGTGGAGTGGAGTGGAGTGGAGTGGAGTGGAGTGGAATGGAGTGGAATGGAGTGGGGAAAAGTAGAGTAGAATGGAGTAGAGTGGAATGGAGTGGAGTGGAGTGGAATGGAGTTGAATAGAGTAGAATGGAGTGGAATTGAGTGGGGTCAGGTAGAGTGGGGTGGAATGGAGTAGAGTGGAGTGGGATGAAATAGAGTAGGATGGGATGGAGCGGAACGAAGTAAAGTGGAATGCAGTAGAATGGAGTGGAGTGGAGTGGAGTGGAATGGGGTGGAGTGGAGTGGAGTGGAATCAAGTAGAGTGGAGTGGAATGGAGTGGAGTGGAAGTGGAATGGAGTAGAGTAGAATGGAGTGAGTGGAATGGAGTGGAATGGATTAGAATGGAGTGGAGTAGAGTGGAATGGAATAGAACAGAATGGAGTGGAATGGAATGGAGCTGAGTGAAATGGAGTGGAGTGGAGTAGAATGCAGGGAGAGGAGAGGAGAGGAGAGGAGTGGAGTGGAATGGAGTGGAGTGGAGTGGAGTGGAATGGAGTGGATGGGAATGGAATGGAGTAGCATGGAGCAGAGTGGAGTGAACTGGAGTGGAATAGAATGGAGTAAAATGAAGTGGAGTGGAGAGGAGGAGAATGGAGTGGAGTGGAGTGGGGTGGAGTGGAGTAGAATGGAGTGGAGTGGAGTGGGGTGGAGTGGAGTAGAATGGAGTGGGGTGGAGTGGAGTAGAATGGAGTGGAGTGGAGTGGAGTGGGATGGAGTAGAATGGAGTGGGGTGGAGTGGAGTA
>NW_026057586.1:28735614-28887646 GCF_023721935.1 Panthera uncia
TGGAGTGGAGTGGGATGGAGTAGAATGGAGTGGGGTGGAGTGGAGTAAAGTGGAGTAGAATAGAAGGGAGTAGAGTGGAGTGGAGCGGAGTTGAACGGAATAGAGTGGAGTGGAGTGGAGTGGAGTGGAGTGGGATCAGAAACACTGAGGTGGGGCGGAATGAAGCAGAGTGGAATGGAGTGTGGTGGAGAAGCCTGTGGACTCCACACCTGTGAGCTCCATCATTAACATGACCTGGTTGGGCCTAAGTACACTTCCAGCTCTTCCATTTCCTGAATTTGACAATCCAACACCCTTTCTTGGATAGCAGCAATACCGAAGCTGAAGTGTGCTGTTAAACAAGACCAAACCAAGGAGAAGCTATGGCATTCTTAAAAAATGAAGTTGGGTGGGGGGTGGCAGGGGGAGGAAAAGAATGAAAATTTGACTGCAGTGTGTTTATAAAAAGCTGATATGTAATTCAGTGTTTGTGGAAACTTTTCTGGTTTGTTTGGTGGCAGAAACAAAATTGGAAACATGGAAAGTACATAAATATCATTTACAATTAAAAAAAAAAAAACTTGTAAAGATTAAGCAAAATGATGCCTGTGATTGTGCTCTGAAAAGTGTGGGGTATTATTCCAATAGAAGGGATTGTTGTCCATGGCCAAATACTTCACATGGTTATTTGTTGGATCAGAGGCCAGAAGGGCTCCACATGGGCTCCCCTGACTACCAGAGCAGACAGTGAGAGGCACTCACTGAATTCCAAGAAGGAACCAGGACCAGAATGCCTTCCCACACATCTATTGTTTAAGACCTGCATTTACATTCTTAAAGATTCACACTCTTGGAGTTTTTGCCCTAGGCCTTCTTTTAAAATGCAAATACCTCTGGGAAGGCTGACACTTTTAACTAATTCATTCCTAGGTGTGGAGAAGAGGTTGTGAAGTGGACAGCTGGCTGGTCTGAAGTCACAATTTGGGGGAGCCTAAGGGTGCTATGAACTTGGCAAATAAGCCACTTGACCTTTTAGGCCCTCAGCACCTTCACAGGAGAAAGGGACACTGGGCAGGTAAATAAGATGGACCCCTCTAAACCCTAAAATGAAATTACGTGATGTACGAGATGCAGCGTTGCCAGATAAAAGGGCAAGCGGTTACATTTGAATTTCGGACACAAGACAAATACTTTTTAGTGTAAGTATGTCCCATGTATACTTATACTAAAAAAGATATTTGTGGGAGTCCTATATTTTTATCTGCTAAATCTGGCAACTTTAATTAGATAGGCTTTTCTCTCCAGAGGGGAGAATTTGAGAGAGAGCAGGGCAGTGAATGGAAAGGCAGGGAACAAGGAGACAGGGGAAGTAGGGAAGCAGTTCCAAGCATAATGCTGTCCCCCTCACAGTTCTTTGAGGGCTGACCTAGCATGATGACATTCACAAAATGATCCTCACCCATGGGCTTCAGTGAGATGCTGGGACTGTCATCCCTTGGAAGGCAGTGCGCCCCAGGGAGAGCTGTCCTGAGCAATGAGTGACCAGTTCTCTGCCTGTGCCCTGAGCCTCCACTGCTCCTTCCAACACAATGACCTTCCTAAAACACAATTTTTCTCACCTCCCTCCTCCATTGATACTCTTCCATGGCTCCTTTTAGTTGATCAGTGAAATCCAAGCTCCCTAGAAGCTCCCAGATGGTCCCCATCTGACCTGCTATAGATTGCCCCCCAGCCCCAACCCAGGCTGTTCTCTGGTCTCTCTGCCTTCTACTTTCTAAGCCAGCCATACCCCTTCCTCCAACACCTGCCTACAAAAATGCTTGTCTCTCCAGAGACTGTACCCTTTCCAAAGAACTGGCCCTGGCTCCCAGCTCTCTCCTTTGGATTTAGTTCATCACCTTCCACTCTCCAGTCTGCGGGGAGGGGGTGGGGACACTCTGGTAAGCAGGGAACTGCATGGTATTCCCACTGTGCGCTCCCACTGTGGGTCACTTCCTACACAACTCCTTGAAGGCAAGCGCTGCTGTCTTATTTCATCTCTGAAACTCTTGTCCCTGCCACAGCACCTGGCATTTGATGAATACAGTAATTATGTGATAGATTATTACATTAGGACAGTTGCTGAAGAAATGATAAGTCCCTTTCTCTCCACCTCTGTGCCTCTCCTCTAACTCCTGGGGGGGTCACAAATCATCTCTGGAACTAGCCACTTTCTACCCATCCCCATATTCCCCACCTGCACTCTGGTGAGAGCACTGAGCAAGTCTTCCTTTGAATTCACAGTTTTGAGCTAGCGTTTACCATTTTATAACCTATGCTCTCAATCTAGCTTGTATTTATGTAGCAATTAACCATCAATCTCCTGGCGCCACTTCTTGAACTATTTTCTGTACTGCCATTCCCATCAACAATTATGTCCTCAGAGCTTTCTCTAAGCAAGGCCTAGTATCATGTTCTTGGTGAGGAAGGAAGCCAGAAAATGAGGTCCCAGCCTTCTGGGAGCTTCTATGTATATGGTAAAATGCAAGGTGACCCACAGGTCAGCTGAATCATCCTAGAAGACCTGTAGACAATGGGTGCAGTCCCATTACTTTATGTTAAATGAGAAGTCTGATGCCTGCCTCAAGTTTCTACAAATTCTTGGAGTCCAATCTGTATTCCTATTTTTCATTTTCTATTCTGATATGAATCAAGATCTCCCCGCCCCCACCCCGCCCCCTGCCGCCTGGCCCTGCACATACCTGTTTTTCTACTTCCTACTCTGGTCTCTTTACACATTTTCTTTTCTCTTTTCTTTTCTTTTCTTCTCTTTTTTTCTTTTTCTTTTCTTTTCTTTTTTTTTTTTTTTTTGGCAGAACAATCAGTTTCCTTTCATGCCAAGCCTTGGAGGCCTCACCTTTCATACTCCAAACCGAATTATTTGTCAACAAAAAACCCACGCACTGTCTCAGAGACAGAATCAAAGGCAAATCTCATAATTTGAAAGATTCGTCTTTCCCATTTCCTAACTATAGTAAGTAATACACAGAGTGCAAGCTATACGCCAGGAGAGCTTGGAGTAAAAAGTGACCATTTTCGATAGAGAAAATGTAACCTTGGTTAAACCATGCTCTCGGGATTGAACGAGACTAACCCATGCGTGCATGCCACCCTGGTGGGCAGGAACACAGGGCTCACTATCCTTCCTTCCTGGGAGCTGCCCTGTGACCTGTTACTGCCTGGGCTCTGAGTGCTCGGTCCTATTTTCGTGTCACTGCCCATCCAGTTCCAAGGCGGACCTGACCCAGGCAGACCATGGCACATGTGGGCTCTGGTGCCCACACCTGCTCTCCTGGTCTTCCAGACTCTTGTCTAGCTTATTCATCACCCTCCCAGCTCTCTGGCCACAGCAAACTGCCATGCTCTCATTTCTTAGAACACTGGAGGAAAACTACCTCTGCTAGGCTCTCAGCAAGTTTTCCTCTCTCCAGAAAGATAAGCCTAGCCCAAACTCAATTGCTGCTTAACTTCAAAGACTCTAGAAGCAAAGGTTCTCAAACTGGAATATGTATCAGAAACATCTAGGTTGCTGAGCCCCATGTTCTGAGCTGAGGCCCAAGATTTTGTATTTCTCATAAGCTCCCAGGTGCTCGTGGTGCCTAAGTAAGTATTGGCCCAGACCCTGACTTCCAGCATGCCCAGCTTGAGTGCTCTTAGGCATAAGGCCCAGCATCATGGGCCCCTGATCAGAGCCAACGCTTCCCTTCCACCCTGAGGGCCCCCAGGAACACATGGCAGTGATGAGTTGGGAAGGAGACTGCTCTAAGGGGCGGCCCTAGCCTGCTGCAGCCATTTGTCCGATGTGATTAAAAAACAAATATGACATGCTTCAGAGGCCAGAGAACTGGGAGAGCTGGGACCTGGCTTGCAGAACAGCGTGTATTTTGTGCAACCAGCCTAAACAGAGTGGGGGAGGGGCGGGGCAGACAGCTGTTTCTCATTCAGGGACCAGCAGGGCCCAGGGAGTGGGAAGCCTAGGACAGCACTGCCCCACCAGGCCCCTGTAATCAGAACCCAGAGGGCACATGAGCAGTTCCTCAGAGGGGCAGGGTGAGGGGAGGGAGCCCTGGGAGGACAACCCAGGAGACAGTGAGTTTGCAGACATAGGCTGAATCCAGCAAATGTCCTGATGTTTAAGGGAATGGGTGACGACTGCTATCTAGTTCTGTCATGATTCACTTGCATCCTGGGATTCTGAGGAAATTCAGCCTTACCAGAGAAAGGGCTGGAGGGGGCTCTGTGGTGGGGCTTTTTCTCTGATGAGGTGTTTTTCAGAGAGTGGTCAGAAAATGGGGGTGGGGGGCATTAGGATCTCCTGAGCACTTAGGGAATGTCTAGATTCCCAGACACTCTGAGATTTGCAGAGTCAGCATCCCTGGGGGTAGACCGAGATCTGGCCTGGGCATCTGCATGCTACACAACCTCCCCAGTAACTGTTGTGTTCGCATGTGTTCCAGCAGAACAAGAACAGCTTGGGCTGCAAGTGCACCGGAAGCTGAGGGCCTCTCCAGTTCTTTGTCATCAAATCCATAAAGGGTGTCCAACTTCACCTAAAAGCTCTGGCAGTCAGGGAGCCCCTGGACCAGAAGGAGGGCTCCCTTCTATACACTGTCCCCCAAAGACCACATTTCTCCAGAGCCAAGGGGAGCACTTCGTTTCTAGTTCTCGGCATTTTCTAATCTATTTAGTAATCAATAAATACTTATTAAATACCAATTTTGTTCTTATTACCCCACCAGGGAAATACAAAGAGGTATGAGCCACAGTCCCTGACAGCCTGAGAGGAAGTGAAGACAGATCAAAACGGCAACTCAGCTCCAACGGACACCCTCAGGAGGCAGAAAGCACAGCACAGTGACTGGAAGAGATGGGGGGTGGGGGGAGGTGGTGGTTATTTTAAAATCTGTTACAACCAGTATCACAATCACCTAGATGTTATTAGTTTTAATTCAGAAAATCTCTATGCCTGTATAATCTAAAACCAATAATAACAAAACCCTCCATTTATGGAATACCTGCATAGTACCAGGCACAGTGCAAACTTAATCCTCTCTGAAACCTGATGAGGGAGGTACAATTATTTTTCAATTATAAATGAGGATTCTGAGCCTTGTGGTTATTAGCTACTTGCCCAAGTTCACATAGCTAGCAAGAAGTGGAGTTAGAATGTAGGGTCAGGTCTGCCTGGCTCCAACAACCTGTGTCAGCCTCTGGCATATCCATTGTGAATAATCTAGATATAAGGTAACTAAGTGTCAGAAATGGACAGGATAATTAAAAGACATAATGACACTCAAAGAAAGAAAAGGTCAGAGAAGTTGGTAAAAGGAGTAAACTTCATGGAAGAGACAGACCTTTGGAAGGGAGAATCTGAAACTTTGTGAACTGAGAGATCTCCCCTGACCACATGCTTTTCTACAGAAAGGAGAGAGTCAGTAAAACCTTGGGCATCCCTGCAGGACAGGTTAGGTCTAAGATGATCCACCAAAACAGGTGAAACTGAGCTGGCTTTCCTCTGCGTGTGATCCTGCACCAGGTGAGGCCAGGATCAGAGAAGCACATCTCTGACAATGTTCACAAACAGTCCTCTGCTGCATTCAGAAAATGTGCAACTAGCCTTGCTCTTCATTTTCTTTCTTTTTCTTTTCTTTTTTTCTTTTTTTTTTTTTTAAGGAGGTTTGGGAATAAAAACAAAAAAGGAAAGACGACTCTATACAAGGCCTTACCAAATAAGCACTCTGGAAAGTCACTGAGCAGAAAATTGAATTTAAGTTACCCCAAACGATACATATTCCCTATCCTCCCAATGCTTTGTGGAATGATCCACTCCCTCTATAAGAGACTCATGAAACCAAGGAAACATTTCAAACTGGAAAAAACACAATGTACTGTTTTGTGAATCCAGACTTTTGGAATCAATTCAAATTCTCCATGTATAAGGTTTCTTCCCCTCTCCTCCCTCAAAAGTACACAGTAACCCCAATCTTTTTGCAACAGTATGTTTTAAAATTTGTGCGTGGTTTTCCTGTATTCACTGCTTACAGAGGGATGGGAATAAAACTGTAGTAGGGTCAGTAAACCAGAGGAGTAGTCCTAGTAACTGTTCTCTGACCACTGCTCTGCCCAGGGCCTATCTGATCACATCCCCAAAGTTGGCAACACACCGATGATAAGCAGAAACACCCTCCTTTGTATAAGCAAAATGGAGGTGGGGAACTTCAGTGTGATTGGAGAAGAGCCAAACATCTTTACATGACTTCCCTTCATCTGAAATTCTCCCCTTAGAGATGCCTCTAAGGTTTTTTTGTTTTGTTTTGTTTTGTTTTTTATAATAAGAGAGGTATAAAATTGCAATCTGGGGAAAGCCTTTGCATCAGCTAGGCCAGTCCCCAAATTTTACAGTGGGGTAAAAGAGTACCTACATAAGGTTACTGCCTTGCATAAGAATTCAAGTTTTAGGGGCCACTGGGTGGCTCACTCGGTTAAATGTCAGACTTCGGCTCAGGTCATGATCTCGCAGTTTGTGGGTTCAAGCCTCGCATCATCGGGCTCTGTGCTGATGAATCAAAGCCTGAAGCCTGATTAATTCTGTGTCTCCCTCTCTCTCTGCTTTCCCCCGCTCATGCTCTGTCTCTCTCTCTCTCTCAAAAATAAACGTTAAAAAAAAAAGGATTCAACTTTTAAATTGCAGAAGCATTTCCCAAATGTGAATTTGTTTTGTATAATGTTGATCCATTCTGACCTTGGGTCAAAATAAATGTCCCATGGTCAAATCAGTTTGGGAAATGCTACACATATTACATCACCTCCTCTGTCCTCCCTTCTGTAGATTCGCAATGTGGACTTAAGTGCTATATTAAATATTCCAAGAGGTTCTACCATTAAGCACCCAGCTGTTTTCCCCCCAAAACTGATTGAGCTATCTAAAATTTTTACCATATGATTTCTACTAACATGCAGGCAAATGAGTGTCCCGGTGTGAGCCATATGGGGAATACTGCATGATTTCATAGTATGTTCTCTTCTTTAAAAGGAAAATAACTCAGAGATAACATTTCATAATAATTTATATTCAGTTATTTAGGGCATATCCAGTCTCAATTCCCTTTTGACAAGATGGGCTAAGCAGTAGTAAGAATTTGGACACACAGAAGGATCTGAAATGTTCTAAACTTTGACCAAAAAAATGACATTGGGCATGTCCAAATTTTACAGGGGGGACTGTGCCAGGCCAAAAGGATCAAAGCCAAGGACAAAACCAACTGACCACCTTACTCTTCTGCCATAGAAATTCACTCTAGTTTAATCTTTAGGACTCTTGTTTGCTCAAGACAACTACTTTCTCCTACAAGACAATGTTCCCACAATTCTGGAATTCACTTGTCATAACAATGGCAGACACACAGTAGGCATCTTAATGATGGTGTGAAATCTAAAATGGCATGTTGCCAAAACAGAAATCTGATGGTGGTGATTCTTCTTTCAGCAGAATGGAAATTGGGGTATGAATAGCTGCAGAATTTCACTTTACTAATTATTTCTCCTATGCAGTTAAAAGAAAAGCTAAAATATTTTCACTTGTTTGATTGACTTAACAAGTTAAATAAACTCAGTTTAGATCCATTTTATCAGCAGAATCCAGTCTGATCAGTAGAATTATACTTGACCAACAAGGAAAAAAAAAATCATTAAGAGGTGCCAGTGCAATAGAGCAAATCAGTAACATTTGTAAGACGTGCTGAATTGGCGATCACGAGCAATGAGAAGGTGCACTGGCAACCAAGTTTGTAATAACACCTTAATGTCTCATCCACAGCTTCAAAAATCCCAAATGGATCCAAACAGGCCTTGTAGTGGGAGCCATTTCCATTCATTCTCTAGGTTAAATTAAATGAAGATTCAGCCTTCTTCAAGAAGTTAGGAAAGAAACTTCCACTATTGTTCATTATTTTTTTCACTTATCATAGATGTCACTGGATGCAGGGTTTGTCAGCCCAGTCAGCTCCAGCTGCCATACAAGATACCAAACACTGGGTGACTAAAATGGCAGACATTTCCTTTCCCATAGTGCTGGAGACCCCAAAGTCAAACATCCAGATTCTAAGAGAGTTCTGCTTCTGGTTCAAGTTCCCTTCCTGGCTTGCACATGGGCACCTTCTCAAGGTGACCTCACATGATGGAGAGAGCGAGCCAGCAAGCTCTCTGGTGTCTCTTCCTAGAAGGGAACTAATCCTATTGGCTCAGGGACTCAAACTTGTGACCATTTTTCAACCTTATATAGTTTCTTTCTCCAAATATAGTTACATCGTGGGCTAGGGTTTTAATATACAAATTATGAGGGGACACAATTCAATCCATAGCAGGTCTGAAAATGCAAAGCGTAAGTTGGTGGAGGCCTCCTTTCTTTCTCTCATCATCTTCTCTCTCTTTCTATCCACCTCCTTTCTGTCAAACTCTTCCAGTTACACAGACTAGGAAAAACAGTCAATGCTCAAGAAATAATTTTCAAAGTGACTGAAAACAAATCAGAATGAATCAAAAACACCTCATCTCCTCAGCTGCTCCTGGAATCCTCATACACAAGGATGTACCCAGTTCAGTGGTATCTGAGGGCTCATCCACTACATTGATGATGACTTATGATTCAAGAGCCAGGATCGGCAAGTCAGGACTTGCGGTAGCTCACAGACATTGAGCCCCACTGTTTTCACTGCCATGTTACAAGGCCATGCTCCACCACATTTCAGCATAATGGAACTTCCTAAGTATAGATCCCTCGGGCCCTGTTGGGAAAAGTCAGCTATGTAAGTTACAAACTGCTGCGATGGTCTCTTTTTTTTAAAACCAGTGACTTGAAGACAACAAAGAGATATTTCAAACGTATTGTGAACAAGGACAATATTTAGTGCATAGCCTCTTTGGAAGAATACTTTAAGAGGTGACTACACTTACTTGGAAGTATAATAAGGCCCAGTTTGTGTTTTGAAAAGTTACTCTCTTACTGTTTCATGCTCTGGATGGCAGCATGCCCATCCTCCTTCATTTGGGGCCATTGATAAAAAGTGCTAAGCTTAACTAGGGCTGAATTTGCACCGCTTTGTCGAATTTCCACTATTCTTCCTGCTCTCCATCTCCCTCCTATTAAACCTCAGAGAAAGTGGGCACACTCATGGAGGAGCCAATTGGAGGCCTAGGAGACTCACAAACATGGCACACAGGGCGTGTAATGCTCAACTCAAGGATGTGCCATTCACATGAACTATATTGTAATGATAATGTTTGGTTCCCCCAAGGCCTCTATTAACTGTGTGGTTACTCTTTGAGGTATGAACGTATGAACTTAGTTGCCCAGGAGAGGAATAGTTTGTTATGTCCTTTTGAAAATGCTGGTCGTCTATGGATTGATAGGCTAGGCTAAGACCCAAGATACCTGTATCTTCCCAAACCCTTGCATGGGGCTGGGCCACAAGGGGACTTTAGTGGAGAGTTGAGATATATATGCTGCAACGAAGAAATGTGTGAATGAGCTATCATGGAGATCTCTGGCTGCTCAGCCCTCACTGATTTATCTATTCCAAAGTCTGATTTGATCAATTATTTAATTATAAAGTCCTTGATTTCCTACCATAGAATCCAGGCAAGATTTTCACAAATTTCTTCTCTACAAAAACAAAACAAGACAAAACAAACCCAGAAATTTGTCACCAAACAGAAGACTCCATCACCACTGGTTAGCCCCATGCTTAGGTCATCATACTATTGTATTATGAACTGTAGCTTGTCAATAAGTATCTCCAGGACCAATGAAGTAAGAGAGAGAAGCTCTCCCAAAAGCATTCTCAGCCTGCAGTGGATATAAAGAAGAAAGCTCAAGAAATTGTAGTTTCCCTCCTTGGCCCTTTTGTGAGTCCAAAGCAGCTATTAGGGAGCATTGGTGTTCCTGGATTCTGTGCTAAACAAACCAATATTTGAGCCCCAGAAGGGCCGGGCTGGGGCTGGGCTCGTCTACAGGGTCCTCCTTTGTCTGGGGTTTGGAATCATTCCTTGCTTCCTTTTCACTAGTCCTCCCCACCCCCAGCTCCTGCCCCTCTCCCAATTCACTCTTTAAGAATTTATCCTGCTGCTTCTTTAACTCAGCATGTGTCTGGGCAGATGTCCAAGAACGCTGGCTTCAACAACGACAACAACAGGACCAGGAAAAAAAAAATCCTCTACTTCAATTCAGTCCTCCCTGCTCTCCTAGCCCTCCCGCTCTCTCCTGGTTTTTCACAGCTCATGATTGATAATGTCCTCCTCTCTCTCACCCTGGGACTCCACATGCCTTTCTATTGGACAACACGGCCTCTGTGAGGCGACCTGGGAGTCCAGCCACTGGGCCCTGGGACCCCCTTGGGGTCTTTTGAGAGAGGAAAAAAGAAAGGCCAAAAGGGCCCCTGGATGGGGGCAGGCCCAACAGGTACAAAGCAACTGGAGAGCTGAATGCAGTGAACCTTTGTGCCAGGGCCAGGGCCTGGCAGCTCAGAGAGAGGGTGGCAAGGGGGTACCTCCTTGTCATCCTTTTCTTTGCCCTGTAAGAAAGGCAACAACACTGAAATTCCAAAGGACCAAGTATATTTTGAACCAGTGAAAATCCCTCTACCAGAACTTTCCTTTTGGACTCTTATTGGCTTCCCTTCCTTAAGAGAAGATATCACATATTTGATTGTATTTTGATACAACAAGTTTCAACTAACAATTATTGAACACCTATGAAATTCCAGGTATTATGCTAGTTGTTTGTTTATGTGTAATTCCATTTAATCCTTGAAACAAGGTAATAGTGATTCCTTATTAACAGGTGAAGAAATGAGGCACAAAGAGATTAATTCCCTTGTCCTGGGTCACACACCTAATATGTAGCAGTATTGTAAGTTAGGCTCAGGTCCTGTGATCCCAAGGGCCATACTATTCCTATTCTATTCTGCTGTTCCAGTAACCTTTGAGAAATGAAAGAATGACTGAATATGACTGAACAAAAAGTTCCTAGAGAAGGTGGGGACATTATTATTATTTCTATTATTATTATTATTATTATTATTATTACTATTATTATTATTATTTGCATCATCCAGTAAATCTGCATCAGGAAATCTGCAGCAGCCAGGAAATTATTTTATTCCTTATGACTGTCTTGGGATAAATGGGTCAGATGAGGGTTACCCCAAAGTTGATGAACCATATCATCTTATTCTACTTTGGAAATGTTTTCCTGGATTTCCAATTTAACTTTATATCCTCTACATTTCAAGGAGGTCAGTTTGAAAGCCAGCTGCTTGATTAGTGTTTATCTTTTCTAAAACTGGACCTGAAAATACTGTCTACTACATAAGAAACAATTCTTGTTTAAAGATACTTTGGGAAATACTCTGCAGGTAAATGTGTGCGTTTTGTTAAATGGAAGTGGTCATATAAAATATTTCCCTTTTCCTTGTAGCTTCCAGCAAACCTACAGCCCAAGTCAGTCCCCCAAGGTACATGATCAGAACTTTGAAGGAACCAGATAGCTATCACTCTGTTTAGATGATTTCTGCTTTGCCCTTCCCATAATAGCTGGATTTTGTATTATGCTTGTAAACCTCTGAAATTCCTTTAGAAACAGACAAGGTATAACTTCTTGATAAGTAAACAACCGATATACATTCCTATCCCAGGCTATCACCATAATATGAAAAAATCTTACCTAATGTCCACACCTAGAGATCAAGCAGAGTAAGACAGAGCAAGTTTCTGAATAAAAGATAAAAAATAACTCTATGACTGGGTAAGCAATGTCCTGGAGAGGCTGGGCCCCTCTCTCCTGGGAGAAGAGCTGAGAAGCCACGAACACAAGTCCAAGTAAGTAGAACAGAGGAACAGTGTCCATGCAGAAGAGTGCAGTCCCCATGTCTCCAGCAAGATCAAGACTCTTCTTTGCTCCTTTTTCTCCTAGCACTGGGGCCAGGACCCTTTACCTACTGTCCATAGTGATCCACCCCATTCTCCATTGGATTCCTAGCCACTATGTCCCTTTCTCATTGCCCCCTCCTCCTTCTTCTCTCCCCTCTTCTTTTTATGAATTGCCTCAAAATGGCAATGCTCTTGGGGGAAAAAAAGGAGGAGAGATAGGAGATAGCCCAAAGCTGTAACTTCTCATTTAGAAAAATACTTTGCTAGTGTTAAATATTTAGTGGGTTCTTTAGAATAAAAGCTAAGGGCATACCCATGGAAATGTTTTGTGAAACCTTCAGAAATATAGAAGAGCAATGAAGAAATCCATCAACAAATATCTACAGAGCACTGACTTTAGGCAGGCACTGGGCCAGTAGGGTATGAGAATAAAAAACAAATGTGAATGGAGAAACCTCCCTTAGAAAGGATATAATCTAGTGTACCTGCCACATTAAAAAGCCATACAAGTGAATCACACAAATCATACAAAACCCTTTACATGATGTTGTATGAAGCGAATGACCAGGTATCAGGCAGAGTGTACCAGAGATGAGACGTGTACTGGCTCTTAGAGACAGGATGCTCTGTGAGGGACCCAGCAGAGGGGAGGCTTGAGACGAACACTGAAGGATGGGTGGACTGTAAGAGCAGCCAAGAGGCAGGGGGCCTGCCATATTAAGATCCATACTCTCCTCCCCTATCCCCCACCCCCATCTTCCAAGGCACCACAACTAGTCTCAGGATTTGTGCAGGGGTGTAGAGATGGGACCTGGGTGGAGTTTGGGATGACAGAGACATTGTCAGGACACTGGAGAGTCATCCCCTCAGCCACTTGGAATTATTGCCATGGTTGCTCTTTTTTTTTTTTTTATTTTTTTTAATGTTTTATTTATTTTTGAGACAGAGAGAGAGACAGAGCATGAGCAGGGGAGAGGCCGAGAGAGAGGGAGACACAGAATCGGAAGCAGGCTCCAGGCTCTGAGCTGTCAGCACACAGCCCGATGCGGGGCTCGAACTCACGAACTGTGAGATCATGACCTGAGCCGAAGTCGGATGCTCAACCAACTGAGACACCCAGGTGCCCCAGCCATGGTTGCTCTTAAGCCAAAGTGCTTTTGCACTGAAGATTCATCAAGTATTGTTTTCTTTTGCATTCAACTAATTCCATTGCTCACCTCAAGAACATGTAACGACTAAGCAGTATGATGAAAAGAAAAGTCAAATTGCTTCTTACTTGTGAATCAAGGGCACTGGCCTCCAAGATCGTTTTGGTTCTCATACTTAACATTATCTACATTTCTACTTCTTTGGCACTTGGCTAATAAAGATCATTCCTATTTCCCTTTTGCACAAAAGCCCCCATTTGAAAAGCAATGAATCTGTGTTTTTGCAAGGTTTTAACTTCCTTGACCTAAGAGTGACCTCTTAGGCCCTTCTGTATTGCTGTTGCATGTTCTAGAATGCCTTCCTGTCTGTATGTGGTACTGACACCCCCAACTCATAAGCCTTAGTGGATGCAAGTCCTGATCACAAAGCAAATGTTTTCAGCACCAAATAATAAGGCTAGGCATAAAAAAAAAATGCCACCTATGTCCTGCTAAATAAAAGATGTGTTCTTCAGTTATTCATTTTCTTAAAATAGAACCACAATTACTAGAACAGGGAGGGAGAACCTAGCATTGGTTTTTGTTTTGTTAGGTATTCTCCCCCAGATGGATGGAAGCATGTATCTTTTTCATTAATATCACCTGCAAGAAAACAAAGCCAGGAATGTTTATTTCTTTTTAGGCTATTAAATGCTAACAGCTTTCAGGTAACCAATATCTACTCTAGGATTTAGAGTCTGCTTGATATTTTGTGTAGGCAGCCATATATTCTAATGAATAACTCATAAGGAGCTAACCAAAGGTAAAGTCTTTTTTCTTTCTATACTCAAACTGGAAACAATTGCATAGTTGGTGACTCTGGGCCATAGCCATGTATGTACCTGTGAGGAAGAGCACTGGGGGACATCTCATTCAGAGACCTAGGTTTTCAATGATAGACCAGCCATTGTCATGCACCACCTCTGTCACAGTAGGGAGTGAGCTAGAGTCCAGCTCTCCAGGCTGACACCTGTAATATCTTCAGTGGGGGCAGCTGGAGGGTGAGGCTGGTTGGACAGGAGGGTTATTAGTAAAGGAGGTTGCGAAGAATTGCAGTCTCGCAACCTAAATGTAACCTAGTCACTTTTTTCCACAGCAGGTGGTGGATTCTACAAGGAATTAGGGAATCGATACCTGAAGAATTGAAACACCTATGACATCTTGATTGGAATTTGTTTGCTAATCAGTGGTTTAGTATCAACTGTCAATTATTTTAGAATTCAAATTGAAATTGGTAAGTATTCATATTAAAGACACTGCAAGAAGCTATGAAAACATGCTAGAAGATAAAAAAGGGAGTACAACATGATTGTTTTTCTTAAGAAGCTATAATTTTCCAGATTACAATTCATCACCTGGACTGCCTGGTGATGAAGAAGTTGGGGATAGGTAGCCCTGAACTTAAATAACTCTTCTCACACTCCCTATAAGAAAAAAAGGGATGCTAGGTCAAACTAAAGGTCCACAAAAGCAAATTTTCTCCCCAAATCAGTCATGCTTCAACCTGGATCACTCCACTCTGCAGAGCCTAAGTCACTGTCATACTGATAAATGCAGTTACTCAATCGGCAAACAATGATTGAACAGTTACAAGGAAATCAAAGAAATAAAGGGAGAGATAGTAGGTTTTAATCAGTAGAGGTATATCCTTTGTATAGTGGCTCCAGAGAACCACAGCCCATTCTGCCTTTCTGCTCTACACAGAGCCACACCAGAAGGAGTTGTGCATCCACAGATGTGGGATACAGCTCCCCAAGGCAGGTGTCCCTAGCAAGGAACAACACACAAATCCCCAGATATGCCAATGGGATCCATATCGTTGATGATCAGCCCTGATTCTGAGGACATTCTTTTGAACGCTCAACTGAAATATGCTTCTTTTTATTTCCACCCATGGTTCTTCCCCACCCACTGCTGTGAAAGACCAGGAGCCAGTCTATTCCAATATATTCAACAATACTACAAGCACTTACTTAACACAGCCATGTGTCAGGAACAGAGGAGTTGGAGGGGAGTCCAAAGCCTTTAAAAAACCAAAGGAGAAGAAAGACAGGTGCATAAACAGGAAAAGGGAAACAGGAAAAATGAATTCTTTATTAGAAGGATGGCTGAAGGAGCATGGGAGCAGCTATAGGTGAGGATGCAAATCTTCTTCTGGAGAAAGCAGGGACAGCTGAGCTTGGAAAGTCTCTGAATAGGTCAATTCTAGACAGAGGGAGCATTGCATACAAATGCACAGGGGTAGAGAAAGATAAAGAATGTCTGAGGAAATTCAGGACAATGCCAGGTGCAAAGGAAAGAGAGGTAAGATTGTAAAGAGCTTGGATTCTGCTTTACAGAGTTTGGATTTTATTCTGTAGGTGTTGTGGAGCCAGTAGGGGTTTTTAAGCAACACCTTTCTGGGAGGTGGGCAAAGAAGGAATAAATGTCCTGATTTTACATATGAAAGCAATTGCAGCACATAGAGATTATGTCTGAGGGCAGTCAGCCAGTGAGGTTTGGAACATAGGTCTCCCTACTCCTAACCCAGACTGCTTTCCACCAACACAGGCTGTTTCCAGAGTCAATGTATCTTTGTGGGAAGCAATATATCTCTCCGGACATCCTGTGGGAAGCAGAATCCTTACCTGCCAATAAGAAATTGTAATCCTCTTACTTCTATGAAAGGAAATGTTACTTTGATGGCTCCCAAGCTACCAGGTATACATTTCTCTCAAGTCACTTACCAGAATGTCACTGTGACAATACATCCATCTGTCTTACTGTACTAAATCGTGAGCTCCTTGAAATCGGAGACTGTGTCTTCAGTCAGTCTCTGAGACAAGTGTTAACTGAGCAATCACCATGTCCCAGGCACTGTGCTAGACACGCAGTATTTCCCTCTGAGTGACCTAGACATGGCTTCTGGCCACCAGAGCGATTTCATCCCCGTATTTCCAGTGCTTGGGCATGGGGGTCGACACTCTGAAAAAGGTGTGTGAATGATGGAGTGGGTAGAGCAGGGAGTGCTATTTTTTGCCTCAACATCACAGAGGTTTCCTGAAGTTGTGCCCTGTGTGTGCACAGCTTGCAGAAGACAAAAAGCCTGAGTGTAAACCCCTGCCCACATCCCCGCCCCTGCCCGTGCCTCCCCCACCATTCAGAAACACTGGGCTGAGGATGGAGGCACACACCAGGCTAGACTTCACGGGCCCAGGCCAGATAGAGGATAAGCAGGTGCCAGAACTCCTTCTGTCTGGTGGCCAGGAAAACACCGCATCAGAAGTTCCAAGACTTAGGAAAGTAAGGAGTGGATGCCTTCACTGCCTTCTAGTGTCTTCCCCTGGTCCATTTATGATTCTTACCTACCTTGCGTGATTGAGGAAGAAACTAAAGCCCTGAAACAGGGAAACCACTAGGCTGTAGGTTGAGCACTGGGCTCCAGAACCCAAGCTCCAGTCATGTTACTGCCCACCTGCCACGTGGCGCTCAGCAGGGTGGCTCTAAGCCCAGCTGGGGCTGGCCTGGTGAGGAATGTTCTCCTGCTGAGCAAGCCAGAAAGAGCCGCCAGCAACTGCTGCCACTCCCCCATGAACCAGCCAGCCTCCTTAAGCCCCATGGACTAGCAGGCCTGGTACAGCTTCCAGCTGCCAGCCCATTCCACCACCAGCAGTGACTGGCAAGTCCAACAGGGCACCCCTTTTTGTGAAAGAGTGAGCCTGCCTGCCCAGACCTGGCCATGGTCTTTACCTTTTGCTGTTGCTTGGGATCAGTTCAATTTTCCTTGTCCTCAGGGTGTACACGTGGGATACATGCAAACCTACTTCATTCTGGAACAATCTTTCTCAGTGGAAATTCTTAGTATCCACTTCCTACCTGCTGGCTGTATTTTAACCCGAGTGCAGCATGATCACCTGAGCCAAGGCAGATCCAGGCAGTTTCCACTTTCTTTTTCTTTTTTTGTATCCATATGAGATGATGGATGTTAACTAAACTCACTGTGAAAATCATTTCACAATACACACAAGTCAAATCATTACACTGTACACCTTAAATTTAAACAGTGCTTATATCCTAATTATATCTCAGTAAAACTAGGGAAATAAAAGAAAAACACTGGATCCCCAGTACAAGGTTCTGACTGTGAGTCTCACTTCTGCAGCCTGCTCAGTACCTTGAGTAGGCTATTAACCTCTGGACTATAGTGTCCTACTACAATACAGGGGTGCCCTCTGTTACCACTCAGGAGGCTGTAAAGATTGAGAGAAAGGGCTTCCATTTCTGTTTGCACCTCCACCTACTTCCAAAAATGTTTGTGTGACTGTCTGAAAAGAAGGAAACATAAGCTAGTAAGACTTACTATAAAAAGAAAAGCTCCACTGCTATGCAGAGGAAGGATGAGAAGGGAAAATTATACCCACACTCTCAGATGACGGAGTGGTGGGTAAGTATTCCTCAGTTCTCATGGGAGAGGGCATGAGCTCTGGCCGTATCTGGTGCTTGATCTTGGTGATCAAAGGAAACCAGGTGATCGCCCACCCCCAACTAAAGGTGACATTTTGATTCATCTTTGGAAAACTAACATGACACAAATATCAAGAGGTAAAAGGGACGTCTATTTCTCACTCTCAAGTATCTGTCCTAATGAAACAATCCCAGAGAATAAAAAGCTACCTACAAAACTATTTGCCTGCTTTCAAAAGTCCAATAATAGCAGACTATTAAAACAAATGTGGGGCATGTGTGTGTGTGTATGTGTATGTGTGTGCTCAGTGAAATATTATCTATTCACTAAAATCACTAACAACAAATGGAGAAGTATTTGTGACAATATTTTTAAAAATTTTTTTATGTTTTTATTTTATTTTTGAGAGAGAGAGAGAGAGAGAGAGAAGTGGGGGGGGGGGGGAGAGGGGCTGAGAGAGACACACAGAATCCAAAGCAGGCTCCAGACTCTGAGCTGTCAGCACAGAGCCTGATGCGGGGCTCGAACTCACTGACTATGAGATCATGACCTGAGCTGAAGTGGAACGCCCAACCGACTGAGACACCCAGGTGCCCTGTACTTGTGACAATATTAAGTGAAAGCAAATTCACAGGGATAGAAACAATGACTGGAGCACTGTAGCATGTTTTCACAGACAGAGATGGTTAGAAGGGCACTGTAACAACTGAACATAATCCCATTAAATGTGTGAGTGTGTGTGTGTGTGTGTGTGTGTGTGTGTGTGTGTGTATTTCTTTTCTTTTCATGAAAAGAACTCTCAGAATGTTCTTATAAATGCTTTTGTGAAAATAACAAACATCAAAGAAATAATCCTTCATGTCCCCTGGGTCTCTGTGTAGGCCACCTTTAACTTTGCAAGAGGTAGGCAGGTATGATTTCAATCTTCTCAAAAGTGATTCACATCAGTGGAATGGGGGCAGGAGTTAAGACACTAAATGAAACCCACTAAGGACACTTGTCACCTTGGCAACCTTTCGTCACTACCCCAATGGCCATGGACACCAGCTGTAAACCAAAGGAGTCCATGCATCAGAATGGAAAGCACGCTGTTCTGAGGGTCTTGGGCTCACTACTGCCTGACCTTGGCCAAAGTCATTTCATAGTTCTAGCCTCATTTCCTCATCTGCAAAACAAGGAGGCTGAGATCAACAAAGTCCGAAGTCCTTCTTTTTTTAAGGTTCAGTGATTTTATGATCCTCTGCAATAAATAAATGAATAAATAAATAAATAAATCCACTGGAATAAATTTCTTTTTTATATATGAAACAGTTTGTAATGAAATATCTCTATAATTAAAAAAACAAACACCTGCCTCTCAAAAGACAACACAGACTAACAAAAGAGTGTGTAACATGGTGTTAGACAAGGTTTCAAATCCAGGCCTGCCACTTCCTGTTTAGGAGGTCACTTAACACTGGGGTAAAAGAGGATTAAATGTGATAATTTGCAAAACTCAACATGGATGCAGAGTGATGGAGACACCTGCTTGAAACAGGTAAGCCTGCAGCAAATAAGCAGCAAGATATAGACGTCCTATGCAATAACCCACCTATTCTTGGAAGATCTGAAGATGCTCTGAAAGGTTGTAGATTTCCAAGAACAATAAAGGTTATAGATTTCCAAGAACCAGAAGAAAGGTCATAGATTTTTCAACACAGTTCGGATTTCTCAGTTCACATAATCTGATGGCTCACTGTCCCCAGGACACACATGTCCCAGGTTTTGTTCGGAAGTGTGGCTGCCCACAGTGCCCCTCCTGGCTCCGCAGAGACCCACAATCATCCCAGACCAAGATGACTGATTTTAAAGTGGTTACTCACCACACACTTTCCCCACGCAGGTGTAACGCTCAAGTGCAACGCTCATTATTTGGCCAGATTCTTGCCTGGGTTCTGCGTTAGGGTGGTCAAATGGACAATGACAGAGACTGGACATTATATTTTTGAGTCCCCAGTATTTAACCATGTGACCCTAGGAAAGTCACTTGCCCAGTCTGGGCTGTGGTTGCCTGGTGAGGAGGCTGGTCTGGAACATAATTAAGCCTCCAGCTTTCAAATGCAATGCTTCTTTCTTACCAGCCTGCACTCCTAGCAAAGTCTCTTGGCTCTCCTCTTACGCCTACACTAAGTCATTTGGATCCATGGCCTCTTGGTTTTACTCTCAAGGATGCAGCTGGGCTGGTGCTGTGTGCAGATTTGCTACTTGTCAACTGAGGGAATGCACAAAATGAGCCCGAAGATTCCTAAATGCTGTCTGGACTTAATCCAGGGCAATATTATTATCTGACCCCAAACAGAACAAGCCCTGGAAGATGGTCAATTTCCTTAAGTCGGTGGCTGGATCCATGTTTAATGCGGTCTTGTCAGCTCAAAGCAAGACACACAGTATTCTGGGTCAGAAAGAGGTGAAAGGACCCATTGGGGAAGAAGGGAGTGTGGAGAATAATCAATTTAAAAGATATTTTGTAAAAAATCCTAAGTGCTTTTTTGTTAAAACTCAGTCTAGAAGAATAAAAACTTAAAGGGGAGGGGGACAATGTGGCTGATGAGCTGAGGGGCCCTATTGCACTAAACACAGGCCTCTGACAGATTGTAAAAGCAGGCAGCTGAGGACTCATTCAGAGAAAGGCTGTACTTCTCTCTGCAATGCCCTGGTGTCCACAGAGGGGCTGTGTCTTGTCTTGATAACTGGACATCGATGGGAAAATTCCCTTCCAGTAAAGGTAGGCAGAGAGGTATCACTGAAGTACAAAACTCACCACTGGCCTTTTCTAGAATTTGGCCAGCCCCTCCCCAGAGGGCTCCCTCCTTCCTCCTTCTGCACCTTCTCCCCTCAGCCAGCTGCAGACCTCTCTCCACATTTTCCCAAGATAATGTTTTCACAACTGCCCCTGCAGTCTGGCCCCTGGGTCCTTCCCAAGTATTTGCAATGTAACCTTGGCCTGCACCTGCTACACAGCCCCTCTCCTTCTCTCCCCCTTCAGGGGTCTGCCCTAACCCCTCTCCCCCCACCCCCACCCCCCATTAGCGGGTTCCCAGGCAGATGACACCACAGAATGAAAAAGGCCAGTGAAGGCTGCAATCTCCTGGCCTGCCTGCCCTGCCTGCCCTGCTCTGGCTTTTGTAGGAAGCTCCCTGGGAGCCCCTCCCACTTCTCCCCTCTCTAGGCCAGGCCTTCTCTCATCTGTTGTCCCTCCGTTCCCAGGCTCTCTCTCTACTGTTTCTCTAATTTGTTTATTGATTTGGGGAATCAAATCACTTTTGTTCAGCCAAAGAAACAGCCTGATGTTACAGAGAGTGCATTCACTTGGAATCAGGGAAGCTGTATTAGACACGGACTCAGGCCACTGGGCTGGAGGGTCCTCCCAGATCATGTCTTTCAAGCCTGTCACTTCACAGATGAAGAAACAGAAGGCCCAGAGAGGCTACAGCCCCGTCACTAAGCATGTGTGTGTCCTCAGGCTGTCATTTTGCCTGTCTGGGTCCCAGGGTCCTCACCTGCCTGGCAACAGAAACATATGTTTCAGCTTCAAAGAAAATCTGGAAGATTGCAATCATATCGGTTGACCAAAGCGGTAAATGTGTAATCCCGGCTCCACCTTCATTCTTTCCAGTAGGGTTCTATCTGTCACCCTGCTGACTCCACAAGCTTGTAAGACAGGGATACAAAAGACAGACACAGACTAGAAGCTACCAGATGCCCATATCACACAGGGATATTAAACATGGGTATTAGTAGCAAAAGGCAGTGTCAACCATAACATCAGCAACCAAAAAATGGTGCTTATGGGAGGTAAGTATGTGTTAACTAATCTTATCGTGCTAAACAATATGTGCAGCAAATTATCACATTGTACACCTTAAATGACACAATGTGTATACATCAACGGTATCTCAATAAAATGGGGGGGGTGCTATCAAAAAACCTCAAATTTCTGGAACCCCAGCCCCAAGAAAATGACCAAAGTAAACAGTGGCAATAAGTCTTAATTGGATAATCTGAAATTCTATTGCCCACGTCTGCCTTCTTTGACCCTAGGAAGCAGGTATGGACCCATCCTTAGAGCACTCCCTCAAATCTGACTCACAGTGTCAAGTTGAATTCAAACCCCTGCTAACAGCTCCCATCTCTGAATTCTGAAGCCTCGATGACTTTCACCACACACCTGAGTGTCAGATTGTGCGGTCTAACTTTTGTGTCTTCATCCAGACAGAGATGCATCCTTAAGGACCGGAATTACATACTCCCCTATCATACCTCAGTACCTGACACTGGGCACATGGTAAAATCTTAGCAAGTATCAGCTGACTGATTTCCAAACTGAGGAGAGAACAGGAATCCAAGTGTACACTGAGCTCCTGGCACTTTCCATGTCAAGCCCAAGAGCTCCGCATCTTTCCACCCAGTCCTCCCTGGCCAAAAAGATACTTCTGATGCCAGCAGCAGAACACATAGCCCAATTTACAAGATTTCAATTCACATTAAGTGCTAAACAGGATTCGACGTCCCTGAATTCCATAGGTTTCTTGTTCGTAAGCCACCCTCACACACCTGTATTCCTGCTATATCACCAATCAGGTGAAGCTTTTCTACAAATATGATTGTCAAATGCAATCCAATTTAAAAAATTCTGCTCATATTTTGACCTCCTGGAATACCATGCACAGCTGCACAAGTTGTACACTGCACAATATCAGGGGCAATAGTTCACAGTGCAGCAAGCTTGCATCTGCCTCCTCCCTGAAGCTTCAAGTACTTCTGCTCAGAGGGTCTGACTCTAAAGGACTTAGCATTGGGTCCACTAATCAAACATCCAGTTAAATAGGAAGGAAATTTTATTTAATCTCTGCTTGCCACTGGACGCTCCTACTTCCTAGGCCGCCTAAAATTTGCCATCATTTAAGCTAATAGATAATATTTCTGCTTTGCAATTCTGAGTGTGTAAGAAGCCACAGAGAACTCTTACCCTCTTTATTGTAATCAATTAACCTTTACGGAACCAGAGGCATTTGACTTCACCCTTGGGCTGGGATTTTTATTAAATTTCTTCTGATTCCTTTGAGCCAACGGTCCTCACAACTGTACACAGCAACCTCCACTTCCACTTGCACTACCTTGAGCCTGAAGAGAAAGGAAATCTTAGCCTCTTCTCCATCCTCCGCCTCCTGTGGTCCCTATCTCAATCCGGCAGGAGGGCAAATGCAAGACTTATATGGCTGAATAAAGAACGAGAAGCCTTGGGGCACCTGGTGTGGCTCAGTCCATTAAGTATCTGACTCTTGATTTCGGCTCAGGTCATGATCCCACAATTCGTAGGTTCGAGCCCCACATCAGGCTCCATGCTGACAGTGAGAAGCCTGCTCGGAATTCTCTCTTCCTCCATCTCTGCCCCTCCTTTGCTCATGCCAATGCACACATGTTCTCTCTCTCTTTCACTCTCAAAATAAATAAACATTAAAAGAAGAAGAAGAAGAAGAAGAAGAAGAAGAAGAAGAAGAAGCAGCTTTATAACTGGTGTGTCAGTGGAACCCCTTCTAGAACTCAGACACAGAAGGAGTGTTGAATCCGGACCCTCACCGATGGGGGTGAGCAGAGTGTGCTGAAGGAGCGAGGGAGAAGGAAGAGAGGACAAAGTTTGGGGTGGCCTTCATAACCAGGGAAAGGCCCTAGCTCCAGAGGGGGATCAGTCTACCTTAAGTCCAGCATATCGTCCGGAAAAACGTTCACCCATGTTCTGAGGATGAAGGACTGACTCTTGGTGTGTGGGATCCAACCATCATCTAACCTGGAGACAGAGCCGCTCCAATGAGCCCCTCCACCTCCACATCACTAGAACTCAAGTCTCATACCAACTTCAAGAGGCAAGAGTGCCCTCCCTTACTTTACATGTAAGGAAATGGAAGTTTGAAGACTTTCTGTTCTCAGCTAGAGACCTCAGAACAGAAGTAAACTCAAGTCTCAGTGGCTCTAAAGTCATTTCCTTTTACCTCATTCTGTGGTCAAATGCTTTATTTTCCTGACCATCTGAAGAATCTGCTATCAAAGTCATCACTTTTCTCTTTGACTACCCTTCACTCTTGTGCATGTCTCCATTTTGGACAAAGAACCTGCCTCTCCAACGAAAGGGCATGAGTCCCGGGGGCAGAAAACAGGTCACTACATGCTATGGGGCCAGTCTGATCTCTGAAGCTGATCTCCTCTCCCCACACAGAAACCTCTATTTCCACAAGAACTATCTTGCATCTGGTACAGGTTTAACATGAGGCAGATTCTGGATATATTTTTATAGAACTCTGCCCAAACCAAATAAGGCAGAGGTAGCTTCTGGAAGATGCTATCCTCTGCTTTTGGGTGAGGTTCTCTGTTCCCACTTTCCCCACTACCCCTATACT
Organism: Panthera uncia; assembly: GCF_023721935.1. Taxonomy (NCBI): domain Eukaryota; kingdom Metazoa; phylum Chordata; class Mammalia; order Carnivora; family Felidae; genus Panthera; species Panthera uncia. The sequence goes on from NW_026057586.1 coordinate 28,759,623, forward strand.
CGCATGGGGTTAGGTGCCCCTTCTTTGCTCCTTCAGGCTTTGCCTCAGGCCACTTTCTGCCTCGATCTCCTGCTAAGGCAGAGGGTTCCTGGAGAACAAGGAACCTTGACCTTACTCATCATTGTACTTCTAGCCTATGGGACTTGGAAACTTTAGCACCTGATCAGGGGTGTTTCTAAACTCCATAAGGGAACCTGACCAAAAGGACTTACGGATCGGACTGGCAGAGAAGGCCACCAGCACTATTCTAACACACCAGCAGATCTTGGGGGCCCAGGTTAACCTGTGAGCTGAAAACCCATTAGCATCCCCATGTCCAGAAACAGATGCAGACTATTTGGGTGTAAGCTCTCAGATGACCCTGAGGTTATGACTAAAATCTTAAAATCCACAGATCCCAGAACAGAGTGTCTGGCACACTGTAGAATTACTATGTGTTTATGGAACAAATTAATTACTAAATACAAGTTGGATCGATCCCCACGTACTCTCTCTTTCCTCAGAAGGCAAAGCTGTGTAGTTTCCCTTTTTAATGATTGGCAACATCGTAGACATGTAGAGCCTGATAGAGCTGGGGGCTGATTCCAGTTTCTCATCTACAGATGGGACCACTGAGGTCCAAGATCTCACAGAAGGCTTTCTGCTCTCCGTCTAGTACACTGTCAGTGAGGCCACACTGTCATGCTCTGTAGGAAATCCGAGAGCCTGTGAGGCCTGTGGCTGAGACACGAAGCTCTTGGCTTCTTTCCTTGCATCTCCATCCAGCACTTGTCTCTGGATAGAGAAGGAGAGCTTCCTCTAAGAAAGAGAAGAAAAGCCTTTCCCCCGCCCAGGCAGCAGCCAGAACTTTTTACATACTCTGACATTCTAGGAGAGAAGCCATCTTCATAGGGTATCTTCCAATGGTAACGCCTCAATTTCAAAGACAGTCTGAAAGGACACAGCGACAGAATGGACTGTTCAAGTTGAGTTTTGTTTGACTGTAGGGAACATCAGTGGGAAAGGATTCTCAGAGAAGCAGTTTAGTGCCTTCCTCCCCTTTTACAGCATGTCCCCTCTCTGTTCTCTGGGTATCTGATGCTCAAAATGAACACATCATTGACATGGGCCCAAAGAGACCTCCTGGAGTCACCCACTGTTAATGCCACAGAAGTGACAGTCTGAGCACCACCCCTGGCCAGTGGGATTTTCACATTAAAGAAAACAGTCTCAAAACAAGGGAAAGCCTAGGCCTGCTGAGTGTGGCATCCCCACACGCTAAGGCTCTCCTCCAGCTATAAACGTTTAGAAACACTGCCCCATGACTTGTCATTTTCCAGCTCACGTGTTGGATTCATTGCAACTCACCTCTAGAAACTTGGTTTTCAAGGTGTTGGCAAGAGGCAATTCAAAGTGCTGCTGGGGACAAGCATCAATGTTGCCAAGGAAAAGGCAACTGTCCTGAGTCCAAGAAAAGGTGGTCAACCAGGCACCAGCAGATCCCTCTGGGCACCATGCCAAGCTGATGTGAAAAGCCAAATACAATGATTGGGAGAATAAAAAGTAGTGCTCATTTAATGAAACCATTCACCCCACAGGGGCGTTACAGACCATTTCTTCTTGCTCACCTGTTTTCTAGAGGAACCAAGGACTAAAAATCAATCAGAATTCTAACCAAATCATAGATGTCCAATGGAATCCTGTGTATCAATACAAAATGATTGAATCTGGGGGGAAAAAAACCCCAACTTATTCAAGTATTTTTAGGAATGAGACCAGTATCACTGTGGTACAAGGCACAACCTCTGCAGGTGTGTGTGTGTGTGTGTGTGTGTGTGTGTGTGTGTGTGTGTCTCCGTCTGTGTGTTTGTATGTTGGGGAAGGAGGAGTTTGAGAATCGAGGCAAAGAGTGATGTCGGCAAAGGCTCACACAGAGGCTTCCTCTCACGATCCTCATGACAACACTGCCCTCCATTCTGTGCCTCCCACAGTCCTTAACCCTACAAGCCCTGGTGCATTGATGGGGCACCTGTCAGGCTGCCCAGTTAGGTATTCCTGGGCCTCCTAGAGCTCATTTCTATGGGGAACAAGACCAAGCTGTTATTCTCTGCTGAGCTAGCCGGTCATCCTGCTCAGAAAAGTCACCACACCAGCCTTAAGGAGCATGAGAAACCAATGATGTCTATGTGTGTCAGCTCTTGGACCAGCCATCCCAGGAATGCCCATCCCTGTTGGGACCCCCACCGACAGACAGTGACTGAAGGTCTCTTGCATACTGCAAGCCATGATAGGTTTGCACCACCGTATGGGGGCATGAGCTTCTGTGTTGCTTTAATCCTCCTCATGGCAGAAGGAAGAAAGACAAAGGCTGATATTCGGTGTCAATGCAAGGTTTAACTGCAACTGTAAATAAAATTACTTTCTGTCCCCATCCTCCTTAGATCTGTTGGTTTCTTCAGCAGTCATGGTAAATGTTACATTTCAAAAATACAAACTCTACTTGGTAAGGTGTGCTCCAAACACAGTGGGTAGAAGTTAGTATCACAGTCACATGACCGCACTGCAGAGGGAGGGTAAAAAATGATCAGGCTGACCGGAAAACTGTAACCTTTTTTTTTGTTAGCCAGTTAAAAAAACGCACCATTTTCACTGGTGTCTCTCTCTTCCCACAAAGCATGTGAGCCACTGCCACAGGGACATACGTGGAATAACACATGTGAATGTGTACATGCATGTATTTATTTAAACATCTGTCTGGATGAGTGTCCAGAGAGACATGGGGCTAGATGGGTGGATGAGTTAAGAGTTGCAGCCCGGAAAATCTCTTGCTAGATGGGTTTTGTCTCTTCATAAGTAAATGCAGTATGCTACCTTTTCAAAGAATTTAAAATTTAAGGCCTGGTCTAAAATGCTGATAGCAAGTTGTCTGCAACAGACCCAAACAAAATAAGCAGAAAGTAGAAATCTATGTTTAAGCCCTGGCTCTGAGATAGACCATGAGCTATCGGGCACTTCCCCTTGGGGTCTCAGCTTCCTAACACTTTTCCTTGGAGTCTCAGCTTTCTAACCTATAAAATGAGAAAGGTGGAAATTTGCTGGGGCGAGGACCCCTGCTCACAATTTTTTTTTAATTTCATATGTCTCTCTTCAGAAAATACATATATTCACATTTGAATACAATTCTGTACAACATTCCAAGAGATTTATCACTTGAAGCCTCTCCCTGAATTAGGTGATACCCAGGATCCCTTCCGGCTTTAAAAAATTATTCTTTATATTTCTGAGCAAAAAAAAAGGGGGGGAGGGGCCTATAGGCTTCCATTCAAATGTTTCTTTTCTTCAATCCCTCAACACAGTGATCTACATGCAAAGTTACATCAAATGTTCTAAAGTTCTATAAAACTGCTTCCCAAATCCAATGGACATGACATGTTAGGAAGCAAAAGATATTACAGTTAAGGTTTCCAATCCCTAAATCAAACCTTATTCACTCAGCTGTGAAAGTGATGGTCTGTAAAGCCTTGGGAACTGGCATCTCCTATTCGACTCAGTTGACGGGGGGGCGGGGGGGAGGTCTCCTAACTGAAGTGTTGCTTGAATCTGATTGTGAATGGACACCAGGAAACCATGAAGACAGGGGCACATTTCTTTCAGCCCAATATTATAAAGTTAGTTTCCCTCCATCTTTGTAAAGGGGTTCTAGTATACTTTTCATTTCCAACCTTTACATAATTTTAGAATTTGGAAGGCACCTTGTACATTATCTAGTTCAGTATCTCCCTTGCAGATGAATGCTCAGAAAGGAGGACACTCACCAGATAGGGCTGGGACTCAAACTCAGTTCTATTGACTCTCAAATCTTTATTTTTTCCTTCCCTCGTCCCTTGCTGCCTATTTCAGAGGCCTCACACAGGAAAATAAAGCAGGTTGAATATGTGTTGGGAGGAGAGGAAAGGTGGAGATATTTTGTGAAATGAAGAAAAGGGTACCCAGGATAAGAGCTCTCCCGCTGTTTTCCTTTCCAACAAATGCAGTGATAAAATCCATTAAATCCATGGGGACCTGTACAAATGGGGGAGAAAATAACCCTTGCAGGGAGGCTCTAAGGGCAATTTCCCTTTTGCACAGCAGATGGGAGCCTGGAGGACTGTGTCAGTCCCAACACTGGCTGTTCTAACAGAGCATAGGGACTCTTGCTTTCTGCATTAGATTCTTTCCTGAAAAGGGTTATTCTGAGTGTTTCTATTTTATAACCTGCTTATTATCCCCTGACCCACAGGCTCCAGAGATTCTCTTGTCCATTTTGGCCAGATCTTTCATGAATCATGCCTCCTAACACTTGGGTTTGAGTTTCCTCCACTCCACCCACCCCTCAGCTTTCCCCCCAACTTTTGGACACCAGGGTAATGAGCTGTGGCCAATGAGAGACAAAGCTCTTGTTTAAAGGAACAATATTATCTGTATGTGAGACTTCATTAAGGACAAATTGCCTGACGGAGCCTCTTCCCTAGATCCAGCAAAATGCTGGAGGCCATGGGTAACCCCTTGACCCATTTTTATGGGCCGGTTCCCTTTATATCCATTTCCCTCATAGAGCCAAGGAGTCTTTCAGGATGGCAGATTAATTTTCCTTTTAAAGTCTGAGATTAGGAACCACACACACACACATTACTCTTCCCTGAAACATGTTAATTCCAGACTGGGACACAAAGGTAATGTGTATTTATGGGATTCATATTTTGAACTTTTGGTTTTTCCTGGAGCTGCCTTTGTAGGAGAATGAAGAGAAGTCTCATGTTTCTAGGGTCATCTAATTGCAGTTTTGAAAGTCAGATTACCCAGCGTCATCCAAACATTTCTTGCACACTCCTTCAGTCTGGTTCCCCAAACTCCTGCTACATCCTCCTGAATGTCCCCATCTGAACCTTCCAGTGCCTCAAAAGAAATGCACAATATTCTCACTGGGGCAAGTGGAAACCTTCATGCCAAAAACTGTCTTTCAGGATTCTGCTGCCAGCAATTAAAACAGAGAAGCAACCAGCCCCACAGTTATATACCACCACAGGGCACCTAATCCTACTTGGCCTAGGATTTGCATCCTACTGGTGTTTAGGATGGGGAAATAAAGGATTTGTATGGATTCACAGTCACTCACAAAAAGCTCGTTAATGACAATTTATTAATTAATTTATTTTTTAATGTTTCTTCTGTGGTCAGTTTCTGAAACTTCTTTCCCAGTCTTAATGCAGCAAATGATCAGGGGTCAGCAAAATCATGTTAAGATTTGCTGGGGTCAAATGTAATTAGAAAGGGAAATAACTTGGGAAAGGAAACAGGGTTTTTCAAATGTACTTCCTGCTGATTCTCCACACAGCCCACCAGTGCATTCTAGGAAAGTCGATCTCCTCTGTGGTCCCCATAAGGATCTTTCCTGCTTTCCTGTTAATACATGTGCTCATGTTCTTCTTAGAACTGCCCTCAGTTTCTCTCCATATATCCCAACCAGCAGATCCATCCCCATTGGTTCACTTCAAGTCTCCCCTTTGAAAGCCTCCCTGAGCTAACCTGTTTGACCCTGACCTTTTCTGCCTCTGAAATCCTTGTTTCAAACAAAACTTAGTTAGCAAATGACATATTTCAGTCGAAACGGTGAAAACTTCAAAATGAATGACACATGGTCGCCCTCTGCATTTCAGATGCTCACAGGCCAGTGGGGAGATAAACATAGATACAAGCAATTATAAGGAAGTGTGAAGAAGGGTGTATCAGCCAGAGTCTTCATAGGAAACAGATGGTGTACCCAAACCGGGGCAGTTAAGGGGAATTAATTTACAATGATGTAGATGGATGCAAGAGGAGCACAAACAGTGATTAATGGAGAAGCCGTTACTACCTCTAAACTTAAGGTACAGTAAGGGAATGACTTTACTGGAACCACAAAAACTTCCAGAGGGTTGGGGGGTTTTCAATGTCTTCTACCTCTGATCTAGTCTCCATTCTGTCACTGGAAAGGAACGTAATTTCTTTTTTTTTTTTTTTCTAACGTTTATTTATTTTTGAGACAGAGAGAGACAGAGCATGAACGGGGGAGGGTCAGAGAGAGAGAGGGAGACACAGAATCTGAAACAGGCTCCAGGCTCTGAGCTGTCAGCACAGAGCCCGACGCGGGGCTCGAACTCACGGACCATGAGATCGTGACCTGAGCCGAAGTCGGCCGCTTAACCGACTGAGCCACCCAGGAGCCCCAGGAACGTAATTTCTAAGGGGCAGATCTGAAGATCCAACTGCCTTATTTCTAAGCTCTGATGGCTTCTGTTTGCCCTGAGGGTAAAGTCCAAACTCCTTGCTTCTCTAGGCTATTCGGCATCAAGACCCAGCCACCATTATGCAGCTCACCACTTCCCCACTCCAGAGCTGCCATCCTCCATAGTGCCAGGCCCCAACTGGAATGCCATCTCCAACTAGCCAAGGCCTACTTGTCCCTCTTCCCCTTACACCTTGCCTAACCCTCCTGAGTGAAATTGCTGATTTCTTCAGCCTCCAAGTCATGATCCCCTGTATCTCTGATCAGTCCCAAAACAGTGAATGCCAAAGAAGTTCTGAGTTTAGGCAGAGACAGAGGGACAGGGCCAACTAGACATGTATTCTGTCTTAATCTTGGACTTCTTCCACATTACCATGTGGTCACATCCCAAAGGACCCATTTCTTCTTTTTGTGATCAGAAGGTCAAGATAATTCAGGAAAGATTCAGAAATAACACTTGTTGCTTCCAAAATTGGTTATACCCATACACAAAAAAATTTGGAAAGCAACTTAACTATCATGAGGCTAGCTCAATGAGAAGAAATAATTATAATAATGAAAATGACTTCAAGTCTTCTTCTGAGGGGCTGCCCTGAGCTCATGCCCTTTTGGACCAGGAGCCCCTGTGGATCCAGAGAGTGCTAAGTTCCAGCAGGTACAGAACACCCTAAATCAGCAATATAAACCTTTTAGAAAGGAGTGATACCATTAGTTCCCCAACATCAGGAATCATTGGAAAATTAATCAAGAAGGTATAAAGGGCTTTTGGCAAATAAATTCACAATGATAAAATGTTGACTCGCCCAGGGGATTCTGGATGTTATTACCATTTGGGGGTTTTTTGGCTTTCAAAGTAAAAGTGAAACTGCCAAGTACTCTTGGCTTGAAGTGTCTCAAAGGAAAAAAAAAAAAAGCCACCAAATATGAATGGAAATGTCTCTATGATGGTGCATGGATAATTTAAGATAGGATGGAAAAGGTTCCATGATTCTAAATTGAGTAAAACAAATTTAAAATGCTTCTTGGTAGAGTAACTACTAAGATCTTAACATAAAACAACAAAAAATAAACTCGTAAGATGGAAAGATGAAATCCGTGGACATAAACTTAAGATCTACAACATAAGTATGCAATCAAGAAACAAACTCTATGTAGAAGCTTAAAATGTGGTTTTAACATATACTTTTCCCTGTGTCGTGAGCCTTGATCAGTCTCAGCTCACATTATACTGCCAAGACCATGCTATGCAAAGTTGTTGTCACAGAAAACATACAAGATTCCTATCCTTGCCTTGCAGAGCACACAGTGTAATCAGGGGGTAAAAACTAACACACTTGCAATGGTTTTGTGCCCAGTTCTGCACTGGCTGCAGAGAGCCTACTGGAAGTGATAGTGGAATCCCTAGATGGAAGCTGTCAGTTTGGATGGGTAAAGCTTCAGGTAGGAGTTAAGATATAAAAAGATGGGATGCCACTGCCAAGGTGGCAAGGAGGAGGGAAACTGAGTCCTCCCACTGTAAGGTCCCTGCATTAAAGCACCACTACCAGAAAGGAAAGCTTCCTGTCATGAACATGGTGCAAGCACAAAACTTACTGGAAAGATGAGGCTTGTTTTCAGCATGTTTAGAGTTTAGGTGTTACTACTAGTCACATAGGTGGGAAAACCCAAGCAAACTGGGATATCAATACGTTTAGATAGATATACAGAGATCATTGTGGTATCAGAGAGAAACACCCTTGACACGCAGACACACACACACACACACACACACACACGCACACATGCACATACAGAACTCAGAAATAACTTTTCCCCAAAAGGGAGCAAAAGAAGACAGTATTGCATGGAGACTCAGACATGATGCAAGGGACAAGTTTTTGTGATCATTTCTGCTGCTAGAAGACAGATTTGCAGTTTTAAAAAAAGTACCATTTGAAAGGTATCCATAAGGAAAACAATTTTAAAAAATTAATGAAGCTCTCTTGCTTTTCTCACAGGTACATCAGTATTCCTTCCACATTTTTATTTTTCTTCGGTTCCCTAGTGTGGCATCTTTCTCATTCGACATTCTGCATGCATTTATGTGTGGAAAGATATGACACTTCAGAATAACGGAGATATCTACAAGTATGTAACTGGGCAAAGAAAAAAGGAAAGTTTGAGGCATGATTTCAAGACTGCCCACTACATTCTTCAGACAAGCATGGAGGACCTGCCAGCCTTCTACTTGGGTATCTGGTTCAGACACTTGTATTTGAGTATAGAGGGATAAGACTAGGTGAGCTGGTTCTCTTCCCAGCCCTATCATTGCCTCATCTGGTTGACCTTGGCAAGTGCAGTAAATGTTCAGCAACTTATTTGTTGAATGAACAAGTTGGGCCAGTCAATGTCTTTTTGGATTCCCAAACGCAAGATGTTCTAACCCTACAATCTCAGAGCTGAGCTCAGGGTCTTGCTGAAGCTGTGGGGAAACCCAAAAGAAGGACAACTCATACCTTCAAGCAGCAAGCAGTCTTGCTCTCCAACATGAAGAAGAAAAGTAAATGCCCAACATGAAGTCAGAACAGTTCAACAGAGCATGCAAATGCATAAGGGGTAATAAGGACAACAGAACAGTATGAAAGAAGTCCCTCCACCCTGTCCAGTGTGATTAAGAAGACCATGATGGAGTAGGCTAATATGACTTTACGAAGGGGGGTGGATTTGAGTAAGAAACTGAAGAACTGGTAGGCTGTGAAATACTGAAGTAAGAGGAGTATGCACACACACATGCACACACATGCTCTTATACACATGCACACACATGGACCCACAATCAACCCCACAGGTGCCTGGCAGCTGTTATATACACAAAGCCTCAGGTACACAGATGATAGGTAAAGATCAGGTTTTCCATCTAAGTTTCCAGTACCAACTTATAGTATCCTGAAAATGCTTCTATTGCTCTTAATCTGTTATTTCATTCCTCAAGGGCTTGAGGGATGTTGATGTTCAAATTATTCTATACATTAAAATCCCTGGAGAGGGGCGCCTGGGTGGCGCAGTCGGTTAAGCGTCCGACTTCAGCCAGGTCACGATCTCGCGGTCCGTGAGTTCGAGCCCCGCGTCAGGCTCTGGGCTGATGGCTCGGAGCCTGGAGCCTGTTTCCGACTCTGTGTCTCCCTCTCTCTCTGCCCCTCCCCCGTTCATGCTCTGTCTCTCTCTATCCCAAAAATAAATAAAAAATGTTAAAAAAAAAAAAAAATCCCTGGAGAGAGGAAATGTCCTATATTAGTTGTCCCCAAACTTTAGTTCTTTTTTTTTTAATTTTTTTTAACATTTATTCATTTATGAGAGACAGCACAAGCAGGGTAGAGGCAGAGAGAAAGAGGGAGACACAGAATTGAAGCAGGCTCCAGGCTCCGAGCTGTCAGCACAGAGCCCAATGCGGGGCTCGAACTCACAAACTGTGAGATCATGACCTGAGCCGAAGTCGGACGCTTAACCGACTGAGCCACCTAGGCGCCCTAAAACTTTAGTTCTGTGGGTCTTGAGGGAATACTACATCCAAGAGTCAAAGTACATACAGCATGACCTCCAGGGAAGGCCAGGATTCCAGAGCAGCCTTGTGTCAAATGCCTACCAAAGGGATACCCAGTCTTTAATTATGTCTCACTCTATTTTCCTAGGAAAAGCAAGTCATGCAAACCAGTAAGTAACAAGGTCTGGAGAAGCTCAGACTGGGCCACATAAGAACATCCCATAATAGGACTCTAACGAGGGTAGAGTGGATGAGGCTCACTAAGTCAGAGACCACTGTTCCACGTTCAGGTCAGTTTCTTCACTTACAAGGAAGGTTGAATTTCAAGGTCCCCACGGTCCTTTGTTCTGTGTCTGTATGTTTGGGGCAAGTTGAATCATAATTGTGGGCTTTTGCTTTCCTCACAATGGATAGAACTGAAGATTCTCTCACAGACCATGAGAGTTACAAAAATACTTTGAGATCCATTAGCAAAAACATTGAGTTTTTTTAACGTAACCATTAAAAGGGGAAAAGATATCAGACACAAAAACCAGTCCTTATAAAATAAGTTCGCCACAGGATTGCTTTTAAGCAGCTGTCTTACCCCATTTTACATGTAATGGTCTTCCACAATGTTCTTCCTCAGGCTCTCCACTGACTCTGTAGTTCAATTAACAAAAATGCATTTTATGTATCTCTTCAGGAAAATATCTGCTGCTTGAAATGAGGTACACCAGATTTTGAAGCATAGTACAATATCCCATGATGAGGAACCTAGAATATATTGGTTTGTATCATCCACTGGTCCAAGCCAACCTATTTATTCTTTTCTTTCTTACTCACAACACGCTGCTTCTTAGACTCACACAAACATGTGCACAGTACATCCCTCACTTTAAGGCATATGAGGTTTAGCCCTTGAATTCTATACCAGCTTGGTCCATTTGCTTGCTTCAAGTGTCTCTATTCCTTCAAAATCATGCATATCTGGGCAACTTGTTCCCCAAGAGATACAAATACCAGAAGGCAATCTACCTATCCCAGATTTTGTCTCTTTTCTTTTCCATAATAAGTTATTAGTCAAAAGAGTGGTGCATGGAAAAGGAAAAGGAAAAAAAAAATTGTTCCAATAACACAACATCATTTTCTCACATTCTTCTCTGTCATCTTCCAAAAATCATGAGAAGATATCATGACTTAAGGAAACAATGAATAATTGTCTAAATCTGTGAAGAGTTTTCTCTCTGAAAACAGTAAATCATATCTAAGATATAAGGAGGCTTCATTTAATGAATTACCCTGTTTAGACGTGGATAAGATGAAGGAGTTCTGGAGAAAAATACAGGAATGTAAAGAATGAGAACAAGTAGAGGGCAAAAGAGGTGAAGAAGAAAGACTAAGTAAGCAGAAGGGGAATTTAAGAAGGTTAGGAAAGAGTTGTCCAACTCCTTGTTTTCACTGTGGAGGAAAGTGAGACCTAAAGGGAAAGGCAGGAATTGGAAAGTCACAAGAGGAAAGAGGGAAAGAAAGAGAAGAGATGGAGGAGGGGAGGGAGCATCTGAATCTGAAAGCAGCCCCTGTGGAGACATGGTCTAAGAAGTCCACAGCCCTGAGGAGCACATTCCTGTCTGCCTGTCACATGTGATCTTGTGTACATGACAGCACCTGCTATTTTTAGTTCCAGTGTAACTCAAGTCACTAGTGTTCCATTGGGGTAGTTGCCACGCAGTCCTGAAGAGATGTTTTACTACTTACTCCGGAATAGCTGTGCCAAGGGCCTGGGCCTTCACAGCTACAGAACTCCACTGTGTTTATTTACAAAAAAGAGCAGCATTTTGAACATAACCAATATGACTATTAACACAGTTCAATGGTCTGCTGTATAACAAAACACCATTTTCAGAAGACCAAAGTCATTAATTCTGGTTCCTAATGATGCCCCTTACCCCTGACCCCTGCAAGAAAATTGTGTCCTTTATCTTTTATGGTGTGTTCTCTCCTGAGAATTTCCCTTATTTTCTAGTCTTTAACTCCTCATAGGGCTCTGTGCTTTGGAAGAATACCTCTGGTATCTACTTAAGCATGCCCAGGCCTAGCTGACCCATCAAAAACCTATAGATTTCCTCCAATGCCAGGGGAACAAGGCTCACTTCTGAAAGAAAAAACAGTTTGGCTCTTCTTTCTCACTGAAAGAAAAAAAAAGTCTGGCTCTTAGAGTTATACCAACCTGTATACCTTATGGCCAAGAAATGAACACCCTGACACTACACAAGAGAAGTGCTAAGTCTGGGAATAGTTTAGAAAGTCAACGGAGCTTGACCTGAATATTAAGTAATTATGAATCATTGTTCTGGGTAGGGCATCCTGGTTAGATTGTATGGGACAAAAATCACACATAGCTATTCCCTTCCCTCTCAAGGAGATTCAGTTTGATTTGTGCATACCACCAATCACACAAAGTAATACAGGGAGGAGAGGAACAGGTTCGAGATAAATGCTGAGGCAAGAAGAGGAAGTTGGAATCTGGGAAGCCCAGGAAGAGTTTTCAGAGGAGGAGACACTTTTCCTGAAGAATGACTGGCATATTGATACGCACAGAAGACAGAGGAAAGAACTCCAGTCGGGAGAGAAAAAAATCAGCAAAGATGCCCCTTATTCTTCAGTTGTGCATAGTCTGACACCATTGCAAAACTAAAGCTCCCAAGCCTGCACCTTGACAAATATCAGTAAATTCTCCATAATTAATTCCTGGAACAAAAGACATGTGCACAAAGGTATCTGCCAAGAAGCAACTTCCTTATCTACAAACTGGAAGTTAGATGCCTCTCTTCCATGAAACATGATTAAGAAAGGTAAGCAGAAACTAGCTTAGAGAAAGTCTGGGTCCTTGGAAGAATGATGGTCTCTGCTGCAAAAGTAAATACAGGCCCAGTGACATTGATGGGGAAAAATGATGGAAGTGCCTGCCTCGGTCTGAGCCTTGAAAAGAAGAAACCCTGGAGGGTGGTGCACGCCAGTCATTCCTGCCTGACCAAGCAGCGGAAGTGAGGAGGCAAGTGCCAGGTGGGTGAAGGAGCTCACTTCAGCCAGAATTCACCTACTAGCAGTCTAGTTCCTTTAACCTGGACTCGACTGAAGGGCCGAGAGAAGGGTATGAAATGGATTATCTCCATCTCTTTAGGGTATGAAATGGATCATTTCCAGTGGCCAGATGGTTCCCATAAATACATTAATGACTTTATATGCATGTCTGCCTGGAAAGGTAACAGTTTAACAACCACACTGTGGGAAATGCTCCTTTTGGGTTCTGTGTAAACTGAATAAGAGACCAAAGAACTATAAAAAAGTATGTGTTAAATTGTCCCCTTTCTACACCTCATTCTTTTTAGATGGCAAGCTCAATAAATAATCCCAATATTTGGTTTAAAAAAAAAAAAAAGAATACATCCAAACCTTCAGGACATTCGAATATGGATGGTCTCAATGTTCGGAAACTCTGGTATACATGTGTGTGTGCATGCACACATGTGCTCTCTCTCTCTCTCTCTCTCTCTCTCTCTCTTTCCTGAGTGGTAACAAAATCAAGATTCCTGCAGAGCATGGCTATGCAGTGACAGGGCTCATGACATACTTCAACTGGATAAACCCCCAAATGCAGTCATATATCTGCAAGAAGTCCTTTTCTTCCTCCTCCAAAACAGCTTCCAAACACGTGTGATACTTTCTATCTAATCTCCCATCCCCATCCCTCACCCAAACTACCACAAGAGCCTTATAACTCATTTCTGGTTTCCCTTCTATCCCTTCTCCATAAAGCTTCCAGAAAGACCCCTTCACAAGCAACAGCAAGGTGCCAGGTGCCCCCTCCCTTTCCAGTCTCATCTCCTCCTACTGGCTATCGTTAGCTTACATTATCACATCATCGTGGTGTGATATGATATCACGTCCTGTGCTCTGCACAGCTACACGATGCTGACCTTCCAGCTGGACAGCACTCTCAAGCCACCTTCACTTCTTCTCAGGGTCTTGACACAGAACCTTCCCCTTGCCTTCCAGGCCTTCATGGCACCTTTGTTTCATAGTCCTTATCAGGATTGAAATTGTTTACATTTTGAAGGTCTGATCAATGCCTATCACCACTAGGGTTGTCATAAAGATCCAATCAGAGATGGGAATCCGTGAAGAATTGTAAGCAGGATCCCCATGGAAATCACTGCTTTTCCATAGCTACCTTTAAAGAACGCCCTGCCCTCAAAACAAAATGTAAATGAAAGAGCAGTGTATCACTTTCCCCAAATATCAAAAGGAAATGACTTCCAAAGCAGGTTCTTTTTTTTTCTTTTTATGTTGGATCAAGACAGTAGCAGGCAGGACGTGGTGAATGATTAACGTTGGGATCTCCTGGCATCAAATAAAAACCCACTTCCCTCAGGCCAAGGGAGTCGCTGACAACAGCCAGCCAGAGTCTTGACCATCTCCCTAGTGCTGGAGCATGTCCCCTGGACCCAACACACCTGGTTCCTATGGTGCCAGTGGCCAAAGGAGAGTAAATATTAACTGTGGTAGGGAATGATTACTCAGTTGTGGACAGCTTTCCACGGTTTCAAAGGTGCTGACCTGAACCGGAGCTGAGAGGAAAGAAGACTGGGTTAACTCGCCTGCAGAGCCAGCCATCTTCCACATGCCTCTCCAGGCCTGCTCCACATCTACTCTAACCTTGCTTTTTGCTGGGGATACTGACCTCTACGGAGTCATTTTCCTTTACCCTCTGGCCTTGGCTAAGGAGGAGCCACCAGCAGGAGATGCAGGTGGGAAGGTGAAGAAAGTCGGGAGTATTATTTTCCTGGCTTCCTCCCCGCTGGATCATCCCCAGACCAGCCGTGCCCCTTGACCCAAAGGCTCTGGTCAAGTATTCCCCCAGCACAAGCTGCTTATCTAGCTCACTTCCCTTCCCCAACAACCCTACATTCTCAGAACTGGTCCTTCCTGTTTCAAGTCCAGAGTGATCCTAGTTCCCCTGAGCTATTACTACTCCTGGGAGACTGCAGCCATGATTGGTGGTTTCCCTACACCCGGCTCACATCTGGAGGCACAGACACACCACTGCAATGAATGTCAGAGCACAACCACGTAGAGTCTGAGGAACTCAGGGGTGTGTTTTTTATGAGCGCCTGCATTTCTGTGATCTGAGGTGGCTGAGGGACAACAGTCAGGAAAGGCTTCCCTGGGAAACATGCTTAAGCTGACATCGCATCTAAGCAAGTTTGGGTGGGATGTGGGCAGGAGGTTAGTGGTAGGAGCAAGGGAATCCCAGGAAGAGGGAACCACCTGTGCAAAGGCCCTGTCACACATTGTTTCCCTCACACCAACTGACTCTCACACAGAGTCTTAAGCCTTTTTTCCACATTTGATTATTTAAGCATTTGTGGGGAACACAGTTTGCCATCTTAATGGCTACACAGATATAAGATGTTAATGGTAATAATAATCATGTTCATAAAAATCCTGGAGCGTCAGATGTCAGTTTTACTTCTCGAATTAATCTGTGCTTATCAGCCAAGACTTTGTCCACAGTGCCCAGCACAATGGCAACTATATATTTGAAGTCCAATAAGCATAATGCAATGGGCTAAATAAATGATGGCATTCATTGCCAATTCATACGTGAAATTCCTAACCCACAATGTGATGGTGCTCAGAGGTGGGGCTTCTGGGAGGCGATTCAGTCACAAGGGTGGAGCCCTCATGAATGTGATTAGTGCCCTGCTAAAAGAGACCTCAGAGAGGTCTCTTGACCCTCCCACCACGCAAGGACAGGGTGAGAAGGCAGAGGTCTGACACCCAGAAGAGGGCCTTCTCAGACTCAGACTCAGACTCAGATGTCAGACCTCTAGACTCCAGAATTGAGAAATACGTTTCTGCTGTTATACACTACCCTCTCTATGGTGTTTTATTGTAGCAGCCCAAACTAAGACACATATGCAACTGATGGACTGAGGAGGGCAAAGCCTGGCAGTGGCTGGGCCCCGCCTCAGAGGGACCTCCCTTGTGCTCCGAGGAGGGTGTTTACAGTGCGCAGGTGAGCTGACTTCCAGCTAAGTCTGAGGTTGACCTTGGGCAGATTACACTTATCTGCAGATAATGTTGCTCAGGTCTCAGGCCCCAGGATAGGAGATAAGCGAGTTATTTTGGTCTCCTGACGCCTGGAGAAGAGCTGGGACATACGTGGGGACCTCTGTTTCCAGGGTGACAGGTTAAATTCAGCCTGGCTGTTGGGTTTCATGCTGCCCAGTCCCCACGAATATGCAACTCGTCAAAGAAGACTGGAGGTACCTTTGTTGAAAGCTTCTGATGCTTGATAAAATACGCCTTTTCTCTGAAAGATGAAGTGATAGTTTAGATTAGACTCTTTTTTTTTTTTTTTTAATGTTTTTTCACCTCAGGCTGTATGTTAAATTCCTGGCTACCTCCCTATACCTCAGAGTGATAAAGAATCCAAAAAGGAGTCAAAAAGTCAACTTTCACTTTACTGGAAGGCATTTTATTGTGCCAGTTAGAAAAAGTGAACTTTGGGACAGAAACCCCAATTCAGTCCCATTTCTGTAACAAACCGCAACGTGGTCCCAGGGAGACACCATCCCTCTCTCGGGCTCGATTTTCTCATCTGTAAAATGAATAGCTTATATTAAATGATCTATGAGATCCTTGGACTTTATGATTTTGAGCTACATTTTTTTTTCTAGAAAATGTGTCTTAAAAGTCAGTATGTTCTCAACGTTGTTACTTCTTGGGGATAACATGCCATCTATCCCCCCCAGAGGGTTCTTATTGTGTGGTTAATGGGTCTCCTAAGAGGGTCCATGAATCTCTTGATAAAACACACACCATTTTGTGCCTGTGTATATCTTTCCTGGAAAAAAGGTCCATGGCTTTTAGGCCCCATATATGGATCCTATGTGCTTCCAGCAGAAAAACACAGGAGTGAATGCTCAGATGTTACGGGAAGTATTCAAGGGAGACCAATCCCAGGAGCTGCCACACCCATCTAAGCACTGTGTGCTATGGATTCAGACGAAGAAAAGCCCTTGGGACCTCACAGTTGGGAAGATTTCAGGAAAAGGATGAGTACTGATTTGGGATGGGATCAGGGGACGGGGAACATGGAAGGCAGACAGAGTTTGGGAACCGGGTGCAAGAGTATAATTGTACATAAAATTTTTTTTTTACGTACAAATGCTGCGTTCTTAATTAAAACAACCAACCAACACTGGCTGCTGTGCTAATTTAGCTCTCTCTCTCAATCACAGGAGAGCAACACATTTTTTCCCACCTGCCTTCCGTTAGCACCAGCCCCTAGAGTTCTGGGTTTGAGGGAAGAACAAGGCTTGGTTTTGCAGGTGGGAGTTGGCCCCAGATACTGCTGCTCCTCCTGCCAGGAGAACACTGGGAGATCCCAAGTCTGTATCAGCAATTCAGCCTGGATGGGGAGGCCCCACACGAGGCTGTACAGTGGGTAGGGACAAGGGAATGTCGGAGGCGTTTCCTCAGGGTAACAGGGAATAAGCCACCATAGCTTGGAGTTTACGTGAGAGGGATCTCACTCACTGATTTCAAGGAAAGTTTGAAACGTAACGGCAGAGTGGAAGTCACGCCATATACAGTTAGTAACACACGCACGTGAGAAAACATAAGCATGGTCATGTATGCGGAAATTGAGGCTTTGGACTTACAACTTATAGAATATATGCTATTATTCAAAAGTTTAAACATATGTGAGACAACTCATAGCAAATATGCTGGCATATGGCCTTGAAACAATATGTCAACACTTATAAGAAAACATCTATAAAAATAAAGTCAACCACATCCCTCTTTACATTTAGGCCACAAAGAAGACCACTGCTGAGCATCTCTGGTTAAGCATTAACGCACACCAGGAGCTGCCTGTAACCTGTTTGTTAAGGTGCACTGCACCAGCTAATTAATACATCACTGGCAGATCAAGTTCAGGGAACAGTATTGAGCAAGTGCATTCCTGAGGCCGTATTTACCCTCTTTCAGGGGGGAGGAAGTCCAAAAGAAAAGAGCAGAGAAGGAGAAAGAGAGGAAATGAAAGAGGTGATCATTTTGCCATTGCAGAACATCCCACAGTTTATCGAAGTGGAGTGTGTGTGTGTGTTTGTGGAGTGCGTGTGCATATGTGTTGGCCAAATCCTGAAACCAAGCCACTTAAGGAACAGTTGAAGGAGTGAGAGCTGTTTCGACAAGACTGCATGTAAAGAAGCTACCAGAACAGCACTCTGCCATTTGTAGGCCTGTTGGCTGACTGTGAGCAGAGACAATGCTGTCTTGCCTGCCACTCCACTCCCTGGGATTTATATTCTTCATCTGTAACAGGAGATGCCTGGCTCTCAACTCCTGCTGCGACTGGAATCACAGGAAGAGTTTTAACAAATACAGATCCTGGGACTCACCCCAGATAAGAATCTCTCCAGGTGGGAAACAAGCAATGGTGCTTTAGTAGCTCCTGGTCATCCTAATGCACACTCAGAGGCTGGACAAACCTTCCCCTTGGTTATCGCCAGGTCTCCTCCGGCGTGACATTCATGAACTCTTCCAGCTCTGAAACTGTGCTTAACTCAGTCGTATGTAATGATCGCCCATGTCCTCTGTGGCCCTGGGAGGAATCACAATCCTGAGGGAAACTCAATCCATAAAATATCGATGTTCGCTTTTCAAATACTCAATAAGTGAGTTCGCCGAAGCCAACTAAATAAGAAAACCTGTGGAAGGTAAGTTCCACAGTAGAGAAGCTGCTCAGGTCTTGGATCAGAACGTATTTGCTCTTTTGGTATATTTTCTACCAGCTTGGCTATGTTGTTTTCCATTGACGGCGAATCGGAAGCACAAATTGGAAGGTGGGTTTGGTGAAAAAAACTGCTTATGTTTAACAGTGGAAAAGGGAAGGACCAGCATCCAGACAGGGAGACAGAAAGCTAAAACACTTTAAACCACAGCACAGGGCTCACT
The DNA here is from genome assembly GCF_023721935.1 of Panthera uncia. Classification (NCBI taxonomy): domain Eukaryota; kingdom Metazoa; phylum Chordata; class Mammalia; order Carnivora; family Felidae; genus Panthera; species Panthera uncia. The sequence goes on from NW_026057586.1 coordinate 28,778,438, forward strand.
GAAAATCACAGACTGGGGACATCTGCTGTGGAGGCAAATGTTCCACTTATCTTAAAAGACCCTGGTGATCTCTCCTGCATTACTAACAATTCGGCAGACAATTGTTCAGAGTTCAGAGAACTCTATTTAATAGGGCAAGGGCTTGTGTATGTGTGTGTGTGTGTGTGCATGTGTGTATTTGGTGGTTTTCTAAACAATGATTTCAATCTTTCAAAATGTGCGGGTCAGCACAGAGCGTGGTGTATTTGTCTCAGGCATTTCATTTTATTGATTTTTTTAAATTTTATTTATTTAGAGCAAAAGAGTTGAAAGTGAGGGGAATAGGGGCAGAGAGAAGGAGAGAGAGAATCCCAAGCAGACTCCATGCTGTCAGCACAGAGCCCGATGCAGGGCTCCATCTCACAAAGTATGAGATCATGACCTGAGCAGAAATCAAGCATTGGACGCTCAACCAACTGAGCCACCCAGGCGCCCCCAGGCAGGTCTAAAATAGACCTGCTATCGATAGCCTACTCCGCTTCAAAATAGCTCCTCAGGGTCTCATCAGGTTGTGTCATCCCTGGATGTGACCAATAAACAACTTCAGTAAAGCCCAGAGTTTGCAGGTGGGCAGACTGAGACATAGAAAGGGGAAAAAGATTCCCCCCGCCCCTGGGAGTCTGCAACACTCTATTCCTAATAAAATCTGTAGTGAATAAAAGGAACCCAGGCCAGGCCATGAGGAAGACCTGGTTTTAAGTGTGCTTGAGGAGCAACGCATGAACAACAGGACTTTAGGGACCACTGACATTGTGGGCCTCAAAGAAGAACCTGAGGCTGACTAACCAAGAGACCGCACATGGTCTTTTAATAATCACGGTTAGTGATGGCGCTTTCATAAGCCATGGCATTCCAAGAAGGAAAAGAGAGTGGGTGGGAAAACAGCAATGGGACTGTGAGAAGATTCACTGGTGTATCAGTAAAACGCCATGGCAAGCAGTGACGTTATTCACAGAAACATCTCCTGATAAGACCACTCTCTTACTCTAGATGTATTGCACTTAAGTAAGAGTGACTTGCTTTTCTGCAGCAGGGGAATCATGTATAGTTTTTGAAACCAGAGGGTAGGACCTCTGCTAAATCTGGGAAAGCCATGATCCTCCATGGGAGTTGAGCTCTGCCTATCATTTCAGTTAGAAGATCTTGTGTCCATCTACATTTCTCTGTTTTACAATCCAAGGAATTTATGACACATAAATCTTGGACCCTAAGAAACATTTTGTCTCCCATGGTACATCCCTAAAAAACTGAATCAGGATCCCAAGACACATCCTTCCTCAATATTGTCTACTTAACACCGCCTGAGGTGGATGTGAAGATAAGGGGATCAGCAAATCCTCTATCTTGGTGACTTTAAAAAATAATGTGGAGTGCCAGATGGAAGGAGCACTGGATAAGAATGGCCTCGCAAGGACTGGGATCTGTTTCGGCACCTGTCACCTTCAGCAGGTGATTTTCCCCCATCCGGGCTCCCATCTCCCTTTCCATAAGATGAGCAATTTACTGGAAAGTCTCCTTCCCTTCACCCTGTTAGCCTGTCAGTCACCCTGTTAGCCTCCAGGATCCTCCCCAATTGTGTGCAAGTTCAAACCGTCCCGGAAGCCCGCTTATTCTTTCTAACCCCTAATACTTCAGCCTGGGTGTTAGGAAGCCGAGGTTCTAATCCTAGATCTGCCTCTTGTTGTTGAGTGCTATGAGCAAGTTCCTTGTTAATCTAGAGGACAATCAGATAAAGCTGCTTCTTAAGACATCTCAAATTCAGCCCTAAAACTCACTCCAGACCCTGCTGAAGAACATCTTTTTTTTGAAAACTATTGTAACCGCTACTGAGAGTGGGTTTTACAAGACACAGTACAATGACAGCAATCGTAGATATTTTTGCAGAAAAGCTCAAAAGAATCACAGCTGTGTCCTGAGAGAAAGGTGCTGTGCCTTGGCCACTTTCCCTCCTGTTCACTGCTCCCCTCTTCACACTGTGCAGGCTGTCCTGTGATCTTGATACTCACCTGCCAACCAACTTCAACACAAACCACTTGGTCACAGTGGTTGCAGAAACCAATAAAGGGGCCAATAATTCCCAAATAGATCACCCCTTGCTACATGCCTAAGAATTAAAGAATAATTTCTCTTTACAATGGACATATCCTACCTTGCAGGTACCCCATGAGCTAAAAATAACATTTTTCTCCACAATCCTGTGGCTCACAGGATTTAGAAGCTAAATCCAGAGAGAGAGAGAGAGAGAGAGAGAGAGAGACAGAAAGAGACAGAGAAAGGAACAGAGAACAGAGAGAGGGAAACATGCCATGAATCCTAAACATTTTCCTAATTGGATAATTAAAGAAGCTCTGGATGGTAGTTGAAAGCAGAGATTCTAGTAAATACTCCACCACCTATTTTGCAAGCTGTGTGGCCTTGGCTTGATCTCGCACCCTATCTAGACTGTTTATAGGATTATAGATCTTAAAACCTAGTAGGAACCCTTAAAAAGTTACCCAATCTACTGCTTCTTCAAACTTTTTCATGCATAAGAACTACCTGGAAAATCTGACAGAACACATTGCTGGTCCCAACCATTAGTCTCTAATTCCGTAGGTGGGGGGGTGGGGTCCAAGAATATGCATTTCTAATGAGCTCCCACATGCTGCTGCTGCTCTTGGGGCCACACTTTGAGAAGCACTTGACAGTGATTGTCTACCATAGCTAGAAATGTGAATTACCTGAGGAGGAGCACTGAGAACACGCCAAGGTCCAATGGGCACCAACCAGATCTTGTAAATCAGAATCTCTGGTCACACAGCAGTGGTGCGTATATTCATTTTTTTAATTTTTTTTTTTTTTTTTGAGACAGAGAGAGACAGAGCATGAACGGGGGAGGTCCAGAGAGAGCGGGAGACACAGAATCCGAAGCAGGCTCCAGGCTCCAAGCTGTCAGCACAGAGCCTGATGCGGGGTTCGAACTCATGGACTGTGAGATCATGACCTGAGCCGAAGTCGGACGCTCAACCGACTGAGCCACCCAGGTGCCCCAGTGGTGCATATATTCTTAACAAGCTCCACAAATGATCTCAACGTGCAGTGAAGGTTCAGAGCATTAAGTCCAGTCCCCTCATTTTACAGATAACAAAACAGGTCCAGAGGATCAAGTGGTATGTGCTTTGACACGTGCCTCTGCAGAAAGGGAAGCATTGGACACTAAACAATTTGGAGATCCCAGCCTTTAATTTTAGGTTCCTAACAGTATAGAGCTGATGGTCTCCTCATCTCCAAACCTATCGCACTCAGATAATGATGGCCAGACAGACACTGTAGGCTAAGGGGGACTTTCTTTGTCTGGCCGCTTCAAGTAAGCAGAAGGACTCAAAGAGGACCACTCATTGTTGGAAAGGCTCTGAGCATTCTTCAAGCTGGCCTCTGCGTAGTTTCTAAATATAACAGGCAGTCAGACACTCTGAATAACTCTTGGCTGACTTGGCTTCCCTGGGATAAACTTTTTTTTTTTTTTTCCTCCTTAGATTATGCTACACCAGGAATAGAGCCCTAAGGGGAGAAATTCCTCTTCAAAGTCAGAGCAAGATAACACCGTGTGTGGTATTCAGGTTGTTCTCCTTTGGAAGGAGAAAAAAAAAGGTGGGAGGCAAACTTCTCACATCAGCCAACATCAAACACTGGCATTCATACTTGATACGTGTGGTGTCTGTGGAGGGGAGGCAGCGCATGAGGGGGAAGTGGTCAGGCAAATACAATTAACACATCCCGGTGCCAGGTTGGCAGGGGGGGATGAACACGGGCCGCAGGTTCAGGTGCTCCAGGTAGCTGTGGGCAACACGAAAGTCCATGTGCCAGCAGGCACTGGCAGCTGTCCCTGTGTCAGCTCAGCCGGGACACAGAGCGCACGTCGGGTGCACAGCATGCTCCCTGGGAGGTGGCTCAGGTACAGCTCTGGCCATTTCTCAGCCAGACCGCAGGCACTGTACCTTGTCCTCCAGCTGTTGCCGCTTCGGCTCGTTGGGGAGGAGGAAATAGGATTCGATGTGACCTAAAAATTGCGTGGAACACATGCAGACATTCATATCTTCGCTTTCACACAAATATAAAACATTTCCTCCTTATTTCAGTGCAAGCCAAGCCTATTTTACAACATGGCAATATATTTGAATATTGGAGTTGGATGGATACTGGTATCACCCAGTCCTGTCCTCTCCCTTTACAGATAATAACACTGTAAAAACTACCATTTATTAAGCACCTCCTATGTATCAGGCACATTATATACATTAAATCTAATGCTCCCCAAATGAACAGCACCTTGCAGAAGACGGAACAGAGTCGGAGATGAAGTGATTCACCCCAAACTGCAGGGCTAAGGGTGTCAGGATTCATATGCAGGTTTCTGGCTCCAAATGGATGCCCTGTCCACAGTTAGGGAGAGGAGGAAGAAGCAATAGCTAATGGTTTCCTGTCTCTCCCACCCATCACATTAGAGCAACTGACCCACCCGCCTCAGCTGACATCACCCTGTGCTTTTAAAGACTAGAGTCAAAACTTTATTTAGAAGTTCTAAATTTCTCAGTGTCCAGGGAAGAGTTTGTTAGCTATCAATTGCCCCCAGAGGGGGAAAAAAAAAAAAAAACAAAAAAAACCAAAAACATAATGTTTCAGTTTCAACCCTAACCAGGGCAGAGGCCCAGGTGCTGGTAAAACAGAGCAGGAAAACATACGGGCAACCAAAGGGCACTTCTCCACGGGAATTTCTCCAGTGTGGTGAAAGCACAAGGAATCAATGTGCTTTAGGGGAGGCATGGAGACCCAAACTATGGCCCCACCCCTGGAAGGTGCAAGTCTCCCCCAGGGCTGGTGGGGGGCCCACAAAGCAAAGCACTGATGTGCATGTGCACAACTATGCACAGAGATGTGTGGGAGGGGGGAGAGGAATACCCACAGGATGTCTTTTTCCCATCTTTCTTCCTTATCTCTAAAACAGGGTTTCTCAACCACTGCAATTGTGACATTTGGGACTGAATCATTCTGCACACTATAAGATACTTAGGAGCATCCCTGGCCTCTACCCAGCCAGTCGTGACAATCCAGAATGTCTGCAGACATTGCTGAAATATCTCCTACTGGGCAGGGGCAAAACCACCCCAAGAACCACTGTTCTAGAATGTCTTAAGCTGCCAATAGACATTAATAGGAAAAAAAGTTCACTCAAAGGGGTGTGTCCGAGGTCCTCTTTGAAGGAGCTAAAGACTCATAATCTTCATATTCTCATCAGAATTCATGTATTTTCTATGGTGAAACATAAAAAAGCAAAGTCACATACTCAGCACCTCAGTGGTCTGATGTCTGATGGCCGAGTCTCCTATCTTGTTTGTAGTGCCAGGAAAGGGCCCCTCTCTACCCTGTTTTTCTCCACCAATCCCACCAAGCCTGCCTCCAGGGCAACCAGTTCCTCAGAATCTCTGGAACCCACTGGCAACCTTGAACTCCACAACAGGCAGATTCCTCACTTAGCTCTGCTCCCTTGGTCCCCTCCACGTCTGCAGCGGTGCTTGGCACATACTCGATGTTCAGTCAATCTTTCTGAAAAAATACATTACTGAATAAGTAAATATTATGCTTGAGGAAACAAATACTCTTACAGCTTGTCTAGGCCATACGCTTCTTCAGAGTACTTACTCTCTTTCAAGGGATGTTCATTTTATCTCACCCAAGAAATTGTAAATTTCTCGGAGGCAAGAAGTTCTAGACAAGCAATACTCAACATGGACTGCATACCTCTTGAAAACCTCAGTGTCCAGCTAGCACCTCCATATCAACTAAACAGACCCTGGGGGAGTCAGATCCAGGCATCCTAGGTCTTAAGAGTGCCTCCCTCCAGGTGATTCTGCTAAGCAGCCAATGTGGAGGGCCTACACCCTACTGCTCTGTGAACGAATCGTGGGAATCAACTTCAAAAAGCACAGAGGAGGCTTACACGTACTGGGGATGATGCTGCCCATGTTAACTAAAACAGCAAAGTTCTCAGCTTGCATATGGCTTTATAGTGTCTTACATGATTACACTGGTTATTATGGATCAGAAATTCTGGTTGGCTTTGATTAATCAAAATGAAAAAATTACTGAATGATTATCTAATAAATACCTTCTGCTCAGAAAAAAACTTTGTAAACATGAGTTCATGTGGGACTAATAAGTTGGATGCTATAGTATTTAGACTTGCCTTTTATTTTTCCAAGTGCCTGGTAAAGGGAAGGAACTGAATAACACTTGCTGATGAGCACAATGGTTCAGTTGAGGATTCGTTATTATTACTTTCATTGTGTTGTTGTTTAGGTTGAGCCCCAAGTACCCAAATTCCCCTTTCTGGAGCAAAAATAATCCCAAGAGAAAAATGACAATGGGATATGTGGCTATTTCTTCCACAGAAAACACAGGCTGTTCTTCTTGCAAGGATCCTAGAACCATAATCCAGGCAGCAGCTACCAGGACTCAAAGGAGAAGGGAGAAAAATATCCTAATGGGTGGAGATTTGGTTTGAAGAATAGATCTGGGTAAATTACATCATTCCTGGGTTTGTCCAGTGAATTGGATCACACAGCTTGCCACACAATAACTTCTGACTCTCCCGGGGCCAGCAAAGCAGCCCCAGGCAGGCCTTATCAGGAGGAATCAGTGTGGAAAAGTACTTTCTGAAATAAAACTAACATAAACCAGGCGTGTCAGAGTTGGTTTTGCTAAATTTCAGGAATGTGGGAGGAGTTAGTTTACTATGCATACAGGTTGGGACAGACTCGAGCTGCTAAGAGCCCACTGTCCATCTTACTTCCTTCTCCGTTAACAGATAAGAACAGAGAATCACCAAAAAAAAATCAAATCTTCTGTTTGTTTCTGAAGAAGACAAGAGAAAAGCAGGAGCAAGAGAGCAAGGAGGTGACGGGCTGCTGCCCGAACATGAGTCTCAGGGTGAATGGAGAGAGTGAAACGGACACAGTCCGCTGCAAACAGACTCTGCTCAGCGGCCCCCCACTTACTTCCTGGACCAACACTTAGATCATGTCCTTTTCTCCCTACATCTTCCAATAAACTGAATGAAGTCAGACTCAAGAGAGCATGCTTGTACTTGCTGAAACACAGGAAGGAAACATCATTTCAAGACCTGGATTTGACGGCAGCTTTACATTTTTGAGCCTTAGAAACACTGAGCTGGAAAACGTTCCTATGATCATTTTGTCCTTCATTTTACAGAGGGAAAATGAAGCAATGGGGTGTTAAATGATTCCTTTCAGGTCCCAGGGCTGTTTTTGGTAAAGCAGGGACAAACCCCATGTTTCCTTTTCTCCTCTTAGCCACGGTCACTATATATGAATGAATGATCACTTTAAAGCCAATGGATAGAAGACTTGCTTAGCCAGTGATTGGCTTTAAACCACAAGGAAAAATAAGTTTCTTGAGTGTCGTTCATATGTTTAAATGATCATTTTTATGAATGATAATTTTCCTAATTAAATTAGTGTGGGGTGCTTGTCTTTTCCATAAACAATTCCACTCCCTTCTTAGGAGTGTTTCTAGCAGAACTAATAACAACATAAGGGAGCCAACATACTAAAAAGATAAGGTCTTAAAGCTCCGCAGAATATTGTGGCTTCCGGGCACCTGTTCCCTTCACTCTGCTAATGGCTCAGCCATCTAAAGTCATACCTTGAAACCTTCCATAGGATCCTCATCCAGAAGAAACAGAGGCTCGACTTGAGTTGCTCTGCCAGTGAACACGCCAGCTTCCATACAGTGACATCATAACTTGAAAATGCATCGAAAATTATATGCTGTCCCCTAAAGTCACTGGGTAAGTCCCCAAGGATATATTTTTCCCCCACCTCTACCTTCTGCTGCTGGGGGAAGGCATTGTGAAAGGAGGCAGATTCCCTCCCCTTTGCTAAAGAGGAGGGATACCCTTTCCACCAACATGACTGGCTTTTCCAGGAACCAGCCAGAAACTAAGATTCTACACTCCTGAGGGTGAACTTCTTTCAGTAGCTGGAGGGTTTTTTTCTACCCAACATCATCTAGGAAATTATCCTCCGGGGCTGCATTTTGCCATTGATCTTTAAAGCATAACTTAGTTCCTGTCTTAAAAACAAACTAAACAAACAAACAAACAAAAACCTGAATGTATGCAAGTCCAAATGAGTGAAACAGACAAATCAGGTCTTTATTCACATTACAAGAAATGTTTGTTTCTTTTTTTCTTTCCATTCTTTTCTTAAGGATTTTCCTGCACTATCTTTAAATGGCCAATACCTAAAGTGTTAGTATTTAGTTTTGAAGAACTGACTTCCAAAAAACCTCAATTTCTACATATATTTTCATTAATTCACCTGTTTCATAAAATGAGGGGTCCTCATTCCCAGGTTGTCTACCACAATGGGCCACTCAGTTACGTATTTTGTTGGAGGTTCTGGGGCTGGTCTCAGTTCCATCTTCAACTCAGTGGCATTTTTTTTTTTTTTTTTTTTTTTGAGAAGGAAATCAGTGCCTGTTTGTGGAGATTCTGAAAGCACTTCAGGCTGACAGGTGCTATATAAATGAAATATCCTTCCAATTATTGCTACTGTACTATATCGAATTAAGCTATATCACCATAACTAAGGAAACAAGCCTGCCTACACAGCAGTGCCCTTTCTCGTCCTGGCACTATTCATGCTCATCTCCTCATAAATAAAATCATTCCTAAAGAGAAATCTAAATTACCTTCAAAAGCATTATTGTTCCTTGTACATTACTACACACCATCATGATTAAATTGACAGGCCTTAGAAGTCTGTAAACGGATTCCCAGGTAACAGCTCAAAATGCTCTCCCTTCTTGGTATCCAAAGTACCTTTCGTCTGTTCTGCTAGTGGATAGACAGCAAATTTGAGAGAAGAATCAAAAACTGAAAGCTACTGACAGCATGACAGGAGCATCTCAGCATGACAGCTGATGGAGAAGATCACATTTCCCCAGACAAACTCAATTGCTTGAGTAAATCAAGTGAAAGTCAATACATCTCCTCACTCCTCTGGTCCCATGTGGTCCTCCAACTCTGTGCCACTGAACTTCTCATTGGCAGGAGAGGGAAAAGAAGGAAGCCCCACATCTTCAAGGGACACTTGACTGATGACAAAGGAAGCTTGCTTTCTCTCATAGATAGCTTCTCTTTGCCAAATGGAGTTGATGTTGTCTTAGAGCTAGAAACACATGCTCTCCTCCCTATAGGTCCTAGGTGGGGTCTTACCCTGCCTTCTTCCTTTGGTCTTTATCATGAAAGCTTATTTGTCCAAAACTCTGATTTCTAAGTTCCACACGACATATCTGCCTTTTTGCTTTGGCCAATGACTTCTGCTTATAACTGTATAAATGGCACAGTAATGCCATAAATAAGTGGTATGGAAAAGCATGTAATTCTATGGGGAAAAAAGTCAAAAAGCCCTAAAATCACATGTTTGCATTTCTACATGTGCTAGAATGTAGGTCTAAATCTGGGCTGATATCAATACTAACCCAAAAGTCTGGGAGGCACATTTTCTTTATGAGCCAATAAGCACATATACAGGGAAAATCAAGAATGTCAACTCTGTAGCTTTCAAAATCTTTGGAAGAGACATCAACCAGGAACTATTCAAATACTGCATTTCCAAGGAAAAGGAGGTACTCTGTCAAAGACAGGAAGATAGCTTACAGACCAGAAATAAAGGGTGGGATGAATGGGCATATCTCTGCAAGCTTTATCAGTGAAAAATCCATAGTGGGACTGATAGACAGCAATGATCCAGGGGAATAAGTACCCCATGAAATATAGAACTATACAAGGTCATTTATAAAAAGAGGGGAAAACTCTAGGAAGAGGGGATGAGAAAAAAGAAAGAACTAAAAAGTGTTTAGCTTGCACACAGATAGGTAATACTTTGATTTAGGGTGAGTTATTGGACAATACTTAAAGGAGAATGACAACGTTCTTTCAGTTAGGAGTAGGTCACACTCACAAAATCCAAGGTGGCAAAACTCTGGCAGGTCACTAAAGACATAAGAGAAAATGCCAATGCTGACTTGTCCTTTTACAAAATCATACTTGGCCTAAACTAGAAATGCTGTGTGCTGTTGGGGACATTCTATCTCAATAAGGAGATAACAAAAGGGAAAAACCACAACTAAAATCAACAAGGAGAGGGGACAATGGTCTTAAAATGATGGAATAGTAACATTTATTCTCTAAAGGGAAGTAGAAGGCTGAGTGAAGATTCAAGAAAGTCCAGAGATGGGGAAATCAATAAACATGGCCTTGCTCACCAACTCTCAAAAATTTTCATCCTTAGGGAATTTCCTTAATGCCTAAGAAGAGGAAACATAGGGCAAACAAAAGGCCATTTGCTTCCCACAGCAGTAAATAAACTATACAGTTAAGAGGTAACCTAGGTGGTACTCAACTCTGCCTGATCCCAAAAACAAGTTCCAACAAACTGACAGATTCATAGTGGATGACTGAGGAAAACTAGACCATCAAGGAAAGATGTGTAGGGGTGACTGGGTGGCTCAGTCTGTTGAGCATCCCACTCTTGATTTCTGCTCAGGTCACAATCTCACAGTCATGGGATCAAGTCCCATGTCTGGCTCCACGTTATGCAGATGCTTGGGATTCTCTCTCTCTCTCTCTCTCTCTCTCTCTCTCTCTCTCTCTCTGCCCCTCTCCCACTTGCTCTCTCTCTCTCTCTCTCTCTCTCTCTCAAAATAAATAATTAAACTAAAAAAAAAAAAAAAAAGGAAATACATGTACTGTAACCTCTGAGTCTGATTTTAGAGGGAACAGCCATGTCCTGGCAACTTCATGTGTTTGATGTCTTACACTTAAAGCCCTCTGAGATTCTGTCAGAGAGAAAATCTCCACAGTTTGACCGGGAATCTAACCCATATGTCACTGTTTATGTTCTCTCGCGAGTGTGTGTGCGTGATGGTGTGTATATATTTTAAAATCCAAGCGTCATCAATAAAAACTATTGAAAGTGCTCCTAAAATAAGCTTCCTTTTAAAATGAGTTAAAACAAATATGGGATGATTGATGTTGAATATACAAATCACACAGATTATAAAGTTCTGTTATCATAAGCTAAAAGGTAGAAGCCTCAGGGATTTCCTCATTTCCCTTAAGAAATGCATTCGGTTTCACATAAATGCCTCACCATCATTCTAAATTTTATCGGTAGTCATCAGGAACTCCTAGGTATAAATATGCATGTATCTTGGCTGCATAATATCAAGTGGAAAGAACTGTACAGGAGTAGAGAGATGGAATTCTGATCCTAGCTCATTCACACCTTGACTATGTAATCTTGAACAAGTTGCTGAATTTCCCATAAGATGTTTATTTCAGCCAACAAAGATTAAGCTCCTATCATGTGCTAAGCACTGTTCTATAATACAGACCAGGAAAACAGCTCTACTGAAACTGAAATTCCAGCATGGAGAGACAGATAATGTAAAGAAATAACCTTCACAATTCAGGGGGCAATAAATACTCTGAAGGAAATAAAGCAGGTCAGTGTGATAAGGAATAACTGGGCCATAGGGACTTTGAGTGGGAGAATATGCAAAGGCCCCTCTGAAGAAGTGGCATGTGAGCCCAACTCCAGTGACAAGAAGGAGCAGGTCAAGTAATGGCAGAGAACAGTATTCCAAACAGAGTAACAAGTACAAGGATCCTGATGAAGGTCTAGGCTAGGTCTATTTAAGGAACAGAAAGGCAAGAATGGTCAGAAGAAGTCATAAAAATCATTCATTGGCCAACCTCTCTAAAGAAAATTGTGAGAATGAATGAAACAGGATGGGTAAGCCCTTGAAAAATTTAAAGCACTCTACCAAATAAAATGAATTATTAGAACCAGCATAGTATGAAGAATAACTCCTATCCTCCATATTATATCTTTAGGAAAGGTTAGAATTATAGTTCCTTTCATCCATGTCTCTCAAAACATAGTATTTAGAGCCAGAGGGAAGAATCCAACCCATTCATCTTCCAGATCAGAGAACAAAGACACTAACTTAGCCAAGATCATGTCAGTGGCTTTCTAGGATGCAGCCCATCAGGTCAGGGTGCCCCACCCCTCACCCCTACATTGGGCTGCTTGAACAAAACTGCCCACTTCTTTTCTAGGGCTGACTAATTTCACTACAAGAAATCTTCAATATAGGCAAAATAAACCAATTGTCCAAGGCTTCATGTACACAACTGGTGGCATTAGCATCATGGAGATAAGAATTTGAAGTCTCAACAAGACTTGACTCTAGACTCACCACTTACAGGTTTTACGACCTTGGATAAGTTATTTTAAACTCTCCAAGGCTTTAGGTTCTGTATTTCAAGTTGGAGGATAATAGAGATGTCTTTCTTCCCTATATTATGGAATTCTGAAAGGATCAAATATTCTACTATACATGAAAGTCTAAAGAAACTTTAAAGCACAATAGAATATCATTACCCTTGTCATTTCTTTTCTTTTCTTTTCTTTCTTTCTTTTTTTTTTTTTTTTTTTTGGACATAGTATCTCCTTGGGTCCCTGACCAGGCACTGTCACTGACATTCTACCATATGGCACAATCACCACTACCTTGGATCGGCCTTGGGAATAACTTTCTATTTTGTGGGTTTAAAAAAATGCATCCAAGGAGCTCCGTGAACACTTGATGGTTTATGAAATCTGCCTCATGGTTATACTTCTCACTGATTTCCTCTTTGTTTGAATCCCACCGTGAGAGAAACAATCACAGGTGACATTGGAAATACCCCTTCCTGGATGAAGATCCAGGATTCTGCTGAAGACAAGCCACAAGACCCTGGGCAAGTCTCTGGCCTTTAGGTTGCCATTAACATCGTGTGTTTTCATTCCTGGAATGTGCAGAACACTTATTACCTGCCCATCACAATGTGCAGGGTATCTCCTGTTTGTTGAGTTTCCCACCGTGTAAGGAACAATTTCAAATCCATTATTTTATTTGATCCTTTTAATAATCCTGGGAAGAGTGAGAACAGAGATGAGGAAAGCAAATTTACAGAGGAGAAAATGGAGGTTTTTGTGGTTATGTGACTCGTGGAAAATCCCAGAAGTCTGACTAGTCTAACTCTAAGTCTAGCGCTCTTTCAAGTTTACTGAGACTCTTTCAGGTAAGGATCTAGCGAAGATGAGATCAGGTCATGTATATGAAAGCCGTTAGGGCTTCCCAGATATAATGATCCTAAGGACAAGGTGGTCATGACATGCCACCTTCCTTTGTCTGTCATGGTGTCTGCCTACCTAGAGTACAACCAAGTGGAAGAGGAGGGACTGGTTCAGGGCATTTCTGCTTCCCCACGACATCCGGAAGAGCACACAGTATGCCTCTATCCATCCCTGTGGATTCACTGCCTGAGCTTAGCCCAAAAGATTATCTAGCTTTCTCCACTGGAACCATACCAGTCCTTTAAGAAAGGAGCCCCCTCTGGAGTCCCAACAGGAGGAAAAACAACACACCCAAACTAGGCAATTTCCATACAGTCAGGAAACATTATTTGAGTTAGCACTCTTGACAGAACTTCTTTTCTGTTTCTTCCTGAATTTTCTCTCCTTCCCCTATGAGGTAAATAAATATTTTAAAAAGAAAGAAAGTTGTGTGCTCTTTTGTTCTGTCTGATCTACATATTGGAACCAAAAGGCTGTATTTCTTTTCCTCCCAAAGTAGTCATGTTGGCCAAGGAGCAAAAATGCATTTCTCTAAAAAAAATAAAAGTTTATTTTACATGTTGTAAATACCAGGAAATTCTTATCAGGATGTGAAAGTTCAGGTCTTGTTTTTCTTTTATCCCCTTTCTTTCTCTTTAAGGGAGAGAAAGAAGAAAACAAATCTCTCTATAATGGAATCCCTTCTTTCTGCCTATGCCCTGCTAGAAGCAGCCTGACTCTCTAAGTGGCTTCTAATGTTCTGGTTGAGGTCGTCCTGCATTCCTAAAAGCTACTTCATTTTCCTTAATCCTTTAGACCAGAAGGAAATAATGCAATACCCCATGATAAAGTGGTCCTGGTTTTCTGACATCCCTCTAGCAAAGGATATTTTATGACAAACTCAAAATGCTGAGGGTTGTCAATAATAAGGGTTGTGTTTGATTTAAACAGTATTACAGTGCCTTAAGTTATAGAATTACCCAAACTAGGTGATTAATAGACTTTCTCCAGTCCAACTCCTTCATTTTACACTTGGAGAACCAGAGTATCAAGAAGCCACAGTGTGGCCCCACTTGCTCACTTCTCAGAGGCAGAGGTGGGGTGAGAACCCAGGCTCTCAGTTCAGTTTTCTGCATTCCTTCCTTCTCCCTTGCATTCTGTCATGTTCCTCATTTGGATATCAAGGGAAACAATAGTGGGAAAATTCTTTCAAAAGGGTGTCTAATGAGGGATTACGCATTTCTTCATTCATTCATCAATTTGGCAAACATTCACTGGGCACCTTTTATTGCTAGGCAATGGGGGATGCGTAAGTGAAAATGATGTGGACCCTTCCTGCAGTGTGTGTGGGTGTGTGCATGTGTGTGCACACATGTGCAATTGTCTCAAGAAGTACACCTGAACATTGTGGCTTTAGTGATTTAAAAAGGGGGCACACTAAAAAATATCAGAGTGGGAGTGGTGCCAATCAGAACAATGTGGGCCAATTCCTTTGTGTCTTTAAGAATTTCAGTTAGGTAAGCATATCTCCCATAGCCATCCTTATTAGCTACAACCCATTCTCCACAGAACAGACAGAGCAATCATTGAAATAATTAACTAAAGTCATGTTGTTTCCACGCTTAAAATCTTCAGTGATTGCCCACTGTCCCCAGGAGGAAGTCCAGGAAGACCTCTACCATGAGGCCCCCTTCATCTCCCCACCCCACCCTCTAGAACTCCCTCACTAGCCCTTCTGGCTGCATATTTGCCTTACTTGGCCAGGCTTGCCATACTGGCACTTATCACTTCCTCCAAACCACCAGATGTATTCCTGCCTCAGGTCATTTGAACAAACTGCCACTCCTTCTCTTGACCCAGCCAGACTTGTCACCATCTCACCCAATCCACCATTCATCTAGCTGACTCCTTAGTCTTCAGCTCTCACCTTGGACACCACTTCTTTAGGGAGACTTCTGTGACCCTCACTCAGTACTAGGTGAGAGCCCTTTCTGGGCTGCATAGCACATTGCTTCCTCGGCCTTACATTCAACAGCTTTATCATGTTTCCTTATTAAAGTCTCTCTTCTCTGGCAGACTCTAACTCTAAGATGAGGCCCAGTACTATGCTTCTCTTGTTCACAGTGAGGCCAAGGTCTAGAGCAGTGCTTGACACATAGCCAGTTTTATATAAATATCCATTGTTTAGATAGAAGGATGGATGAATGGACGAGTAGATGAATGAATGGATAAATGTATATATGAAGGTGTGAATATGAACATTTCAAATGACAAACGCCACAAAATCACGACTGGGATGAAAAGTTCCAGCTTGGACTTAATCAGTTAATTCTGGAACTTAAGAACAAGTGGATATGTCCTAAAATATAAAATAGGGAACTCTGGAAAAAAACAGACACTTGAGATTCATGATCCTTAAAAGTGATAGGGATAATTTAAAATCCTAAGTACCCAAAGGATGAAAGGAAGAGAGAAATGACAGCTCTAAAATGGGAAACACAATTCAGAGAGGCAAGGATGGGACGAGTCATCAGGGACCTGAGGCCCCTCACCCCTGAACTATGCATCTTCTTCCTCTGTAGGAAATTAGGAAGGTAACTGAAGGAAGGAGGAGGAACAGGTGCCTGTTTTCTGGAGCCTTTTGAAGCACATCATCATGGAGTACAACTGGGTCTCCTGCAACATGTGTCTTCCTGGGAGAGTTGGAGCCCAGCTCGCCTGAGTGTTTCGTGTTTCTGAATAACAAGATGACTGCACACTTGGGCACAGGTCATGCCAGGAGTAGACAGGCTGTGAGTCCTTGACTCTCAAGCAAGGAAGGAGCTCTCTCCTGTAGTCCCAAAGTGGTGGTAGGAAAGTGTGGTGTTGCACGCAAGCATGTCTGTGTGTGACAGACGGTGGTGCTTGGTAGAATCTGTAGATGCTATGATTTAAATTTTACTCTGTTAGACTATTGGACAAGGAGTGAAGAAAACATAACCACAGAGAAAAATAAAAGGCAGCAGGAGGGCAATGTAGTAACTTAGGAGCCGATGCAGAAGAGCGGAAAGGTGAGGTGTTAGTAAAGGTAGGTAATTAGGTGACCACCCTTAGAGAGGGTTGGGTAAGCTCACACACAGACTCCAAGCATGTTTTCAGATTTTTCCTCAAAGCCTGTCTCTTTACAAAGTCTCCCTGCAGTTAGCAGTGGGCAGCCTGGACAAGCGATCTTTCTCTCTCTCTCCCTCCCTCCTTTTCTCTCTCCCTCCCTTTCCCTGTCTGTCCTCTCCTGCCAACTTTGTCCCCAAAGTAACCACTGGCAGGCCATTATTGTTGTGAAAGAAGAAAGGAACTGCAAGACTCACCTCAGTCACCAATGGAAACTAATACACACCTAGGCAGTTTATATATTTTGACATCTGTAATGCATGAGGTGTTTCTAGAACTCCAGGAACTGATACTCCTGGTTTCGGGGGTGTGCTATGCTATGCTCCATCTGAGGCAAGCTTTCCCAGCTCGAAGCACTTTGTGGGAGCTCCACACATGCCCTTAATCCTTTCAACATCCCCACCAAGTGCGAGGCTCTGATGACGATGACACTGTGCACATTTCCAGAGAACAGAAGCTTTACACCCGCCCCCACCCTCCCTACTCTGACAGGGCTGTGCTTTTCTCCTGGTGGAATTCTGGAAACCCAGCCTCTTCTAACTTGTCTAGCGACTCTCTGAAGTCACAAAAGCAACATTGTCCAGCCCTGTCTTAAGGAAGATTAAACTGCATTTAACAATCCAGGAAAGGTAATGATCTCACTACAAAATCAACACATGGTGATGGCCAGGAGGCTGCTCCAGCCACTGTGCAGTGGCCACCCAACACCTCACGCCTCAACCAGCCATTCATCCTTCTTCTTCCACTCTGCTGCCCAGCTCCAAGGCTCTGACCCAGTGACATCACCCCACACTGAATAGGATTAAACTCTCTGGGGCTAAGTAAATAGACCTCAGCAGGCAGCTCAGTCCCTGCAGGGGCTCCAGTGGAGAGATCCCAGGTCTGCCCCAGGCTCTGGGCAGGAATGACAAATTCTACCATTCCACCCTCCATGAGAGCCCTCCACAGGCTCCCAGCCCTTCTCACGGCACCCAGATAGCAATGGTGGGCAGTGAGCACAAAAAGCACACTAGACCTTTGGAGAGCAAAAGCAAAGGAGTCACTTAATGGAAAGTACACTGTCTCACCACTGGATTTGCTAACTTCAAATAATTACATTTTTGACCTCAGAAAAAATAAAACATAGGCTTTTTTAGGGGGTTGCATTCTTTTTTTTTTTTTTAATTTTTTTTTTAACGTTTATTTTATTTTTGAGACAGAGAGAGACAGAGCATGAATGGGGGAGGGGCAGAGAGAGAGGGAGACACAGAATCCGAAGCAGGCTCCAGGCTCTGAGCCATCAGCCCAGAGCCCGACGCGGGGCTCGAACCCACGGACCGTGAGATCATGACCTGAGCTGAAGTCGGACGCTTAACCGACTGAGCCACCCAGGCGCCCCAGGGGGTTGCATTCTTAATGAAATTCATGCAATGAGGTCAAGAAAATCAAGTGATAACAATAACGAATATTTAGGATTCAGTACCTAAGAGTTCTGTACAGATACACCAGTGACACCAAATTCTCACTGGTAAGCTTCTAATGAACTTTTCAACACTGAGCCCATTTACAAAATGCCCAGAATAAAACTCGAGGCAGAAGATGGTGAGTGATTAGGGGCCCCCTGCCAGCTTGAACAGTTTGCTGAGCAGGTCTTCAGATCTTGGGGTATCAGCACCCTGCAGGCTGAATGTCAGAGGGATGGAAAGGAGGGATGCCTCTCTGTCCTCCAGAGGCTATTACACTTTCCAGTTTCAGACGAAAAGAATCAGCAAGTGGATTTCATACAAGGCCAGCTCAGTATCAATGCCTCTAAACTCAGCCAAACTAAACAGCTAAAATCTTGGCACTGTCTCCTTCAGGGAGAAGGGAAGGAGGGGCTCCAGCAGATAAAGACAAAATGCCAGCTTGCCCCTCAGCCCATGCACACACAAGGAACTTGATTTCCATGCCCCAGGGAATCTGTCAGTGAAATTCCAGAAATTTGCTTAGAGCTTGTAAATATAACAGTCAAATTCAGAAATGGGAAGGCTGTTCCCCAACTTCTATTTTTCCATGGAAAGTACTAATCAGTGCCATTCTGATCCAGCAGACAAATAAAGTGCTTGAGAAATCAGATTTTTTATCACTGGCCCCAAAATGTACCTATTACAGCTTGTCACAAGCCCCTGCTCTCTTCCTGACTGGTGTCCAGAAGTCCTCAGTTTACCTGCTTAGAAGCCTGGGGGGAAAGGAGGGTGGTGCCTGCTCTGAGGAAGAGAGTAGACCTACAGGAGGCAAATAGGTAGAACACTCCCCACCTGACAAGAACATACTAGATGGTACCAGTGCAGAGAGGAAAGTCAGGTTCACAAGGAAACGCAGCATAACCACGAGGATGACACTAACAGTCACAACATAATGGTCCATGCTGATGCGATGACTATTTAGCGCCAGGCACTGAGCTGAGTGCGTAAACCAGTTCTGCTACTTACGAGTGGGGGGATATTGGGCAAGTTATTTCACATTTTGATCCCTGGTTTCTCCTCCTGTATTTGGGAGGAAAGGAAAGACAGTGCTCCCTGTAAAAGAACACCAAGTCACACACCAGGGTCATGCTGGCACTGAGGAGACACCAACTTCTATCTGACCTTCATTGCCCAACTTTGACCTCTAAAGCACTCCCTCCCGACTTATCTAATATTTATCCTCTGGGTATCCTGGGAGACAGCCTAAGGAGAAACTTTTCTCCCCACTTCACAAGTGGAAACTGAGGCACAAGCAGACAAAGTGTAAACAGAATGTTCAGGGCTAGCCCCCAAGCCCTGCTGATCCCATATCGAGTATCCTCCTCTACAAAACAGGCCAGCAGCAGAGATGAGCATCTGTGCATACATTCATGCAGGTAAGGACATCTGAGTGCTAAATGCCCCCCCCCCCCAGGATATTATCTCTCTGTGGCATTATTTAAGGTATTTTATATTTCTTTACAATTTTTTTTCCCCTGGCTAACAGATTAAAAGGCAGGACTTCTTTAGGCATAAAGGATAAACCCAAATGGCACAGCTCAAGTGATGAATACGGGGAATTAAAGGGAAAGAGGAAAGCTTCTTAACACGTACTTTCCAATTGCCCTGGAGCCCAGGAGCTTAAATATTTACCATGAAATTTCCTGTCCCTCTGGCTTTGGGAGTTTCTAACTTGCTAGATAGAGTCTTATCCTGACAGTTCCACCTCACAGTGCTGCTAAATAAAATGAGAGTAGATTCTGTCTGGTTTGGAAATCATATTTTCTTTGGCCTTTTAGGAAAAATCAATGGAGGCTGGGTCTGAATGGCCATCCTCATGAAAAGCACGGGCTGTGCTGTAGAGTGAATCAGGAATAGCTAAATGTGAGCACTGGCTGGGTGAACAACTGAGCCGTGGAAAGAGATGGGGGAGAGGGCAAGGGAAAAACGCCAGTGGCAAAAGTGCCCTAAAAAAAGTGCTTAACTTAATGTCCAGGCCTGGACTGTCGGTCCACACAACACCCTCAGGAGGGGATGACTGTTCACAATTACCACCTCCTAACCCGCCAGGGCCGCTCCACATAGATGACCATACATTACCACCTCACAAGAGATAAAAGAGAGATACAAGTAAATACCAATTAAATTAAAATGTCCTTGTTCATTGAATGTTGAAAGGCTATTAGGAGGCAGAAGCAGGATGGGGTCATCCTGGGGTGATGTGAACTGAGCAGTGTAGGCAGAGATCAAAGCCCAAGGAAAGAGGTCTGAGCCGAGATCTGCCCAAGCCTACCTGGCTGGGTGACTGAGACAGACATTGCTCTAACTGGGCTACAGGTGGAAGAGGCACAACATGCAGGCAGTCAGTGAGATGACTCTTAAAGTCCCTTCCAAATTGGGTCATCTTTATTCCCATCATTCTAAACCCAGTCTTTGCCACTTGCTATTTTTTAGTCTAAGATAGTGAAAGAAATGACCAAAAATGGTGCTTTCCAAGCCTGGGAATTCCTAAACTGAGTTAAATTTGAAAATTATGCTCCATCTTAATTACTTGGATTGAGTGAAGGAATTATGAGGTAAAATAAAAGTACAGGCATACCTCAGAGATATTGTGAATTCAGCTCCAGACCACTGCAAAAAACCAATGCTGCAATAAAGTGAGCCAAGTAAATTTGTTGGTTTCCCAATGCATTTGAAAGTTAGGTTTACCCTACATGGCAGTCTATTTTTTTTAAGTTTTTATGTATTTATTTTGAGAGAGAGAGAGAGAGCAAGCAGGCAAAGAGAGAATCCCAAGCAGGCTCCGTGCCATCAGTGCAGAGCCCAACATGAGGCTCAATCTCACAAATCGTGAGATCATGACCTAAGCCAAAATCAAGAATTGGACGCTCAACCAACTGAGCCACACAGGCGCCCCTATACTGCAATCTATTAAGTGTGCAATAGCTTTAGGTCTAAAAACCAAAAACAGTGTATGTACCTTAATTAAAAAATACTTTATTGCTAAAAAACGCCAACCATCATCTGAACTTGCAGAGAGCCACAATCACTGATCACAGATCACCATAACAAACATAACAATAATGAAGAAGTTTGAAATACTGTGAGAATTACCAAAATGTGATACAGAGACATGACGTGAGCAAATGCTTTTCGGAAAATGTGCCGACAGACTTGCTCAATGCAGGGTTGCCACAAACCTGAATTTGTAAAAACAAAACAAAAAAAAAAACAAAAAAAAACACAATCTCTGCAAAGCGCAAGTTAAGTGCAACACAATAAAATAAGGTATGTCTCTACCAGAAAAAAAGAGGTCAGAAACTAGGAGGGACAAAAGTTATAGTTAATTCATTTGTTGGAAACCAGACTATGGGAGGAAGTCATGGCAGAAAAAAAAATGTAAGCAAAACTTAAGCACTGAATTCTTGCAGGAGCACAGTGAGAAAAAGAGAGGAGTCCAGACATCATAACCTTATATTACCTCTTCTGGAAACCTTCCTGACTTCCCCAGCTATGTTACCATAGCACCTTCTGCATCCTGCTAACGGCATCTGTCACACAGAAATATCCACATGTTGATTTAGTTGTCTGTGTCTCCTAGAAGAGGATGAGTTCTTTGAGGATAGGGAGAGCATTGTACTCAAACATGTATGTGTCAGATCTTGTACAGAGCCTTTATAAAATAATGGTCAAAAAACATATTGAATGAATAAACATTGAACTTTTTTCCCCCCAATAGCAGTTAAAAGAAAAACAAGAAAAAGAAAAGATTCAGGCCAATGGCTAAAGGTTTTCGTTTCTGGTGAGAAGGCCTGGGAACTGATTTGAAAGTATCAGCATTCTTAAGACTTTCATTAGCATTTTCAGGAAAGTTTAAAAAAAAATCTAAATTTACCTCCAGGGACCTTGTCATTATCCTTTCTGCAAAGCATTATACCAACTTTGAAGTGATTTGACTTAGAATAAAATCCAACTAAAAATGTAGAATCCCATGAATCTATTGTTAAGTATCTAGAGACTCCTGACTCACTCAAATCGTGAGGTTACTGTCATTTGTCTGCATGCCTAAGTGTCAAGGGTGTGTGCTCTGGGATCAGATGACACAGGTTCAAATTCTGGCTTCCAGACTGCATGACATTTTCAAGCTGGGTGAAGAGTATCTTCCAGAATGTCCATAAAAGGGTTAGGTTAGATGACCCTCGATTTACCCTCAACTCAAAGTTCCCATAACCCTAGGTATTCACACCCTCTCCTCAAATAAGCTACTGCCAAGTGACATTCTGTATGACAGCTCCTGCTAATCTCTGATACACATCACAGCTAGTGACAATCATTGGTAACAGGGTTGTCTAATTCCCAGTTTGGTGTGGGGTGAAGAGCAGGGCATACACATACACACATACTCTTGAAGGACACTTCAATAGATATAGGTCAGGAATGTATGTGTTTTTTTAATGTTTTATTTACTTTTGAGAAAGACAGAGTGGGGGAGGGGGCAGAGAGAGAAGCACAGAATCGGAAACAGGCTCCAGGCTCTGAGCTGTCAGCACAGAGCCCAATGCAGGGATCGAACCCACAAACTTTGAGATCATGACCTAAGCCAAAGTCAGACGTTTAACCAACTGGGCCACCCAGGCACCCCAGGAATGTATGTTTCAATGAAGTTCTACAGATAGAACAATTTCCCATGCCCTCACCGCCGCTTTAGTTGAGACTGACCCCACCTGACTATGCAGAGGCCCATGCCTACATCTAAAGGGGCAGTAAAGACTATCATCCTTTTAAGAAAAACATCTTCAAAACCATAGCAAACCAGGAATTAGCACAAGAATCTTGGGCCTTCGTTCCTCCTTCTCACATTACCCTTCAATAACTATGATCTACCTTTGGCTCGAACTTCTGTTTTTAATCTGATTCGATGGCAATGTTGTCCCTAGATACTCTAAGTGTTTGTGGCAGGAGAAAGGAAGTATGTTAACATGTCACCTAGGAACTACATGCTGCCATGCCAGGCCATGCCAAGAAAGAAATGAATACACCCCTAAGAGAAAGGGGAGTGGGGAGCAGGGGAGAAAGAGAGAGATTAGTACTGTACTTGGAATCTGACCACATGCTCTTTGGCTGCGCTGAGATACTCCACAGAGCCCTAATAGTTGGATTGGGTATTTGTTTACTCGTTTATTTGTTTAGGTTTTGGCTTTGGTTTCCATTAATCGGGAATAAGCACTTACAGAGTGAGGTTCCAAACATCCGAACTACGACTTCTCTACATTCTAGGAGCAAGAAGGCGGCAAATTTCTGTTGGCATAGCAAAGATGTACTCAGGCAAAACCTCAATGTGCTGCCTGCCGTGCAGGAGTGGGCAGGTGACCTGCAGACCCCAGTCCTGCCAAGTTGGCCCTGCAGCGTCTGATAGAGTTCCTCCTTACCCCTGTCTTTGTGCCTGGCTGTGAGCTGACCTTGCCACGAGGTCCTTGGGGGCATATCTGCAACTAAGACTCACTGCTTAGAATCACAGTCATTGAGGATCCTTTCCATGGACATCCTCTCTCTAAAATGTAGTGGTGAAGGGAGGTTGCTCACAGCACACATAACACCTGTAGGGAAAAGCTTTGCATGTCTACACCATGGATGGGAGGTCTAGAGGCACCCTTAGTGAGCATGCTTCCTCTACAGACAAACTCTACATTTATTTTTTATAATTTGCCATAGGTCATAGCTAGATAATTATGGGCTCTTATTCATTAGGAGTAGGTATGGAAGGAAGATGAGGGACAGTAACAATCCATTCCATGGACGTGAATAAAGAAAATGTCCTGGTCTTTAACATATACCAAGAAAGTAAAAGGAACAAAGAACAAATGAACCTCTCCTAGATATTTCCACACAGAAGGGCACAGTTCACCTTCAAAAGTCCAGTTTCTGAAAATACAATGGAATAAAGATTCTTTCAGATAGGAGATACTTAAGAAGTCGTAACATTAAGGTATAACATCTTTTGGGTATCTATTTAATGCCGGCTATTATTCTAGGCATTTTTATACGTTCCATCATACTTCTAAGTATGAGAATTAATTAATTCTCATTAACTTAATTCTCAATGATTCCCCATAAACTCCAATCATTAAACAGATGAGAAAACTGAGGTGAAGAAACATGAAGTTACCTAAGGTTGTCCAGTGGTATTCCACAGAGCTGGCTTCAAACCCAGTCTGAGGGCAGAGCCTGAAAACTTAAGTACAACACTTAGCAGCTGGGGAGGATGACCAAGAACAGAAATACCAGGCTGCCCAGGAGTGGAATTTTCCTTTAGTCCTGGGGTTACACTCTCATGAAAATACCCCCAGGACCTGAAGAAGCTTCGGAGCCAAGAATGTTCCTTTCCCTGACAAGCACCAGTATTCCCAGGGATGGGCTCCCCATCCCCGCTGGGCCCGAGGCAGGACTCTAGAGGAGGGGCAGGCCTTCTCCAGCCAATGCAAGAGGCCCAGCCCTGCACTCCCCAGGCAGATGTGGATCCGGAGGTGTTTTCTTTTCCTTTTCTTATTTAAAGAAAAAACAAAATTCTCCACACTCCCCACACGTAAAATGCCTCTCGTGCTGCCGCCAGACAATAATTTTACAGTCGCACAATGACCCTTGCACAGAAAAAAGAGGAAAAGGCTGCACCCCACCCAATCCAAGCCTGGGAGAGTCAACCTCTGGAAAAGCCCAGGTCGCAGAAGATCAAACTCACTCACTGAGGAACAACAGGAGGTGGGGAGGCAGGCGGGGGTGGGGGGAAAGGATGGCGAAGGAGGAAGCATAAAGTTTAAAGGTCAAAACAAATGTCAACCTAACACCAGTACTGTATGAACAGCACACAGCCTCACTGCTAGACAAATAAATGTTGCCGGGGAGGCAAGGTATCAAGAGGTTTTATTAACTCTCTTCCTGGAATCGTACACATAGGAAGTCTGTTCCATCATATAAGCTGCAAAGCACAATATTTATCCCTTGGGGGGGAAATCACAGAGCTGATATTGAATCCACAATACAGAGTTTCTCCCCCATTCCCTTCCCAGCCGGCCTCTGTGCTTACTGCACCTCCAGGGGCCTGTCAGCAGGAAATACCCACGCAGATTTTGATAAGACTGGAAAGGGTCACATGCTGATGAAAACACAGGGCACAACCCTGCCTCCGCCTTCTGCTGCCTTTCCTGGGCGTGACTTGGTTCCACTGGGCCCGAGTGAGGCCTGAGATGGATGGTGTCCCCTGCATCTGCAGCACTGTGGGGGTCTCTGTGCCATCCCTGTGCCAGTCCTGTGAGGACCCCACCTCTCTCGGGGACTCCACCATGAAAAATGTGCCTTCACAGAGCCCAAGGCAGTAAAGGAGATGGCTGGACTTGGTTTGGTTCACTTGTGCACAGTAAGCTCTCTGTCTATTCCGTCTGTGCTTCCCATGTGGACTGCTCACCTGGGTCACCTGGGGAACTTAAAAATGTGTGAGTGTGAGCTCGTCCATGTGCCTGTGTCTGTTCCCCAGGCCCACGCTCAGAAGTTCTGATTCAGTTGGTCTGGAGTGGATCCTGAAAATCTGTATACTTAAAAAGCTCCCAGGTAATTCTGATGCAGTTGGTGACCCCCAAAGCAGCGTGCAAGTGAGCGTTAGAGGAAATGGGAAGTCACGGTGTCGCCCTCCTTGCAAGTGGTCCAGGACAGGCAGGCAGCGCAGTTTGTAGTGGACCACTGTGATACTCACTGTGAGCACAACTGACTCAGAATCCCTCTTCAACGTGCCATGCACGTTGATTCTCTTCATTGCGTTCAAGTGACAGTTGTGCATCTGGAGGCACACCTGCATCCTTCCCCGATTGCTGGGAATACCTTCTCCAATCCATCTTTACCCTTCACCACTCTCCTGTGATATGAAATACGTGACTACTTTCTGTTCTATAATGCCTCCCTTACCTTCTGATAAGATTTGGTTTACTGAGCTCCCTGACATCTGTATAGTTATCATCTGTAACGTATCACTGAAATCTTTTGAAGGAATGACTCAAAGTATTTTTTCCTTGAGCTGTTCATGAACAATTGAGGCTGGGGAATGTTTTGTTCTGGCAAGTGCTAAAAAACAAAAGCAAAAATAGTAAGCTACTTTGCATGTATCATCCAAGCATAAAAGATAAAATGATGAATCCACTGGCAATCCCAAGGACACAGCAAAAAATACCAAATTCTAGGATAAAAGGATAAGCCAAGGCAAGTACCAGATGAAAAATAGGTAAATGCAAACAAATTAAACAAAATGGGTAAACTCAGAACACGCTGGATGCCAAGCTGATCAAGAGTCAAGGGAAGTGAGGTTGTTACTTCACCATCTCACGGCCAGGCTCAGGCAAACCAAGGAGATGCTGTGTTTTCCAGACTCTTGGCCTTCACTCAGCATCCCTTACTTCTGGTTCTGTGCTGTCTCTTACCTAAACATGCTGGACACCAGGCCTTCCTACTCTCTTCTTCCTCAATTATTTCTATAGAAACTCTTCACATGGACTCATCAGTCACCAGTCACTGACACCTCAGTTTGAATACAAACCAGTGGTCTCTCTCCCACAGAATTTGCATTTTATTTCTTCAGTGGGCTGAGGGTAGGGGAAAGATGAAGTGGGAAGAACACTTTCCTTTTTAAAAAAAAAAAGTCTTCTGAAAAAATTTCCAGATCCGCTAGCAGTAAGGAACAGTCTAGGGCTTCCTTTCGATGGTGTAGTTGAGAGTGAAAAATCTGAAATGTCTGCAATTAAGTGCCCATAGTGAGCCCACAGAGAAGATGGTGTGCCTTCACCTACACTGCCTAGAAGGTATACGGGCACATAGGTGGTGTCAGGTCCCACTGCTGCAAGAGGATCCTCACAGCTGCTGCATATAGATACGTGTGTCTAAAAGGCTGCCAGGCAGCCCTCAGCTGTTTTCCATTCCACGACAACAGAAAAATGGCCCTCTCTGAACTTCTGTGACATAACGGGGGAGGGAAATTGGTTTCTTTTGGGGTTGCTTGTACTAGATTTCTTCATAAGAATAATCATGAGGAAGAATAAAAATTTTAAGTTTTACTCCCCATTTTCGCTTTTTTCCCAACACCTTCTTCCAGACACTGATTTCTACATAAGGTAGAAAAAAAGGAGGAAGCATTTAGAAAATTAGAGTCTCCAGAATAACTTGATTTGAGCCAAGGTCATCTAGGTGGGTCTCTTCCAATTAACACAAGTCTAAGAAATCTCCACCCATTAAGAACAGAGATAAAGAACACACTTTAAAAAGACCTTCTTATATAGTTTGAAGAACGTATCAGGACTTCTTTCTTTTTTGTGCCCAAGGGACTTGTGGTTTTTAAAAACTGTACCAAATAGTAAAGATCAGTTTCAGGGTAAGCGAAAAGTGTCTAGGGTTGAGCTACCATGGAAAGAAAGACAAAAATGGTAAAGACCACACACACACACACACACACACACACACAGAAATAGAGAGAGAGAGAGAGAGAGAGAGAGAGAGAGAGAGAGAGAGAGAAAGGGGGTTGGGGATATGTTAAGTGGAAGGGATCTATCCACATTCCCATGGGAAGTGTCCAACTGTAGGGCCCCTGAACTCTTCATGGATAAGAATTCCTTTTCTGGACCAGCCCCCCCTCACCAAATCCTAGACCCAGCACCCTCAGGCTTGCCGGCACAGTTCTGACCGTTCAGCTGACCTTCCAGCTTGTTTCTTCTCCTTTTCCCCATTCCTCATGAACCTCCTTCTTCTGTCACTTAAAGAAAGAAAGTCAGCAGCAGGTATATTATACCCTACAGGTCACACAGCCCATCTCTCTTCATACAACCCTTTGGAGACAAAAAAGAGTCTATCAGCCAACCACTGTATCACCCTTGTGGGTATAGGGAATGACTACAGAGATGGGGAATTTATTAAACAACCAGGAGTAACTGTCAAAGTAACAGTCTTTGGTAAAATACACTTCTCTATATACTTGATAGGGTTTGGAACAATTTGGAAACTATAGGTTTCTTGTGTAATTCATTGTCCAATATGGTTAAGCTGTGATCACTATACATCCACTAATGGGAAGTTCCAATCTCTTTAGAAGGAAAAGAACAAAACACTTGGTAGTCACCAAAAACTTGGTAAATATGAACAAAATCCTTAGCTAGTTTTGACAGATCCCTAATGGAACAACTTGTATTGTAAGCAGCCCAATTCCTTCAAACTAGAGAAGCATTTAATAGAGAGTTAAAGTGAGTAAAGAAACTTGAAAACATTATACCTTATCCCAAGCTCTGCAACATACACCACACCACATAGACATATACCATGAAAGCATTTGCTAATGTTTTAAGTATTTGCTCACGTGTGTTTTTCAGAATATTCTTAGACAAAACTTGCATGGGATCCAATGTGTAAAACAGATAAAGAGCAAAGCTTCTATGGTTAGGTTTATTGTCCTCTTTGTCCCCAACATTGGCCCCCCAGTGCATTAAGAGCTCCTGAAATCACATCTTAAAGACCACTATCCCAGTTACAAACAACAGGTATGGGTTCTCTTCGTACGGGATGATTACAGACTTTCACCATTCATTCTGAGGTTCATTTACTAAATACCCACTGTACTTATATACAGAGATACCGTAGTAAAATAGACATGAATTCTAATCTCAAGGAGCTCAGAGAAATCATCTGAATATTCCAAAACATTAAGGTAAATAATATGATAAAGGTAGTGACAGTATGCTATGAAATTCCAGTTTAATTTTACCAAAAGTTTTCAGGGCACTGAGCCTGTTTCAGAATGAACTGACTCTTGACTTTAATTATCAACTCATTAACTCTGGGACAAAAGACTGGCTAGCTCAAGAAATGAGTATATTAAAGGCTTATTTGAGACAGACTTTATGCAAGGAAGTTATTTCATTGTATTCCCAAGAATTACATAAAAAGCACCTGTTATCAACCCTGTAAGTAAGCGATGATGATGCCAAAATTTAAAAGATATAAGAATACCAAAATTTTTGCACTGTGTAAAAAAGCATACTTCTAGCTCAGAATTATGATGCTGTGGCTGATATGGTGGCCTCTGTTGGCACTAATCACAAAGATTAATGTTATACGCATGTATAACACTGAACACAATTTAGTAGCTAATTAAATCTTTTTCCTACAGGCATTTAGCATGGCCATTTTAAGGAGGTAAAGTGTTCCTAAGCTTAAATCCACTTCAGTGAGCTGAGTTTGCCGATTTCCTTCCCTTTGGTGAACTGGAAACCCTTAAGTTTGAGGTCCAAGTCACAGTTGGTGACTCCTCCGAGAACAGAATAGTTTCTTACAAGCGGATTTGATCTGTCTCTAGATAATTCAATTTACTCCCACGGAACCTGTGGAGTCCTTAATAACTCCAGGGTTATTTTTCTCTTTTGTAGTAATAGATGCCGTTATTTAGGGGAACAAAAGGAAACACTCATGCCAGTGACAAGAGGAAGAAGAAAGCTACAGAATGTGGGAAAGGAAAACAATTTAGAGTTATGTCATCCAGCATCCCACGAGAGTATGAAGGACTCTGCACATGACCATGGCATTTGCTCAGACACCCCCGTGAGAGGGAGCTGACTACTTCCTGGGGAAGCTCACCTCTCTTACACGGGCTTTTTATTTATTTTTAAAAGAAAAATTTCCCTACATTAATATGAATTTCTGCCTCCCTATCACTCCTACTTATTGGATCTAAATCTGCTCTGTGGAAGCATATGCAACTAACTCCCTCTCGTAGACAGGCCTGCAAATACACATCCTGGTGGAAGTGTGGGGCTCATTTCCAAATCTGTTGGGACCCTGTAGATTGGCCTCCGATGCTTTCTTCATTTTACGCACCCCTCACCACTCTGAAGAGACATAATAGATAATAAACTCAAAAACATAATTTTCAGAGATGATCATTATTCCATTTCTAATCTTTAAAAAATTTCTTGGCAAAATACACATAATAGAAAACTTAGCTTCTTAACCATTTTCAAGTGTGGCATTAAGTACATTCACACAGTACACCACTATCACCACCATCCATCCACAGAACTCCTCATCTTGTAAAACTGTACCCACTGAACACTGATTCCCTAGTCCCTCAGTATTTTACCACTGATTCCCCCTAGTGCCACTTCCTGGCAACCACCATTTCACCTTTTATCTCTGTGGATCTGACCACTCTAGGTACCTCATTTGAGTGGAATCCCATAGCATCTGTCCTTCTACGAGTGGTTTATTCCACTTAGAATAATGTCTGTAAGGTTCATCTATGTTGTAGCATGTGTCGTAACTTCCTTCCTTTTTATGGTTAAACAATGTTCTGTATTATTATTCCATTTTACAGATGCAAAAGTAAAGGCTCCAGGAGGTTAAGAGCTTTCCTAAGGTTTCACAACCGGAACTGAAGCCAGATCCCCTGACTCCCTGTCCACTGCCTGCCTACTGTGTCCTTCCCTATTTTCCAAATGTTCTATGTTTCCATTTGGACTGAAGCTGAAAAGGAGGCTTCTTTATCAACATTCCCGGGCAATGAACTTGCCTTCTTCTTGGAAGTCAATACACACACACACCCCAGACAGGGAAGTGCTTTTCAGATGGTAAGCAGCTTAGAGGTTTAGCAACTGCCAGCCCCAAGATGCAAACGCTGGCCAAGGTACCAGGATAGGAAACCTGTGGATTTAGTCCCACTATAATGAACACTACTTCCTTAAGACTTATTATAATTACTATTACATTTACTAATTGTGTTCCCCTTACAGGGTGGGGGGAGCATACTGCAAAGACTGTTTTCCTTTTAATATTGCAAGTTAAATTCCTCTGGTGGGCAGTAGTAGCAGGGAGAGAGACACCTCATGGGAATTTGTTTGTTAGTTTGTTTGTTTGTTTGTTTGTTTGTTTGTTTGTTTGTTTTAACCTGGATAGGATTAAATCCGGATTTAATCTCTCTTGCCAAGATATGGGGAAAGCCCCATACACTCAGTGTAACCAGAGTGGGGTTCAGAAATCCCTCACAGCTATTCCTTCTTAATAAAGAGGAGCCTTTCTGCAAGGGATGAGGTTACTGTCAGAGAAGGCATGACTAATCATGATTAATTTGATCTGTGCCAACATAAACTGGATCCACCACTCACTAAATAATTATTCTGTAGCCTGGATACCATTTCCACAGGGTTCAGGGAAGTTGCTGGCCATTTATCACATTAAAACAAAACAAAACAAAAACCCTACATAAACAAGAGGATAAAATAAGAAACCATCCCCCAAATAAAACCAAATGTCTTCACATCCACCCACAAAATGCCTGCTTGAAACTAGAAACAACAACAATAACAACAAAAACCCTTACATTGCTTTCTTGTGCCAAAGGAAGACAAACAGAATTGACTGGACACGTACCCTTCTCCAAGAAAACAAGAGGAGCCAAGTCTGATTGCTTTTTCGGGGCAGGTAAATGGCAGAAGTACATCCATGCCCTCAGCTGATCTTTACTCCTATCCTGTTGGTAAGATATCAGCACCGATTCAACATAGGAGGAAACTGTGGCCTGGTAGATTTATTCCCAAACTGCCGAAAACCAGAGAGCATGTTTGCAGCAAAACCTGGTCTCAATCCAAGACTTCCACCGTGAGGACTATCCTTGGCTGTGACCTTTGACCAAGTTCATCCTGGGCCAGATCCTAACCCAGACTGTCTCTTCCGAGTTCTCTATCTAGAGGAGATGATTTCATGAATCATTTTACAAGTATTTATTGAACACCCCCTTATGTACCAAATACTGTTTTAGGCACAAGGACACACAGTGAGCAGAGCAAAGTCTCTGACCTCAAGGAGTTTTCATTCTGCCAGCCAATGAAAGGCAGCTAATGAACAAATAAGCAAGAAACTACATAACACATCGGGTAGAGATAAGTGTGAGTTATAAAAATAAAGTAGGTTAGGAGAAAGAGGGAAAGTAGGAAGGGATGGAGTCTGTTATTTTATAGAGAGTGGCCAGGAAAGGCATCATGGATAACTGATATTTAAGCAGAGAGAGCAAGAGAAAGTACTGCAGATACTTGGGGGAGGAAACAGCAAAAACCAAGTACCTGAAGTTGACTGGTGCTTACAGCATTCTGTAAGGTGGATGGAGCACAGTGAGATGAGGCCAGGTGGGTAACAGGGCCCAGCTCACTCACAACTCTGCAAGCCATCACAAAGAGTTGATTTTTGCACAGAATGAAATGGGGAGCCATTGCAGATTTGGGGCAGAGAAGCGTCTATGGTGGAAAACAGAATGGATGTTCGAGTTTGGAGTTTCAGCTGGTACATCCAGGCTAGAGAGAAACATTTGAGTGTCTTATGTGTATAGATGATAATCAATGTCCTGTGAGCGTATAACAGGGAGAAGAGAATGGAAGGCTGAGTCATGGGACACTCCAATGGTTAGAGGTTAGGGAGATGAGAAGGATCAGCAAAAGATTCAGAAAAGAAACAGGCAGAACTGAGAGGAAAACAGAGAGTGCGGTCCCAGAAGCCAAGGGAAAAGTGGTTCAAGGAGGAGAGGATCAAATGTGACAAATGTGGCCAGGAGAGTAGATAGTAATTAATGTTATCAGAAGTTTAGGAGCATCTCTCCAAAGATTTAAATTCTGGCTTCCAGCATGCATCAGAAGAAAACTGGAGAAAGGCTTTGTCACTTACCAACCCTCTTGGGTTTGCAAATTCTTCACAGAGAGGGTTCAGAGAGTCAATATAATAACTCTCTGCCTCAATAACCAAGCTCCATGCTGTCTGTAGCCAGTGGTGTTTGCTTCCACCTAAAGGATGCAGATGCCTCGATGCCAGTTGACTCCCTGTTCCTCACCACAAGCAGGGGGCTGAGAGGGAGCAGTCTGTTTACCTGGCCTCATTTTAGATGGGAAGACACCGAAACATTAATTTGGATGCTATGCCACAGTAAAATGTCCCTTTGGTCCAGGAAAGTTTGATTTCCATGACCTGGCGTTCAACGTCCTCTACGACTCACTGTTTCATAACCCCAACTATTTACTCCAACCCATGTAGCTACTCACTGTTCCTGCAACACCTGGAATACTTCCCTACTTTTGGCCCAGGATGCTTCCCTCCCTACCTCTGCCAATTCAAGGTAGTTTTTAGGCCCAGTTAAATTCATCAGTGAATATTTCTGTAAATGAGGCTACTTGCAGGTCTAGAATAATTTCTCCCTTCTCTTTGTCCTACTCATAAGCACTTATT
Organism: Panthera uncia; assembly: GCF_023721935.1. Lineage (NCBI taxonomy): Eukaryota > Metazoa > Chordata > Mammalia > Carnivora > Felidae > Panthera > Panthera uncia. The sequence goes on from NW_026057586.1 coordinate 28,811,598, forward strand.
ATATACATGTTAGCATTTCTACCCTGCTAACTTGATATATTTTTGGTGACAGGCACCGTATCTTCATAATCTCTGTTTGTGTATCACTTAACATTTGTGCCTTTTCCCAAATAGGTACTCAACAGTTAGTCAGAGACTGAGTGAATGACTCTTAACAAGGAAAGATGGGGCTTAAGAGCAAAAAGCATTTCAATGGTTGAGTTCAATTCAAGATCTTTAAATTCTGACACCCAGATCCAGTCTTCAGAAACATTGGTTCCTGGTTCTGCCCATGCCAATTGTCAACGGTGACAGAATTGTTCAATATGCTCTGAAGGTCTTGGCTCAGCCACTCCAGAAATGGGCTTGCGTATTCTTTCCTTCTCTGGGGACCACTCCCACATTCCCAGCCTCAATGGGAAACACTTGATCCATTCTGACTTCAAAAATAATTACTTCTTTCCTTTCTTTTTCACAGAATACCCTGGCAGCCATTGAGATAGTACTAGATACTACACCAGAGAAAAGCGAATGGTCAGTGTGTATCTGTTAAGGTCCACTAGGTCCACGAAGCCACACTTAAGAACCTCTACCCCACGTCCATCCCTGTACTTAGCATATAGAAAAGAATACATGGAGGCACCTGGGTGGTGAAGTTGGTTAAGTGTCTGACTATTGATCTTGGCTCAGGGAGTGATGTCATGGCTTGTAAGTTGGAACCACACATTGGGCTCTGGCGCTGATGGCGTGGAGCCTGCTTGGGATTCTGTCTCTTCTCTCTGCCCCTCCCCCACATGTGCATGTGCGCTCTCTCTCAAAATAAATAAAGTTAAACAAATTTTTTTTGAAAGAATAGACAAAAATATCTCTAGCTTTATGTATATTTGAGGATCTGAACGAAACTCAGACCTCTATGTGCTAAGTGCTAAGTGAGTTGCACTGTCTGGATAGCAACATCTTAGGAATTCAGGGCCTGGGGAGATACCAAGAACTGGCTGTAATCATAGAAGAGATCCTGAGGGGAGGGGTTCTGGAACTGAAAGGTTTATCAGAGGGTGACAGGACAGGAGAGCATGTCAAGAGTGAGAAAAGAAGTTAGCTGACTTTGAAGCAGGAAAAAAAAGTGTTTAGAAACCTGGTACAGGGGCACCTGGATAGCTGAGTCGGTGAAGCGTCTGACTCTTGATTTCGGCTCAGGTCATGATCTCACAGTCATAAGATCCAATTCCAAGTCAGGCTCTGTGCTGGGTGCGGAGTCTTGAGATTCTCTCTCTCTCCTTCTCCTTCTGCCCCTCCCCTGCTTTGCTTTCTCCCCCTCTCTCGCTCTCTCTCTCAAAAAAAAAAAAAAAAAAAAAAAAAAGAAAGAAAATTAAAATTAAAAAAAGTAAAAGAAATAGAAAATTATTTAAAAAGAAGCAGCAGCAGCAACAGATTGGTAGAACTGTGAATTGGCCAGGGTGAGAGATGAAGCTGGAAAGACCAGTCTGGCTAGCCAGTCCAGTTTGTCACCTAATGGTCCTAATATAGCTGCTCAGCCAGGGCACAACAATGAGGCCGGGCTGTGGACAAAGATCTACCATCAGTCACAAGCGATGGAAAGAGCACTGTACCAGGAGTCAGAAGGACCACGTCCCAGCCCCAGCTCTGACACTGAAGAAGCTTCTAAATATAAACAAGGCAGTCAATTTCTCCTTGCTTTGGTCTTCTTCCTTAGGGGAATAAAAGGGTAAAGCAATGGCACTGTCCACCTTATATCATTATCATGTGGCTCATGTGCAATAATGATTATCAAAGCTCTATTCAAAATCAATATGCATAGGACATAAATCTCTAACAAAATATGGTGGGTTGTCTTAAGATTTGTATCGGTAGAATTTAACACAGGCTCAAGGATAGCACTGTAACCCATCACTGCCCCTCATTCAAAGAGTATTCTCTTGAGGAGGGACCATATCATCAGTTCTTCAGAATCAGAGGGGTGCTGGGAGAACACTAAGATCAAGACCAACTTGGACTGATTCCTGGCTCTCTTATTTGCTATCTTGTGTGACCTTGGGCAAGTTTTGTAAACTTGCTAAGCCTCGGTTTTTGTTTTGTTTTATTTATCAGTAAAATTAAAACAACATCGCCTATTTGTGGTAAAGATTAGAGATGATTCCGTGTGAAGTTTCTCAGTCGGTTCCTGGCACACTGCAGATACAAATGTTGTGGCCATTTTCATAATTAGTTTCAATATCAAAGACCTCATGCACAACAGATATCATATCAAATTCATCAGCCATTTGCAAAGGATTGAAATGTTTCTAATACCATAAACATGATTTAAATCTTGTTTGAGACGCCATGCTTCTTTTTGCATGTCCTTTATTTGTGAAACTGAAAATGATATGGTGGAAATCAGCATATGATGTTTTTTAAATACACTGTGTATTAGAAGATGTTCTAAAGACTTCTCCCTATCTCCTCACTCACCTTCAAAAACAAAAACAAAAACAAAAAAAGTTCACATCTACTGACTGCAAAACAACTGAAAAATAAATTGTTATCGCATATCACACTTATAATTTGGATTAGATTCTGTGCTTCTCTCACACTTGGGTAGGCAAGGGACTGGAGAGGATGAAGAGAAGGGAAAGAGGAGGTGTGTAAACCAGAATGGCTCAGAATAAGCATTTAGGCATTGAAAGTTAATGAAATTCACTGGGTTTCAGTCAGAGCCTTGCTCCATTCTTAGATGTTAGAAATGAGGTCAGTTGACTGAGATTTAGAATTTAGCTTTGCGGGCCATTACTATGTTGCCAACTTGGGTTACCAAGGAGAGGCAGGCTTCTGGACTGGCCCTGGGTGATCATTCAGAGGCTGTGCTGAGCCTCCTGGAGCACAGACACAGAGTCAGCGCTCTGCAGAGACCCACCCCCCCCCACACACACACACCAGCTTACTTCCCTCCCATTCTGGGAGAACTCTATGAGACCTGATGAGGGAGAGCCTCCCTTCCTCTATCGCAACAAGAAGTAGTAAGAAGATAAAGGTGAAATGTTCTGGATGATCACCTTTAAAACAAATACTACTTTAGTAACAGTATTTACCAATCTAGGAGAGGGGATTGTCAGGAGACACATTACACCTGTTTCGTTGCTGCTGCTATGACAAAGGTGCCACTAGCATGATAATCCTGCTCAGCTAAGAAGGCACCAAGGTCCTCAGCAAGCAACCAGGCCTGTGGTTCCCACCCTGGCTGAGCATCCACATCACCTAGGAAACCTGACATGCCAGTGCCTGGAAGGCATTTCTCGATTTTCTAGTTAACTGGTATGGGATAAAGCACAGACATCACGGTGTTTTCTTTCTTACAAAAATTACCAGTGATTCCAACATGCCGCCAGAGTTAAGAACCATGGGAACCATGATCTACTTCAATACCATTAGGCATAGATGAGTAATAGGAAGGTCAAAGATTTCCAAGAGCGATTTGTTCTTAAATCAAATTGCTTTCCACTTATTGTCCAATATTTTGGTCATATTTCAGGAATATCTCCTTATTTTAGACTTAATTATGAAGCCCACCACCCCCCTTGCCACCCAGCGTGCACTCTATATGGGGAAATGAAACTCTACAAGGCTGAGGTGGAAGAAGGGAACCGAAAGGTGAAACTGACTTTAAATAGGAACGAAACTGACAAGAGTCAGCTCAAAGGCCAAGAGCAGAGAAACGAAGCAAATGAAAACAAACCACCTCACTGAGAAAAGCTAGTTAAACCCTGAAAGTTCTTTCAGTTTGGATAATTTAAGGTTTTAGTGAGGGATTATGTTCTACATGCTGAAAGTATTCCCCCCACGCGGTACAGCTTAGCAGACACGGCATTTCTCGGGGGCAGCTGCAGAGCTGTAAACAGTCTGCTGATTGAAAACAGTCCCCTGAGATAAAACAGGAGAAGGCAGTGATCACTGCCCATGGATCACCACAGATAAGACCAAAGGGCTGCCACCTTCCCATGCCCTATGAACAGCACCTTTGTGCCTAATCCCATCATGGGTTCCATTTGATAATTAAAATAAATATCACCTCCCTTCCGTATCACAAAAGAGCCCAAAAGGACTTAATTCACCAATTATAAACTAAATGGAAGAAAGATGTTCTCCATCTTTGGAGATGACTAAGTTTAGATTTCTGATGGAGGTTGTTACTTTGAGAACCTGGTTATAAAGGGAGTTTGAGTTTGGACCATGAACCGACATCACACAAATACAGCATCTATGATGGTCCCTGTAGGCATCTCAGGAACCCAGAGGGTGCCTTCCATCAGTGGACAATGGAAGAAAGGCCCCTTAGTCCAAGCCTATATTTTCTTACATGGAAAACATAGATGGGAGCTCATGTCCATAGTTTCCCAAAAGACATGATAATGATCAAATCAGAGACAGGACAGAGGCAATTAGAAAGACTGGGCTGTCAAAGATCTGCAATGGATCATTGATGCAAGTTATTAAATAAACAGCAAGATCTTTAAAAATATCTATTTTAGCCTTACTACTTTTAGAGTCTCAAGATTTAGGGCCTGAGATCTATTCTCAGCTACTGCTTGCTTTTTAGCCCCAAGGAAAGTGCTGGTAAGTCAAGCAAATGATCTGAGGACTGACCTATTTGATCATCCCCTTAACCTGGCTGAAGCTCAGGAGTGTGTTCTGTACTGTCCCTGTGCTCTGTGGTGTCCTGACAGTATCCTCTACTTCAGTAGTCTTTGTCCTCAGACTGTACTCCCCTGGCTCAGAGACCAAATTCAAACAGGACTCTCAGTGGGTGACAGATGGGAGAGGAGGGGCTCTGGAACTTCCCAGTTCTTTCTTAATAAAGTGGAGAGTCACACACAAGTTCCTCTACTGCTCAATCTTAGGTCCCTCATAGACCATCTCCAACCAGAAATGGGGTGGTGAGAAATACATTCCCCTAGCAAACATCAGTGATGTGGTTGTGGTGCCTTGGGACTTTGATTCTCCTCATTATCCTTTGGCACATTTTGAATTGTGAGAGCGTTAGCAGCCATAGAAATGGTCCCTGATCTGCAGAGCACTTTATGATTTATGAATTGCTTCCCTTACTTTATAACAGAGTGGAAAGCTTGGACTCTGGAGTCAGGGTTTAAATCCCAGTGGCATGGCCTCAGACACCCTGTTTAACCTCTCTAAGTCTCCATTCCATCATCTGCTAAATGTTTCCTTCCGAATTGTAGGGAAAACTAAATGAGGTAGAGCAGATGCAGCACATAGTAGAGAGAAGCACAAAGTAAATGTTGAATAGACATTAGCTATTATTATTAGCAGAATGTTATTTAAACCTCCTAACAACAGCCCATCGACTACAGTGGAGCCTCGCAGGGGATATAGAGCATGCAGACTCATGTATCGCTGGGTGCATGTGTGCATGCGTGTGCCCATGGCAGGTTGGGGGTGGGCAATGAGGGTATGTCTAGATAACTGGCAGTAGCAGTAAAGCAAGCTCCAGATAATGCCATGCTTGACGTGTTCCAGCAGGATTACAGCTGTATTGTGGGCCACAGATAGTTGAAAAACTACTAACAGAGACTAAAGGTATTTAATTCAGATCATACTTCCTTGACTGAAATCATCAGAGACCAAGTTTCTTATCCAGGATCACCCAACTTGCTGGCAAGTGGCAGGACTGAGATGTCAACCCAAACTATCCAGCCCTGAAGCCAAACTCACTGCAGACGGAAGGGGGACGTGGATTTCAGAAATGAACCCAAGTCCTCTCCCCAGCTGCCCTATATCAACTGGTACTTCTGAACAAAGTCAAAGGAGCCTATCCTAATAACTCTTTCTTACCTCAGATGGTTCAGGACTCAGATGTGTGACTCCCCCCCAAAAATGAATTTTACAAAATGTGACATCTGCCTTTTGTCAAATGGATTTAGCACTGAATCGATCTTCAGGGCACCAGAAGGTCACACTTGTGCACCAGTAAAGTCATTCTGAAGATTCAAGAAATCCACCAAACTTTCCCCTCGTGCTCTCCTAAGCATGTCCCCATACCAGAAATAGAAGAGCCATGAGTGAAATCTCTCCTCCTGGAAGGCACTGAGAGTGCCAATTTTCAGGACCTAGGTTTATATGGAAAAAGGATATTGCATCATTAAAGAGGTTAATGAGCTTCACAAGGCAGATGCCCTGAGTGCTGGGGAGGGGACAGCAGAAGGAGGGGAGGGCATGGTGGGAGAGACACGTACAGGGAATTGCTCCATTCTTCAATGTCAGGCATGGTCAGGAGGTGTCCTCCTCATGGTAATAACTGCAACAGAAGGACAAGCTCTCCTGGTGGGCACTGGAGCCTGGCTGATGGCTGGGCAGTGACCTGCCCTTCACATCCAGCCCTGGGCTCTCTGAGTGAAGAATGCACTTGTCAGCACAGAGATCCCTAAAGATTCTGCCAAAGCTAACTAGTTCACTGTTTTTCAAAAGGGTTACCCACAGAATATCTGTCCCAACTGAAAGTGTTCCATGATCAAATAGTGTTTGGGGGAAACTGCATATGAAGCGTCATTCTTGGAGCTTCATAAGACACACGGACATGTGAAAGGTTCTGAGAGATGCTTTATAAAGAAACTTGTTTAATTTGTTAACAAGATTTTAGAAAACTTACTTAATCACTAAAGTTTCCATCTATCCTCATTTTTTAGCCTAACACCTAGCAACATTTTGGAAAACATTCTCAGAAAAGCTGTTCTAGTCCAAGATCCCTCATTTTACAAAATATGAAACCGGTACACGGAGATTGTAGTGATCTACTAAGGGTCACAAACAAGTTAGTGGTTCTTCTTTCTCCTAGTGAGCTAAGGTCATGTGACATGTTGTGAATAGATCCAAGAAAATCAGCAAAGATGCCAGAAAGAATATTGATCAACAGATCAATATCACTCTATTGAGCACATTCTCCAATCAACAGTAGGCTGAAGGAGTGTCTTTTACTCTTTTTGATGAGGTTTGAGATGTCACACACCAGAATCATACCCGAAGGATGACTTTGAGTTCGAACAGGAAAAACTTATCTGAAATTGGTCATGAAGGCCAGTGATTGCTGTGTGAAGTTGACATGCAGGATCCAACATGAAATGGGAGAGCCAAGTAGAACCACAATGACAAAGTTAGCACTAGTGTGGCTGACTGGGTCTAGATAAATTCTTGAGATGGAGTTCTATGTCCTGGGCTGGTTATTTATATGTTCTAATTACTGTGAGTATGTTACTCATTTTAAAAGATCAAGACTACAGGGGTGCCTGGGTGGCTCAGTCAGTTAAACATCCGACTTTGGCTCAGATCATGATCTAAGGGTTCATGGGTTCCAGCCCTGCCTGAGGCTCTGTGCTGACAGCTCGGAGCCTGGAGCCTACTTCTGATTCTATGTCTCCCTCTCTCTCTGCCCCTCCTCTACTCACATTCTGTCTCTCTCAAAAATCAACATTATTTAAAAAAAAAAAAAAAAGTCAAGACCACAGACATAAAGGGACTTCTCTATGCCCAGACTTCTTTTTATTTTTAATTTTTTTTTAATATTTACTTATTATTGAGAGACAGAGAGACACAGAGCGAGAGTAGGGGAGGGGTAGAGAAAGGGAAAGACACAGAATCTGAAGCAGGCTCCAGGCTCTGAGCTGTCGGCACAGAGCCCAACGCAGGGCTTGAACTCAAACTGCAAGATCATGACCTGAGCCAAAGTCGGTCGCCTAACCAACTGAGCCACTCAGGCACCCCTCTATGCCCAGACTTCTTAGCTAAACCTTATTCTATTCTCTATCCACTTAAATAAAGTTATAGAACTTTTTTTTTTAAGTCAACTCCACTGAGGACATAAAATGGAAAAGAATAACCAAAGTAATGGACAACAGAGAACACACTGAAATCATCTTCATAGATGATTTGGACACTGATCCAAAATTGACTTAGCATTGATTAAGCTAGTTAGGTTTACATTACAGGCACAGCATAAGGAGTCAAGGTGGTTACAAAAGTACCTTCACAAATCCCACTGTGTTCTGCACTCATCAGACTGCATCTGGAGGAATGGATTCCACTTTATTCATACTTGAATTATATTTAACTAAAGCATTCATGGAGGGAATGTTTCCCACTCAAGAAGCATTACAAAGAATGACCTACAGAGTGAGAAGAAACTGGAGAAACTAAGGTTGTTTAACATCTAGAAGACTAGAGCTATGCATGACCAGTCTTCTGTGGAAGAAAAGAAAGACCTGGTTTATAGGGGTTTAAGAAACTGCACAGTGGCAATATATAAGGAATGCAAGAAGACAATATTTCAGTGTAATATAAGCACTAACTTTGTTAGAGTTTGAGCTGCCCGTGAATGGTGGGTAGCCAGATACCTAGCACCCTTCAAACAGCCACCTCTAACCAGACTTCATGTGTCATAACTAAGTGGGAAAGCCTCAAATTGCTCCCAGAGTTTGGCCATGCTTCTTCACCCTGTTTCCCCCAAAGCCCTGACTTCCTTCTCATTCATGACTACTATTTGGCTCTCTTCTCTTCCTCCCTCACCTCCCTGGTCCACCACACACCATCCTCAGTGTTCCACTACTCTTTCCCAGACACTTGACCCTGACTTCCACATGGGACGTGTGCCTCACCATACTACATGCCTTGCCTCCAAGAAAAAGCTCACGTGCAGCTAAAGCATCACTGCCGTGGTCGCGCCAGTCATTGCGTAGCAGGCCAATGCCTTGAATTGAGGAAAAGATTTCCTTGTATTGAGGAAAAGAGCCTGAAGCAATTAGCACTAGTTCTAATACACAAGATGCTTGTAGGCTAGGCAAAGGCATTTCTATGAATTTAGATAAGTCAGGCTAAGTTTCTATTCCCTATACTTAGGTCCTCAACCTTGGGTGTAAGGCTCCTTAAAACAATGTTCACCAAGGGTGGAGGAGCATTTTCACACCTGCTTTCTAGGATCTGTCCAGATCATCCTTCCAGGGTTCTGTGATTCATTGCACAAAATCCCTATTCTGTGGTGAGCTCGTGGTGGGTTTGCATTGGTTCTAATACAACAGTTGCCTTGGTGGATTAGAGGCCCTGGCAGGAAATCAATCTCTAATCTCTTTTTAGTGGCTCATCCTTCTCAGTAGGATTCTGAAAATAATCCACAAGCAAAGGTGACTTCTTGAACTGTCAGGGAAGAATAGTGGAGAGAATGCTTTGCTGTTAGACTAAAAGTCTGCATAATTGTCCCAGCTCTGATGGACCCTAAGAAAGTCAGTAACCCTCTTTTAAGCCTTGGTTTCCTCATCTGTAGATCTGAGGAGTTTGAATCTGCAGTAGCTCCTAACATTTCTGGGTCACAGATGGTCTTAAGAATCTGATGAAAGCTATAGATTCCTTTCCCATAAAATGCTTAAATTCATACACAGACAAATCTGTGCATCCAATTCCAGAAGGTTAAGAGAAAACCTCAAAACCACTTACAGGACTCTATAGCAACCTTGGACCCTAGATTCAAAACTCTGTGGACCAGTCATAATATTCGCTGATGCTTCTCTTTCTAGCTTTCCATCACACCTTCCCTGTAAATATTAATTTTATTAAGTACATTTCTGCTTTGGGATGACTGGGTGGTTCAGTCAGTTAAGCATTTGACTCTTGATTCCAGCTCAGGTCATCATCTCATGGTTCATGAATTCGAGCCCCATGTCAGGCTCTGTGCTGACAGTGCAGAACTTGCTTAGGATTCTCTCTCTCCACCCCCTCCCTGCGCCTCCCCCTCTCACTCTCTAGATTTCTCTCTCAAAATAAATAAATAACTTTTGAAAAAGTATTAAAAAATTTAAAAAGTATATTTCTGCTTTTTAGCCCCCAGTTACATAGAGTTCTCTTGACCCATATAACCTTTAAGGTAATATACAAAACGTGTCATGTGTACTCATTTTAACAGACAACATAGAAACAGCAACAAATAACCAGTGAAGTCTGCAGTTGTCACTACTGGAGTACAATCTCTATTCAACTAAAAACTGAAGTACCCACCAACACTCCATTTAGATCATTCCCCGAGAATTGCCACATTTTTCAGAAGCCTGTCTGTAGCTTGTCTATGTCTCTCACCATGACATGCACTTTGCGTCTTACGATTCCAGAGACAGTTATCCAGGCTCTTTGTCCATGAAAAAGATGGTGGGCCCACTTAAGCACTGACCACCAGCCCACATCGCAATGATCCAGGCATTCAAATGCCACTGGGGTCCTGAAGTGTCTCATAATGTGACTGGTAAATCAGCCGGGTTGGGAGTGTAACTCATCAGATAAATACAAACCACATAAAGAGACGTGGATTGTATATATATCTTTATTTTTTTTCTTTTATTTAAAAAATGCATCCTATCTATTTCCCCAAAGTATTGAAGTCAATATTATTGAGTATTTACTAAGAAGAAGAAAACATAGCCCAACACTTTCAGAAATACAAAAAGGCAGTTTCTGCTTTCAAGGACCTGGCATTGTAATTGGAGAGAGAAGAAATGAATCAAATAACAATAAATTTTTAAAAAGCAAGGAAGAGATAAGTCAACAATACAACCTGTAAATAACTATAAACCGCAATAAAACAGAGGCCACAGTCCTATAAGGTGAATTGCCAAATAATGGAAGAGAGGAGGAAAGGGCATAGAAAGCAAAGAATGGGCACTAATCCAAGTATGAATGCCCTGCCCTTTCCATTCTGATAGGCTCTCTCATTTATTGTCTCTCCTCCAGCTCTCTGTTCCTTTCTTTGAAACTCTCTCAAAATCTTGCTGCTGGGTAGGCAGGAAAGTTTTTCCAGCTTGACAGTGGAAGCTGCGAACCTCCCTCTGTCTCTCTCTCCATAGACTGTGGGGAACAGCAAGGCTGATGTGGAAGGTGCTTTCCCTTATCTTCCTGGCCCTCCCCTTCCCCTTCTAGTACTTTCATTGGCTATACCCTGGACAAATAAACACAATCAACAACAAACTGCCTTGCCATGTCCAGCATGAAATAGGTAAATGCTGGATGATGCTCATATGGCTAAAGACCCCCAAATATCTGACTCCTCCACATTCTCATATATTTACCCATGCCCTTCTCCACTCCACCAGCCCCACTCCATAAGCCCTGCCACCTTCAAGGTCCAGCACAAACCCACCTGCCCCAGGAAACCCTGTCTTACTTAACTAGCCCACAGTGATCTCCTATCTGTTCACAATTTATAACAGATTGTCAGTACCCCTCACACCTTCCATCTTACTTGGCCTTATTCTTAAAGTCTTTCATAACTAAATTTTGCATGCCCTAAATTTTATAGCTAAGCCTCCTGAGAACAGAGGCCATGTGTTCCCTTCACCTTACATCCTCCACAGAGCAGAACTCTGTGACAGCTGTATGGAACAGAGATGTAAAACCCAGAAGAATCCCAGTGGCATTTGGTTTGATTAAAGCAGATGTCCACAGTTCCTCAAAACATAGACCTGATAATGCTACCTTACTCAAGCTCTCAAAATTCGTATGTTAAAGCCCTAACTTCTGGGGCGCCTGGGGGGCTCAGTCAGTTAAGCGTCCTACTCTTGATTTTAGCTCAGGTCATGATCTCACGGTTCATGGGTTCGGGACCCGCATTGTGCGCTGGGCTGATGGTGCACAGCCTGCTTGGGATTTTCTCTCTCTCCGTCTTTCTGCTTCTCCCCTGTGTATGCACACTCTCTCTTTCTCTCAAAATAAAATAAAATAAAATAGCCTTAACCCCAACGTGAAGGTATTTGGAGATGGGGCCTATGGGAGTTAGTTAGGTCCAGTGGAGATCACAGAGTACCCATGATGGGATTAGTGCCCTTATAAGAAGAGGAAGAGACACCAGAGACTCTCTTTGTCACATGAGGACATAGTGAGAAGAGAAGCATCTGCAACCCATGAAGAAGTTTCTTACCAGGAGCCAAACCTGCCAACACCTTGATCTTAGACTGCTCAAAACTGTAGGAGATAAATGCCTACTGCCTAAGCCAGCCAGTCTGTGGAATTTCACCATAGCAGCTTGAGCTAAGACACAATACTTTAATGCACCTATGACTAAATTAGTGTCTCCATGATATTCTTTGGCAATTCACTCCCCAGAGCTGAACATCCCCCACCACATCTTCTTCCACTCCACTCATTCGGAATCTCCCCTGTTCTTCAAGGCCTCATCCAGTGTCACATCTTCCGCCATTCCTTCCTTTAGTACTGAGCCCTACTGATGTCCCAGGCAGCCTTCCTCACTGAGAACTCACAGCAATGACTATCTGTACCCTTCCTCGGCTACTTCCTCATGCACTGGTGTATCAGCAAGAAACAACTGGTAAGTGAACACATATGGACTCTAGATAATCAACTTTTATTTTCATTTACCTTTCGTATTACTGCCATATCCCATTGATTTGGGGATGCATAATTTTTTTCATTCTAATGGCTCTGAAGTTGTCTTACTGTCTGTGGCATCTTAGACTTAATGATATATGGTATTTCAGTTTTCATATGTATGTCCTTATTCCTCAAAAGACTGCAAGCTCTTTTAAGAAAGGGCTCACACATTATGTATCCGTTTTCCTTCACTTGCCCAGCAAAGACACTGTGGACAGCAGAGATCCTCCATGCTTTCTTCCTAAAGGAAAGAAGCTACTTCCCTGAAATCCAATAAGAAGCTCAGCCTCCTGGAGTCTGGATTCTCCAATTATTCCTTCTATCCTGAAAAAGGATAAAAGCAACCAGAAATATGGCTATGTTGGGTGGTGAAGGGGCTTAGTCATTTCTTCCCCACAACAGTACAGAATTTTGGAATTGGGAGCACACTCTGACTCCACTGTGATTTCCCTCTCTGAATCCCAGAGTAACACTTGTTTCTTTGTGCCTCATTTTTGCTTTTGCAAAATGGGTCCAATTACACTTACCTCCTCAGAAAGGGGTAATGACTGAAACATAACTAAATGATCATATCTACTGCAGAGGAGGTCATGAATATTATTAGATGTCTGCTCTGGGGACCTGCTGCTTCCAAGGATGGAAAGGGGGAAAGATACTTGGTAATCCCAAGGTTGTTGCTCTGTATATACACAACATATTACCACGAGAACTCTCTGTAAGCTTGCCGCCTTTCTCTCCATAATATCTACCCCAGGAAATACTCTGCTGATGAATAGAAAAGACTCAGTAGTCACAGAGAGAATGAGGGGATACGGATGGTGAAAAGAGCTAGCAGAGGGTTCCATACCAGCTCTTGGGAGACACTTGCTCACCACCTTTCTTCATCAGTCTGTGTCTACTTGTGTGTCCTCCCACATGCCCAGGCAGCAAGTGCAAATATATCTTGTTACGTGATCCATCCTGTGTTGCCCAATAAATAACAGACACAATCTAAGTTGCCAAAAGCAGCTTATCAGAGGCTGATCTTTATGTCTGGATGCAAGGTCCTGGAATACCAACCCAATTAGGTGGAAGCTAAATGTGCTCTGGACACAATTCCCTTTACCCACATTGCTCCTTCGAGGTGCGTGCATGAACATGCATACGATGCCAGCACACAGACAATCCTCCTTCTGAGAGGCATGCTATCAATCGACATTTGGCAAAGCCATGGACTCTTCAGCTACTTGAGGTATGACCAAGACCAGGAACCATCCTGATGTTTCCTTAATAAAAAAAAATGAGGCCAAAGTTGCTAAAACTAGCATGCTCTGATATCCCCCTTGTTCTTTCCTCCTCTGGAAATGTAAACCAAGGTTCTTGTTTGTTCCCTCTTCCCCTTTGCTTTTTCAGGCCTACATTTCTAAACTGTGTTCTCCCTGCAGAGACAAAGAAATCATCTTTTGTTCTAAGTCAGAGAAAGGCATCCATGGCCCTCTTCTTCAGGTTAGTTGTCTGGCCCTCCCTTCCTTGTTTCCTTCCTCTCTCTTTTGGTGATGGGGGCCAGAGGTGGGGATGATAGTGACGATTAATGGAATTGGTGTTCCACAAAGCTTCTTTCTCCAGAATCCTTTCCGTGTGTCTCCCAAACCCATCTAGCCTCCCAAGGCAGAAAAATTAGTGTGACATCTTTACAAAGACCCACTGACCCAAAGATCTATGCCTCTCTGCCAAGAAGGCTGTCTCTACACAAGAATCAAAGTTGGGAGTGGTCCAGGGATAAGTGGTCTAGCAGGCATCAGCTTGTGACCTAATGAGTTTGTGAAACACCATAAACTCAACCACACTTGGAGATCCATGATGCTCACTAACACATTAAAGGCTTTGAGGCATCCTACTGCAAAGACATCTGCTTATATAGCTTCCTTCCTTCAGCCAGGGGTTTCCCAATCTTTTTTTGCTCATGGAATCTTTGTCAGCCTCTAATACCTCTTTACGTTCTGAATACGTGTGTTCCACAGACTATACGCTGTAAAGTGCTGACCTAGTCCAATAGCTTATTTTTCTCATGGAAATAGTAAGAAAGAGAGAGGGGCATTAACTTACTTAATCTCACACACGAATAGCAATATGAAGCAGTACATAAAAGGTAGAGCACATTCGGAAGTGGGAGGTCAGGATGTCTGTGTGGAATCCTCCCCGGCCATCCCCTGGCTATGTGGATTGGGCCGGCACCTCTGCTTCCTAGAGTTACTTTTGTTCTCAGTAAAAGGAGGATAATTTTTTCCTTCCAAGGATTTCTAAGGCTCTTTTCAGTTCCCTTTTCTGGGATACTGAGAGAGTCTAGTACTTGCTATAACACCTTCTGGAGCAGGTCCCAGAAGTGTGAGCCTATAGTTGTTCTAAATTTAAACTTTAAAAAGCTCATGAGGATGTCAAGCCACATGAAGGAGAAACCAACAGCAAACCCCGTGTGGGTCATGAAGGTACATCTGAAAGCAAGCATGGGGGAGATGCAGGCCTTTGGTGTACAAGCCATGACCTATGTGTGAAGGCAGCCACAGTTCATATGGTTGATGCTGGAATCCTCGGGAACTGGGAAGCCCCACCCACCTGCTGCTTCTCTCAGCACTAGGAGTACAGCTTTAGACAGTGGCCATGCCTGGGGCTGGCTTGTGACAAGCCCACTTGCCAAGATCTGGCTCTGACCACTGAGCACTAGACAAAAGCATGGGGTATTTCGGCATAACTTAGATGCCTCCTGCATCCTGTCCCCCACCCCTACTCCAAGGTAACGCCTAGACAGCCAGGGACAATGTTGATAGTCCTCTCCAGTCACATGAGCATGTAGCTTTTTGGTCATCCTTATAGCCACTTTAGACTACAATCTCCGTGTTGGTACATACCCACCTGGTTCTTCCTCACTGTGTCCATAATGCATGACACTGACTGGTGCTCTTCAAAATCTGCAGAGCAAATGATTATCTCTAAGCTGATAGTTCCTGATTGTTGATTCAGGATATACGTTATTCTATAAATTCATCAAACAGCTTTAATGTGCCTTGCATATCGTGAGCACTAAGCTACCCATTTTGAGGGAACCAAGAGGTAATTCCAACCCAGACTCTGTTCCCCCCTCCAAAATTACATCCAATAACACCCATGAAGGCTTAACTATGCCCCAAACTTATCATCCCAGTCGTCCAACTACTCCCATCCAACCCCCCCAAATCTGTTTCTTTTTCAAAATATATTCCCCATTCAGGGACATGGCCTGGAAGCAACCACTCACTCAGCCACCTAAAAAAGCAACAATAATCATCATCATTAGAGATGACATTTATTCAGTGTTTATTATGTGCCAGGCTAGCAGTGCTATGAGCTTTGTATTGTTATTTGCCCTAGTTTACAGAGATGTGGGTACCATTGCAGACCCATGCTTTTCTCTCCAACCCTGGACATCTAATCAGTCTTGAGGTCAGTTGTACATCATAAATGTCTCCTCCCCCTGCCTTGGTCATCACTCCTGTTATGAGCCAAACCTTAACTGCTATTTTGCTTGAACTATTAGAGTCACCTTCCAAATAGTCTTCTGGCTGACTGATAACCTACCCACCCTCAAATCACCCAAAACAGAAATGGCAGAGCAACCTCTCTACCCTGCACAACTGATCATGTCCCCCACTCCATTCAAACACTCTCCAGGTTCCTTGGTGCTTGGGAGCCTCTGAGATCAGGGAAGGCTGCCCAGAAAGAGATGGCCACTGAGGCTTCACAAGATAACTTTCTCAGCCCCTTCTCATACAGACTACCTTGAACTTCAAAATAATCCTGCATCACCTCCTCCAGGAGCCTTCCCTGAGCACCACCTGTCATCAAAAGCTTCCTCTTGTGTCCCCCTTTGATATCCAGTTAGCACCTCCAACAGAACATGGCCTTAGTCATGAGAGGGCCATGTCATGAGAGTCTGAGATCTCAGGGCAGTGGAGTCTGGATGCTGCCTCCTCAAGCACCTGGCATGTCACCTGGCAAGGTTGAGAGACCTTGGTCGTTTAGTAAAATTCCCTACTCCCATTGCCTGGTGGTTTTTCTTTTCACTGAATAATGCTTTACAAAAATGTCAGAGTCAGAGGACAACCTCCTTTCTTTTTCCCCATGGCTTTAAAATACATTAATATTCCAAGAAGTATATCCATACTTTCTTCCTGCCGAAAAGAACGTTCTCATTTTTTGTCTGATTAAGAAACCGAGCCTCTGACAGATCAAGTGACTTGCCCAAGGTCACACAGCTAATGAGGGGCAGAGCTCCCAGTCTGGCAGCTTTCTCACTGCCTGAGCCTCCAGCCCCCGATTAAAAAACAAACCCAAAAAGGAATGTTACATATCTATGCACATACACATATGTATTTATGCACATAACACAAATCTGTAATATGAATAGATACACACATAGAATGTGAATATAGCCTAAGTGTTTAAAGAAAGGGGTGGGGGCTCTGAGAGCTTCAGAAGGGGATGCGGTCCCCCAGGAGGGGGCCGGCAGAGGCAGCCGCACAACAGACAGCTGGTGTTTGGGTGGTAGTAAATCACCCTGAAATGAGCCTCTTCCGTGGACTCAATGAGGCCCCCACAACAAAGGGAGGCCCAGCTTGCAGCCGGACAGCCTGCCCGCCAGCCCCAGACGCATATAACAGCTTCATTCAGGAGCCCCACGTCCACACAAAGGCCCCGAAATCAATCCGACATCCCGCCACCCTGGACAATGCCCCGAATCTTCTGAGAATCGAAGGCTCAAATGAGGGGACAGCATTCAGGGGAGATCAAACTGCCGGCCTGCCACTAAAAGCAAGCACGACAGAGACCTTTTTTAAGAGGAGGCCTGGGGGAGGCAGGAGGATGCCCGCTTGTGCTCTGGCTCACACGGCCGGGCACACTCAGGCCAAGGCTGCATCTGGCTCAGCTCTGAGCAGCCGTGGCACCCGTGCTGCTTCGAGGGTCCGAGTGTGCGACATTCGCCAGCGAGGGCCACTGCGCGGCTTGGCCTCGGAGCTTTGTGCAGCAGTGGCCCGTGTGAACCTCCACCGCAGGCATTTCCCACTGGCAGCAGCGTGTAGAGTAGGGCACACACATGCAAATGCCCCGCCAGCGGCAGCAGCTCAGGGTGTTGACAGTGGCAGTGCCACGCCAGGCCAGGGAGCCCCTGCTCCCAGGCAGGGCCCCTCGGGGTGCTCATCTCCCCATTCTGCTGCCTAATCCGGTTATCAGCTGCTGCACGAACGGGCTGCCTGCTGGAGCTGGGGAGGCTCCTGCAGGGAAGGGGGCAGGCTGATGAGCCTGGATTGTAGTCTTCTTTCTTTCCTAAGGTCATTGTTAAGGCTCCTAGGTCTCTCCCAGTCCCTGAGATCCCTGCTTCCCTGGGTGGTAGGGCTCAATCTGCTACTGTGAGAAAGATCGTCCAGCAATGGCAGAGTGGAGCTAGGCTGAGCCACAGAGTAATTCAGGAACACGTGCCCTGGGGGGACCAAGGAATGGGCCAGAATCTCTCCAAAAAACTCCCAGTAAAGGAGTAAAGGCTGACATTCTAGGCAGTCACCATGAAGGTTAAATAAATTCTGATGAAAAACAAAGGATGTCTGCCGAAGGGCCATTTGTTGTGGTCCCTATACCCTGTTCTCCGAGAGCCTGACTGGACTTTTCCATGCAGGTACAGGGAGTGGACAAGGTCCACAGGATGAGGTGTGGTTCTGTGGACAGCTACCCATGAAGAGCTGAATCGAAATGAGAAGGCACATTAAACCAGGCAAGAAGGCTCAGAGCAAAGGAAGGACCAGGTTAACTGGGGGCCAGTCTTGCCTCAACCCCTACTGTAGGCACGGACACCTTTATTTTCTTCTGTCCCTGAACTGCTGGCCAGACTTCTTCCTGGAATTGACATAGAAACAGCCATTTACCGTGTGACATAAGAAATCCTGCCCAGCGCCCACTGCCCCCCACAGAGCAGCCCCCCAGAGCTGGAGCCCTGGGGAAGAGGGAGAGGGGGTGCAAGGGTTGCTAACTGGAGGAGGGGACTGAACCTAGGAGAGGCACAAAGGGTACTTTCTGCCTTAGATTCACTTCATTCTCAACTGGCTTCACTAGCCAACAATAGTAAATTAAATCCAATTTCCCCCCTTGGAAGGGTCAGTTGTTGTGGTGGTGGTTTCTTGTTTTTTTTCTTTTTCTTTTTTTTTTTTTTTACCCTCTCCTTTCCATTTTCTGCTTTTTAGCTCACCTCCTCCAATCTACTTCCCTACAGGAGCCGAAATTAAACAAGCTCCCCATATGCCATGCCTCACTTGTTGTCTGTTCCCCTCACCGCCATCTGGCCTATTTGCTCAGCCAAAAAGAGAAAGAGAGAGAGAGAGAGAGAGAGAGAGAGAGAGAGAGATGGGGAGAGAGAGAGGGAGAGAGAGCAAGAGAGAGCAAATAGAGGGAGGAGGAAGGGAAGAGGGGAAGGGAAAGCAGGGAATGGGGGAGGGGAGGGAAGGGAGAGGAGGGAGAAAAATAAGGGAGGGAGGGAGACAGAGAGAGAGGGAGAGAGAGAAGGAGGGAGAGCCAGACACAATGAGGAGGCAGGGGTGAGGATGCAGCCTCTCCCATCTGCTCCTTGGCCAGAGTCCCGGATGGAGCAGTAATGGAGAGCAACAGAACCAGTGATAATTAACCCAAACACAGACCTGTTTATTTAACCTGCTCAGATAGATCAACTCTGAGGCGGTGCTCGAGCAGAGGGCCCTGGGACACACTTAGGGAGACACCCTGGAGGCTGCTAAGGACACAGAGGCAGCCCGGCCCTCCCCACAGACATCCTGGAGGCTGAGTGTGAGTCGGGTGAGCAGGAAAGAAGAGGAGAAGGGGGCTGCTGAAAGAATCAATCACACCCACTCAAATCTTCTGGTAAGAAATCCTTTTGTCATCTTGCCTCTACCTCTGCCCATTATCCTATTTGATGGCAGTAGCTGCTTCTGGATGGCCAAATGTTGCCAAACAAAGCTAGCCAATAAGATACACTCATTTCCTGCATCTTCCTGCCCCACGGTTCCCTCTGGACCACTCCCCATGTTGGCATAAGGACACGGGGCTAGGAGACAAAAAGTTAACTAGAGGACACAGAGGCTGGATGGAGCATAATCACCTGAACCTCAGACTGAGATAGTCAGTAGCCAAGGACAAAAGCCAGTGGCATTGACGGAGGCATAGGGGGAAAGGAGCCTGAGGTTCAAGGCCTAGAACAGCCACTTTTGCTCCATCAATGTATCTGATGACTTTCTTCTCCCTGGGCTTCAATTTACCTATTTTTAATGGGGGCAATGAAGCTGACCTCTTAAGATGTTTCCGTCTTCAAAAATTAAAATGGGAAAAAGGTCATTGTCATCGGTCCCTGTTTTCTTCCCCAAGTTAGGGAGGAGGGTACAAGCTTTGAACAAGACCAGCAGGGACTATGACTTGCTTGCCATGGACGATGAGCAGTGCCCAGAGAAGGGGGTGCACAGGCACACTCCTGTGTGCTGTAACCCCCTCCAGCTTCACTCTTGCAGGCCCCAGAAATCAAGGGCAAGAACATTTCCAGGGCTGAATAGCAGCAGACAGGAGTTGTGAGTCTGGGAACTGGAACCCCAGGAAGCTCTTGGCTGAGCACTGAGGGTTAGTGAAAGAGTGCACTAGCTGGGTTGAAAATAGGAAGCGTCAGGGGTGGGTGAGGAGTTGGCAGGCACCGGATTCCAAGTGGCTTCACGCTCCTCAGTGGAAGAAATGCAGAGATAATTTGAACATGGCTATTTTCAAGCTCCACAGCTGAGCTCCCTTGCTCTCCCACCCCACACCTCCCACCCAGCCCTGCAATTTGGCAAACCCTTTCTGCTGGCTGCTCTTATACCCAATATGTTGGGTTGCCTTAGCAACTAAGGCAATTATCTCCTTGGAGCAGTTAAAACAATGACCGTCATAAATAATAACAATAAGAAGGATGATGGCAAAAAATAGATCTTAGGCTTCCAGGGTCAGAGGTTGGCAAAGAACTGAGAAGGAAAAGAGGTCCTGATGGGGCAGGCAATGAAAACTAGTCCCTCATGGACCCGGTCTTATTTATCTAGAGAAAGAGATGGGAAATACTTAGCCTTTCCTTACCGTCCCACCCCCACCCCCAGGCAATCTTCGAGACAGGTCCTATTTGTTGTTGGTTTATCCTGCATAGCCTCCTATCAGCCAGACCCAGCACAAGCACTGAACACTAATTGTTTAATGCCCAGCTCCTCTCTGGACCAAGGACTCCTTACAGACAGGCACGGAGTCTGTCATCTTGGTGCATTTAGCACTTAGCTCAAGGCCTGGCACAGAACAGGTACTTAAAAACATTCATTGATTGAATGAAAATATTATAGTGAAAAAATGCCCAACTTTTGCCATAATGTTTTTTTTTTCTCTTTTAAAAACCCTCTGAGCCAGATCATTTAGAAGCCACCTTTATTTCTAACATTTCACGCTCCTAGAATCTACTGGCCTCTAGTCCACATTCACAAGAATATAGAGAAATCAGGATGTAAGGTTAGTTATCCAAGTACAGGCTTCTGTTTCCTAGAGAGATCCAATAATGTTTTGTGAATGTAGAGCGTCATTTCAGACAAAACACTAAAATAAAAACAATTAAAACTGAGAAATAAACTGATAATGGATCCCACAGCTTGTGCTCACCCACCCCCAAACATATATGCCTTCCATTTAACACTCCACGAACTCCATCCCATGAATGATGTTCCACTAATTAATGAAACATCCATTAAAGTGCAGGGTTTGTGACTCAAAACAAAAGACAACCTACCTTTTCCCATTGTCCATGGAGATGTGGTTAAAAAATAACAACAAAACAATGCAGCATCACAGAATCGAATTGGATAGTCTTACCTCTTACCTTCCCTTTCTGTTCCAGTGTCTTTTGAAGTGTTGGAAACTCAATACTTGACAATTTGAAAGTACATCCACATCATATGTAGTCTTAATAATAATTCTTGAGATAGATTGGGCAGGAATGATTATTTCCATACCAAACATGAGGGAATGAAGTAATTGATCACAAGTGTTAAAGAGTGGCAGTCCTCAGCTCTCCTTACTAGCTTTCTTGCTATTTCCTTTCCTGGTGTAATGGCCACAGTGTGTAATAGGTAATGTGGCCATTAGTATAAAGGTGAAATGTAAAATCTTTCTAAGCTGTCAGCAAAACACTAAGCATATGCCTATTCTCACTTCAAAATGCCAGAAGGAGTTGATGTAAATTTACCACCGAGTCCTTGGAGCCCCATCATCCAGAGCCCCCTCTCTAGAATAATAACCAAAACTTCAGCACCTCCATACTCAAGACCAGCAAAACCCGTAAATGCTTAACCTTGGCAAGTTTCTTGGGAGGGTTCCCTGCCAGGGACTGGGGAGACAAAGTCCAGGGAATTGTGACGACTCTCAACAGATAGGAATACCCTATCCTCTGGCATATTCCAGAGCAACTCCAGACAGACTTTCTGTTTTTCTAACCAAAATCTATTCTTCAGACTCCCTATTCTTTGGATCATCATGGAAGATCACAAGGCCACTCCTTCACTCCCCATGTGTGCACCTGCAACTCCATGACAGTAAAGTCTTTTCCTAGTACCCAGAATTGCTCCTATCTGGGCTTCAGACACCTGGTAAGATCTGGCAGGCACTCGCTGGACTATAATCTAGTATGTTGGTTTTGTGAATTTAATAAACACACTGCCAATCTCTTCTATATCCTTTGTCCATTTGATTAAAGTAGTACAGCCAAATTATCCTTTCAGAGTACTTCAAATGTGAAGGACCTGAATCCAAATTCAGATATCACTAACAGTGAAATGCAGATTTTCCAGAACCTCTGATGAATGGAAATATTTAGTCAGACTCTTTTACAAATATATAAATGTCTTATTATTAAAATATATCTTAAAGGTGTTATGATGCCAGTAGTTCTACACATTATAGCAAATTTGACTGAACAAAAAGCAATTATTTTCATTTCCAAGTATAAAGGATTGTGCTTGGGGAAGTACTTGCAGATTACAGAGTTAAAGGCAAGTTATCTGTTTTTTAATGTTTTCTTAATCCAAATTATCATAACTGCTAAAATAAAGTGTGGTAAGCTGAATAAGGAATGGATGTCCCATGTCCTAATCCCTGGAGCCTGTGAATACATTATGATGCATTGCAAAGGGCAATTAACATTGAAGATGGAATTCAGGTTGCTATTCAGCTGACCTTCAAATAGGGAGAGTGTCCTGCATTAGGCAGGTGGCCTCAATGGATTCACAAATCTCCTTAACAATGGAAGAGAAAGCAGAAAAGGTAGAACCAGAGAAACAGAAGTATAAGGAAGATTCAGCATAAGTCCCTAGCTTTAAGATAGAAGAATGGAACCATTAGCCAAAGAATGTGGGCAGCTTCTGGAAGCTGGAAAAGAAAAGGAAACAGAGTCTCCCCTAGACCTTCAGAAGGAATACAACTCTAAAATCACATTGATTTTAGTCCAGTGAGACCCATTTCAGATCTCTGACCTCCAGAACTAAAAGATCATAAATTTAGGTTGTTTTAAGCCACCAAGTTTGTGGCAATTTGTTACAGATGCAACAGGAGGCTAATACAGAAGTTGTGACTCTGTGTGTGTGTGTGTGTGTGTGTGTGTGTGTGTGTATGCGTATGCCCTCCATAAAACACAGTTATAAAAAATGTGAAAACATGTCCTCCTATGGCTTCAGGAAAATGACATCAGGTAAAATGGAGGTGACATAATTCTCCTCTCAGGACTGTGAAGCTTCAGAAGCATTTTGATGTTGATAAAGATCTCTAGCAGCATAGACACTGGGAGGACTGCACAGAGTGAGTGAGACAGTGACAACAGGACACACATGACTGGAGAGTGGAAGTCATTCTCCAAACAACAGCAATTAGACCATTAGGGGCTGCAGAGCCTCCTGCAGAGAGGACATGGCCAGCACACGGCACCCTGAGCCCCCGGCTACAATAGCAGCTTCTATGGCAAGTCCTAAGGGACTCCAGGTGCCAGTTTCTCAAAGGAAGAAGAGAAAGGGCATGAGCCTGTGAGCAGATGCCCAACAAATAACAGGCCTGAACAAAGAGGATTCAAAATGGTGAGCAATGAGGATAACTTGGTTACCATCAAAATAGCCATGGCGGGTAATTAATTCACTTGTGGCTTGCACACAAAGAGTGTAATCCCTCTCTCTCCTCTGATGTCAGTTTGGCTCATGCTGATGTGATTTCAAATCAGCTGAAAGTTGCCCCATCAGAGTCTCAGGCTGGAAAGACACTCATGGTCATCTAACAAAGCCACACCTCCAAGGCACAGAATTCCTGCTATGGAACACTCATTGCCATAAAGGCAACTCACTCTACCTCTGAGAAGTCCTAGTTTTGGACTCTGAGATAATGAAGTTCAATGCACGCATCCTACAGACAGAAGTTGGGAATGGTGAAGTGGCTTTTCTAAGGTTACACACTCAGGGAAGACCAGAGTTAGAAGCAGAATCTGTGTTATCCAATTTCGGATACGGTGGATTTTACACTGCACCATGTGGCCTTTCACAAATAAGCACAATGTACTCCCAAGGCAAATCAGTAGTGTGTGTGTGTGTGTGTGTGTGTGTGTGTGTGTGAGTGAGTCTACATATCATGGGGAAACCATGCTACCAGTGTTTCCTCTCATAGAGCAGGTAACCGAGTACTGACCATTTGTGTCCAAGTAGGCTATATTTACCCACCTCAGCCACCAGCCAGCTCACACTTCTAGAGACTAACACTTCGTTTTGCTCGCAGTAAGCCAAGAAAGGTGGGCCCTATAGTGTAATGAAAGCTGTTCCTGCTGGGTCACAAAAGTGACCTAGAAGGCCTGACCCAAACAAATTCAGTGCAGGATTCCAGCAAGCCAGGCCTGCTGGCCAATACCCACCAAACAACTTGACAGACTTGCAACTGCATTTTTCTCCCTTCTCACCTTGATCTATCACATCTGAGCTCCCAGAGCTCAATACTCAGTCATCACTTCACTAAGCATTCATTCATTTACAAGGATTTATTAAGTGTCTACTGTGTGCTAGGCCCTACCTCCTGAACTGGACATATAATTAGGGAGGCAAACACCTACAGGAGGGCAACCACGGGTGTAGGGAGTACACAGAATACAGTCGCCACATCTGCCTCGGGCACAGTGGAAGTCAGAGAGGCTTTGCAAGACAGTTCCAGATAAACTTCTCAGTCCCACGAGGCCCGTCTGCCCCAGTAATGTCACTCCCTTAGAAGAACTGCAATCCATGCAAACTCCATGAGAAACAAAATGATGGTGGCAATGAATCAATCAAGAAACAAATTCCTGGTCAGCACTTGTGTGTCTGCATCTTATACATGTGGTATGGGTTATAAGAGGAAAAGAAGGCAAGACTTCTGCTTTGATACATTTCCAGAGTTACTGAAGTGATAAAAATGTGTACATAACCTTGCCTATAATTAAAATACATGCTGATGTGAAAGAAGCATGAACATAGAAAAAGTGAGATATGATAGAATCTATATTACCAATGATAAAATATAGGCAATATGGAATCAGAAAAGGGAAATATGCAATGACTTGTTATCAGGGAAGGTTTCCAAGACAAGATGGTAGTATACCCCCAACTTAGGGTAACGACACCCTCAGGTATGTAAGCCTGGTCTTTCCAACAGTAGTGTCAATTCTGGGCTATTGAGGACCACATCTTGTGTTCTTTTGTACAGTTTATAGGGCCTATGCAAACACAAGGGAGACAATTTATACTCAAGAAGAAGTTGTTCCTGACTCTCTTAAGGAATATGGCATTTTCTTTACTGTCCCAAAAGACCAGTAGAGTGATCTGCCTTTGGAGGTAAAAACGTTCTTCTTTATTCCAAGGCAGCACCAGCTGACAGCTACTAAAATGGAATCCAAGAAATATGATCTTTCCTCCCAGCCAAAGTGTCTGAGGATGGCAGTGTACATTCCTCAGACTGAATTCAGCCCAGATGTTTTATGGGAAAGGGCCCCACGAAGAGCCAACCGTAACATCTCTCTAGAGGCTCCCTGAACCCAAGAGCAGCAGTCATGGAATACCTCATAGCTCTCTGTTCTCTGTGGAGCTTGGGTACATGGGTGAGGTTTTGATGAGAAAGGAAGGACCATGCTACCTTACAGGTTTCATCCAGAATCTCTTCTAAAGGTGTTCACAATCCTTCTGTTCTCATCCCAGAAAAATGGCACCACTCCGGTATTTGACCCTCACTGTGCCCGTTACAACCTATCATGGCATGTCTATCTCAGCCATTGTCGATCTGCCTTCTTTCAGATATTTGGCACCGGTTTCTGCCATGTCAGTTCAGTTGAGTTGTTATTTGCTAAAATGTATCATGTGATGGCAAGCAAGGTTAATCTTATTAAATAATGGAATCAAAGAATTTAGATATATAAAGGAAATTTAATAGATTTTAATAGAGGTTTTGACCTCTAACCTCAGGCAGTTAATAGAACCTTAATTGTAAGGAAGGAGCAAGTGAGCTAGGAAATAACGTGACTTGCCCGAGGCTGAGCTGCCCGCAGATGGAAGAGGAGGAACTGGAATTCAGGTCTCCTCCCTCCTAACTCAGAGCCTCTTCTCTACATCCTGGCCATGCATCAATGCATCATTCAGATTCAGCTGATCCCTGTTACAAAATGGTCCATAACTCCCTATTTCAGAGATCATATTTCAGAAATAGGTTAAAGTGTATATTATCTCCAAATGAAAACTTACATTCAGCAAACTCCAGATTGTGCCCCTACAACAAGTATTATTAATCAGGTTCTCTGGTTCAAGTCTTGGTAAAGAGTTTGATGCTATTAAATACAGAGGGGTAAAACACTTTTAAAGGCCTTTAAATCCCCCTGCTGCTAGGAAGCCATCCACCTGAACCCATATAAAAGACAGTCATGTCATCTTAGCTCATAGCCTGATATGCAACATGCAATTCTGATCCCACCAAGACCATGCTTGTGCTTTGGTTGGCACTGATGACTTCACCAGAAGGCTTCCTTGCTCCTCCTGGTTCTCTGCAGCCTGTCCCAATACCTTCCAGTTAGCTGTTGAAATCATTTTTTTCTTCTAGTGGGACATTGGTGTGTCTGAGAGTTGTCGCCCATTGGGTCATGTTCCTGAATTTCAACATTTCCTTTTTCCAATCAATTAAATGCTTCCTTTTCTATAAGGGAGCATGTTCTCCTAGGGAAACTGCAGAATGCTTGGGGAAGGCACTGTTGAATTCAACTCCTCAGTAAATCTGATCACCTTGATGGCCAATTTCAACCTGTAATCTCTCTTGAGTGCTCACAACCACAGGTGAATCTACAGGCACATTTTCAACAGGATTCAGAAACGTGTACTAAATCCTTTGCCCTTATGCCAAATTTCCCTTCTCTGGTGCTCTTCTCTAATGACTATTGAGAAATTTAGCTTGGGTGTCCCAACTCTAAAATGTTTAACTAAAGAAGATCTCTGTGTGGGATTTCTATATAGACTTACAGGTAACCCCATATCCTCTCACTTAATGGATAGCAAAATACCTCTGGAGAGCGGAAATAGCATAGAATATATTTATATATTGTCCAGAGATTAATCATATAAAGTCAATTAGTATTTATTGAGTACTTGCTATGTGCAAGGAGCACAGTGCTATGGGAATGCCAATAAATTAAATCCTTTATATCCAAAAGAGATTTCATAATCTAAATGGGAGAGAATGCAAAAAGCAAACAAATAAATAAAATTTAAGTCCAAAAGAAGAAATGTGACAATGGGGACATATTTGCTACTGAGTAACTGGTGATAGAAGATAAGGGGAGACTAGAAAGGGGGGGGATTGTTAATGGAGAGGTGACTATTGGCTAAATGAAGGAAAGGGAGGAAGGCATTTAAGGTCACAGCAATGTGAACAGAAGAAAGGAAGTGGGAAAATGGAAGCCTGGTCAGGCAGTGAACAGGCCACTCAGAAAGTCGTGAGAGATGAGTCTTTAAATAGCAGTTTGGGTGAAATTGGAAGCACATTTCACTGTCTTTTTATGTCTTGTAAGAGCCTTGGCATTTACAGGGCCTAAGTCAATCCACATACACTCCCAAAGTATATAAGAGAGTTCACATAGCAGACACCTAGTAGGATATACATGGAGTCTTGGGCAAGACCAGGGAGGAAGCTAAAACTAGCACAGAGTAGGTATTTAATTAGCTTATAAATGACACATCTAGATGCACAAAAGGGGAAAGAAACTCTCTCAAGAAATAAGCATCACATCTTGTCCTCACATCACGTTTACAGTTTTAAAATTCTTACACAGCTTGTGTCCAATTTTGTTTGTTTACTCTTTCTAGAAATGTCTCAACTTAGTGTGCTAGAAAGCCCCCTAGAATAGGCTTCAAGAGGTCCTCTGGTTTTCAGTCCCAGCTTTTGTCCTCATTTGCTGCAATCTGGGATTTGCAGCCCCAACATCACTCACTCCTGCCTCCAGCTCCAGGGAGGCCTGGGGTTGTGGTGGGGGGTGAGGGAACTCTCTGACCCAGCTGGTCCTGCGGTGGATGCCTTGAGGGCCTCTCAGCCACACATCTGTGGATTCGCAAAGCATTCAGAGAC
This sequence comes from Panthera uncia, assembly GCF_023721935.1. Classification (NCBI taxonomy): domain Eukaryota; kingdom Metazoa; phylum Chordata; class Mammalia; order Carnivora; family Felidae; genus Panthera; species Panthera uncia. The sequence goes on from NW_026057586.1 coordinate 28,839,705, forward strand.
CAATCAATTTCCTCATCTACACATGAAGTTGGCAGCGATGTCGGAAGGAACAGAAGTGGAGACCAGTCATTCCCCAGTGGACAGGGGCAGGGGCTATCCCAGCCACTCCATCCAAAAGCCGATTAATCTTTAAAATTTCCAAGGACACCATGTAATTCAAAGGCCACAGTCCCGTTGATGAGGCACTGAAAGAGGGTTTTGTTTTCCACAAAAAGGGAAATTGAGGTTTTTGCGGTGAAAGAGAAGGATGTAGAATCAGCCACGTAATGGTTTATTCACGGCCTGACCCCTCCCCAAACCCACAGAGATATTGGAAACGAGACTCATCTCTCTCATGAGTCATGCAGACTTGCATGGGCCTGGTGGACTTAGGAAAGAAAACACCAGTCTGCCCAGTGTGCATAAGCATTTGGGGACAAAGATGTGATTCAAAGATGGACAGATATAGTTCCTTGACTTTAATGCAGAGAGACAGGCCGGAAGACAAGGCTGTCCTGGTCTAATAGAACCGGCAGGTCTTCTCTCAGAGGGCCAGAGAGTGGCTATCACATTTGGGACTTGTTATTTGAGCCCGTCACAGCTGACTTTTCCACTGACATCCCCAACTTCCAAATTAATTATTTACTGACCCGAGTTTCAGCTTGGCTATGTCAGACGGAAATAGTAGGGGGTGTTGTGTAGCTCATGCGGGCTGGCATCGAAATGGTGAGAGAGGACGCTGTTCGGCCCACATGCCCATCTCTGGGAGAGAGGGAAGCTCCTTGTGAGTCCTAAATGTCTCTGCGACCCCTACATCTTTTCTTCTCATCTAGGTCTGGAAACAGAAACAGAGGGATGTGCTGATCCTAGGACCTCCCCTGGGAGTTGTTTTTCTAATTAAATATTTTCTTGGCCTAAAATCAGAATCCTGGGGGGATGTGTATTCTCTGGTTCTGGTTTGTCAGGATTTGAAATCATGGGTTAAAGGGTGCAGAGCCACTGCAGGGCTGGGGCAGGAGGGGGCTCAGCCATCACTGTGAGCTCTGTTTGCAGGCAGAAGGACAGGTGTTAAGTTACATGCTTGGGGAATGTGAGCGCCAGGGAGGGACCTGGTGGGTGCCGGCCAAAGTAGCCAGGTCAATACCTCCTTCTGTCCCAGCTCTTCCTGGAGACCAAAAAAACAAACCATCCCTTGGCTTCAGGTTCCTGAAAAGACCTGAACTGTTCTTGTTTACTGTTCTGAGAGGCTGCACAGCACTTCTTTTTAAAGTAATTTATTTCATTGAATTAAAGACCTCAGAAAAAGCAGCAGTATATGCAGTGAGGGCTAAATAGGGCATGTTTGCAGAGCACTTACCCTTACCAGTAAGGGTCTAAATAAATGCAACATACAATATGCTTGCTCCTGTCAAAAGCGCAAGGGTGAGAAATAGCACTCTATGCATTTTGACAAACATCTTTACTTATTTATCCTTTGGGACACAGGCTTTGGGTTTCCTCCTTCACTGGATGCCTGCTCAGGGCTCCAAGTTCCTGCAGCTAGGAGTTTGTGATTGTACATGCAGAAGACAGCAGGGGCTTCAGGGCAGGCAGCCCCTGCGGTCAAGTTGCAGCACGTTAAAGAAAATAGAATCTCACAGCCCTGTTCATCTTGAGAGTGGTAAGATAAACTCCTGGAATATCATATTTAGATATAAATTTCAGCCAATTCAAGACTCACAATGAGGATATGTGATCATCTACTTGAGTGGTAATTAAGTTCCTTAGGTCAGCTTTGATTGTAAATCCTTCATGCAGAGTCCAACACAGTGGTACATTTGCACGGCACATCTTTCATCAAATAAGTCTAGACAGCCCCGACACAAAACCTGAGAACCCACACCAAACCACACACACACACACACACACACACACACACACACACACACACACTGGTATTTCATAATAAAGAGTTCAGCCAGGCGTTATGGGAATTCTGACTCTTATCAGTGCAACTAATCAGAATGATGATGATTCTTATGGAGAATCTACTCTAAACAGAAATGGAATGTATTATTTCATGTTAGCTACACACTGGCCAGGTAGTAACTAATATTGTCCCCATTGGACAGATAAAGAAAACGAGGTTGAAAGAGCATGTGTCTGTTTATTAAGTGGCAGAAACAGGAACTGACCAACGTCTGTGTGAGTAGTCAGTCATTCAACCCTTTGCCCAGTTTATAGAGAATATAAGAATTTGTGTATGCCTGGCGTGTGTGTGCTTGGTGCATGTGTCTGCCTGGTGTGTAAATGTGCTTGGTGTGTGTGTGTGTGCATGTGAGAGAGAGAAAGAAGGAGAGGGGGAAAGGGAGAGAAAGAGAGAGAGAGAACTATTCGCTAACTTCTACACTCAATCTCACTCCATGCAGTCCAGGGTCTTGGTCTAATAGTGTAAAATATAAAATCAATACGACCAGTATCTCAACTCACAAGTCAAAGGTATTCTAGTGTTGGTTAGATGGAGATGAAGCCAGAACTAGAACCCATGACTCTCGGCTCCTAATTCAGGGCTCTTTAAACTACTGTACAAACACCTTCTCAACACAGATTGTGACACTCTTACAAACTTCTCCGTGGACACCGGTTTACTGTCAGGAGCACATCGTTTAAACAAGTGGTGCCTTTCTCTCCTATGGCCGTATAGAAAAAGCAGGGCTTATATAGAGTCTAACAATCTGGACTGGCCTTAGTGACCTGCTTGACCAATAGAATGTGGAAGAAAGTGACGTTTGGAAATTTTGAGGCAGGTACAGAAGCCACACAGCTCTCACCTGATTCTTTTGGAAGGATATCATGGAAGAAGTCCAACTATCCTGAGACTGCCATGCTGTGAAGAAACTCAAGTCAGTCATGTTGAGAGGTTGTGTGGAGAGAGGGACACCTAGGCAGCCCCAGCTTTTCTAACTACCCCAGGCCCCAGATGTACACAGCAGACACAACATGAAAAACAGTGAAGAGACCCCACCAACAGCTAGGGCTAAGGTCCTGGTCACATTTCCAGCAAATTCATGCTGTCCCAGCCACTCCAACTGAGTTCCTGGTCCTCAAGGAACGGAGATGAGCATCCCCACTGCGCTCATCCACAAATTTGACAGCATAATAAAATGGCTGTAGTTTTAATGCCACTAAGTTTGGGGTAGTTTGTTATATGGCAGTAGCTAATTAGAACAATGTCTGCCTCCTTGGTAAAGGGCTGCCAACATGATCCAATCATACAACTCCTCTGTCTCCCACTCTCACCCACAGCTTTTCTCACTGTTCCCCTTGATATCCACTGGGATATCTTGTACCACTGGGAAATTCTGAAATTAAGAAAGATCTGGGGGCACCTGGGTGGCCTAGTCGGTTGAGCATCCAACTTTGGATCCGGTCATGATCTTCCAGTTTGTGAGTTCAAGCCCCACATTGGTTTCGCTGCTGTCAGTGCAGATCCTGCTTCAGATCCTCTGTCCCCCTCTCTTTGCCCCTACCCCACTTGAACTCTCTCAAAAATAAATAAAACATTTTAAAAAACAAAGATCTGTTGAGGGACTAAGAAAAGTACAAGCGTAACAGGTGGCAGATGTCAAAATGAGTCCCCCTTAGTAGGCAGAAGTGACATGAGAGAGCCTCTTGGATGGAGAGACCATGCAACACAGGTTTTGAGCACATGGAAAGTTCCTGAAAGAGGAGTCCAGACAAAGGCATACACAGTTAAGCAGACTACTGGAGAAAAGAAAAGCCTTATATCTGAGAGGCATAGCTGGGCTCCTGCCTGCCTCCCTCCCCAGCCTGCACATGCCATTCCCATGCATCTCTGCATCAAAGCTCACGCCATGTTCCCTGATCCTTCCTGGCTCTATCCTTTAGGATAGAATTCACTCCTGTATCCCCAAGGACTCCAGAAAACTCTGATCTCTCCCTTCTGTGATAGCCTATTGATTGGCAGCTTAGCAAGTTTTTTCTCTTACTTTCCTATGTTTGTCTTAGCCCTACAGCAAGAATAAAAATTATTTGAGGGCAGAACTTACACCATATAATTTTCCTTCATATTCCATCATATCGGGCCCACACCTGGACACAATAAAACAAGTCCTATTCAATATGTGTTTAGGGGTGGAAATTCAGTACTACATACACCAAGGGCAGACTGTCCCAGCCTCTCTATTCCAGGTATCTTCAAATGTTCCATGATGTATGTTTAAGAAGTTGACTCACATTGGTGCAGGGCTATGTTTCACTCAAAGGCAAGCTTCTGGGAGGATTGTGCTATACTATATTTTCTTCCACCCCTTCTTCACTGGCTTCTGATCTCACCACAATTCCACTGAAAACACTCTCCCAAAATCACAGCGACCAGTCTTGCCAAAGCCTATGCTATGTAAACCATACACTCCTGGGAACTTCTTGGGGTTTCTCCTGCTCTGGCAAGATCAGCCTTTGAAAACATTTTCATTTCTCCCTTCACTTATCTTTTAAATGCCTGTGATTCCCCAAGGCTCTCTCCATAGTCCTCAGACACTACATGTTACACAAGGCAAATTAAGCCACACCCATGCTTTCAACTATTAACAGATGCCAAGCCCACAACATTTTGCAGAACTCAAATATTTTCAGCTGCCTATTGGGCTTGCTACATGGGTATCCCATGGGCCCTTGAAACAACAGGAATCACACTGAATTGCTTTAGCATCCATTCTCCAAGCCTTCCTTTCTTTGTGAATGGTGGTATCCATTTACCTAAGGGATAACTTAAATTCCACCTTCTCACTCAACAACCACATCCCATTAGCCACTGAGTCCTGCAGATCCTACCTGCTTATGCCTTTTGAATCAATTCGCTTCTGATGATGTCTCCTGTCACCAGTGTGTTTCAGGTTTTTATCACTTCTCACCTAGATTATGTCAAAGGCCTCCAACTGGCCTCCTTTCCTCCAGCCTTTCTTCCCTATGATCTTCTGTCCACATGGCTCTCCATGCAGCCTTTCCAGAATGTAATTCTGTCCATGTCATTCCTAGGTCTAAAATAAACCCAAGTTGTTCAGATAATGTCCAATCTCCTCATACACAAGGCCCAAAGAACAGTGATTCAGAGTGAACTTTAGAGCTAGTCTTCAAGGGTTCAATTCCAAACTCCACCTCTTTTTATCTCAGTGACAAATGAGTTCATATTTCTGTGCCTCAGTTCCCTCATTTGTATTGTGGGATATATGTGAATATAATGTGAGCTATCTCCTAGTGTTTTATGGGGACTGGATGATATATACATGTGAAGGGCTTAGAATTCTCTCTGGCACATTTGTAAAGATCCAGTAAATACCAGTTAGTTCTTATCTGCATTCTTCCCATAGCTTGCCCTCATCTGTGCTCCCAACACACTCTCTGCATCACTAATTTGAACAGAACTACTTGTGTTTCCTATAATCCAATTGATCTATTACTCTATCACCCATTCCTCTACATAGGCCACCCCTACTTTCTGGAATGATCATTCTCCTTCTTACTGCAGCTGATTCCTCTTGCTCCTGAAAACGTTCAAGAGTTACCTCACCTCCATCCCTGCAGCTTTCTCTCCCCACCCCAGTGTGATTTAGAGGAGCATCCCTTCCGTTCACTGCATTTAATACATTATTTTATAATTTCCACTTTGTTTGCCTATCTCACTCAAGTTTGCATGATTCTTCAAGGAAGACGACATGTCCTATTTGATTTTATATTCTTAAAGTGAAATACAATGACTACCTCAGAATACAAACTCATCAAATGTTACTGGAACAAATAAATGATCACTATGGGACATTAATAACAGGTACCCAGATGTACCTTAAATTTGATTGCTTGCACTTGAAGCAAAACATCAACTTTTTCCCCAAACATGCATGCCTTCTGTGATTTTTAATAGACTGTAAATAATGTAGTAGAGAGATGTGATGATACCCAGGGAGATGGCCAGTTCTGAGAACCACCAGTTTCTAATAGTGCACAGTCACTAAACACCATGAGGGCTTCTACTTCTCCCTATTTCCTGTCTGCCCTGCTATCTGGAATAAATAGACAGTACAACACAGGAATTTGGATAAAGTAGCCAAGCTGTGCTAAAGTGATCACCATAGAGAAGAAGTGCATTATTCACTCTCTCAGAATTAGAATATTTCTAAGTAATGAGTCTTAAATGAGGGAAGACTTTGCTTTTTATTCCTGAGAGACCCTTCATTAATTCTTTAGAGTGAACCTAATAAGTGACAGCAGAACAAACAAGGGGATGCATGAATGGTACTTGTAAGGACTTCCCCTCAAATCAAGTCTCTTTTTTATGATGCAATCTGGGTTTTACTTTGGGGTCTTAGAAAACTTTTACCAACTCTCTCGCATAGCTTCTGTGTTCTAGGGTTGGATAAGACTAAAAGGTAGGGTTACAAAGAGGATTACTTTGACCCAATAAAGAAAGCAGCATCTAAGCCCAGAACTCTCCAACCATGGAAAGGCCACTCACAAACCACAGATGAGGCTGGCTAAGTGTCTGCTGAGAATACCAGCATGGGTCCCTTTCACAGGAAGAATCTAATTTTATGAAAAGTGTTTGAGATTTCACATTTAAGGCATTTTTGGAGCTTGGTGAAGACACAATAGAGGTTGCTTAAATGACACCTGTTCTTGTTGAGGTTGGAGGGAACATTCTGGATACCTCAAATCACCCAGCTGAAAACCTTCAACAGTGCTCACACAGAGAGTGTCTCTCTGCTTCCTACTCTCCTGGACTGCAAGGTGATGCTGGCCATTCGGCACAGGCTGCCTCTAGAACAGCAAGCTTACAATCACATTTGTATGCATCTTCAGGAACCACATAAGATATCTAGCAACAAATCCTTAAAATGCTTTCAAATGAAAAGAAAAGGATGTGAAGGTCTTGAAAACAGAAATCTCCACAGACATCATTTATCATAATCTCTTACCCCAAAGTGGGTGAGAGGAATAAGGACACTGACAGTAAAACCAGAAAATATGGTTCTGTTTGGGTGTCAAAATATGCACACACAAACGCACACATTCCTACGCACATCCTGACCAAATATTTGAGTCAAATATATATAACTGTTCCTAAGAACCAGAACACTGAGCTACCCAAACATTCCAACTAAACTAGGCTTCATTCTAGTTACCCAAGTGAACGTTCTGGAAAGGGATCTCAAAGAGAACGATCTGGAAAGTGAGACTGAAGTTTGTTTAGAGTGTTAAACAAAAAATAAAATAAAATAAAAGCTGTTAACATATTCTCTTCTGGCATTTGGATAACACTTTAAACTTCCCAAAATCCTCTGGTGGCCATCATCTCCACAGTCCTCCCTCCTGCCCACTGAGACCCACAGCAAAGGGATTTGTCTTCCTGTTGATCCCAGAACGTGAAAGGAACAGCCAGAGTGAGAATATAGCTGATACAAAACAATTCAGCCAGGTTCTTTCATCTTGGGCTCTTCTCCACGTATTATTCTAAAAACAAATAATGTAACAGAATACACAGTTTGTGACTTAAGGCATTTGTTAAAACAGGGTCTTCATGAAGTCTTTGTGTGCCTTACAAATTTAATAAACTTTAAGTACACGCCATTTGGACTCAAACACTTAATGAAATTTAAAAGCTATATTATTACAGTGTGTGACCTCCAAACTGCAAATGGGAGGTCTTATATAGCTTCGTGATTAAGAGTATGAATGTTAAAATCATATTGACCTGACTTCAAGTACTAACTCTCATATGCACTTGCTATATGCTAGCTGAGTCCCCGGGGCCACAGTTTACTCATCAGCAAAATAAGAATAAGATGACTAACCTCTTAGGGTTGTTGTATACGTTTGTATGTAAAGGGCTTGGCTTGGAGCCTAATATACAAAATGTTAGAGATAGCAATTATTATTAGATTATTAATAATTTCTTTAAGTGATTTCCAACTTCAGCCCTGCAACAAAGCGAAGTTTCTACCTTCTTGGAAAAGAAAGAAATATGTACCTAGGACTACTGGAACTAAAATCCAGAAGCCTGGAATGTCACTTATAAATTATTTGTAACTGCTCACATGAGTTAGTTGTGAAAGTTTAAAACTTACGTTAAGAATTTTACTTAGTTTTAGGAATGGGCCTTGAATTGGCAGGTGGGGAAGACTCCCTTCTGAACTTAAAAGCCAAAGGACTTCAGAGTGGAAGGGCTCTTTCAGAGACCAACTCAAGGTTCCATGAAGGTTCTTATTTCCTCCAGGTTATCTGACAACCAGGAAAACCCATCCCCTCCGAAGCTTATGCCTGCTTCCCCCAGCCACCATCACCCCTCACTAACCATAGATTTCTAAGTAAAAAAGGAAATTGCCTAAAATTGAAACTGTTTTTGGTCTATTATTGGCTTTGGTGGCTGTGGGAAGAAAATGGAGGGGGGTTGGGGTGAGAGATGTTGATGAAAAAAATCTGAGTCATCACTTCCTGAAAGAGGCAGTAGTGTACCCAGAGCCGGCTGGGGAGTCAGGGGGCTGAGGGCAGGGTCCTGGCTCTGCCACAATCTCACAAGGCACGGTGGTGACCTCACTTAACTCCTGTGGGCTCCACTCGGCAAGGGATCCTTCCCAGCCTTTCCAACCCTATGCTCTTGCAATTCATAAATATCTGAGTGAAGAGACCACCGGTGCTTCTGACCACCAGCAGGGAAACTCAAACACACTCGCTCTCCGGAACATGGCAGCCATTTCTTACAAGAAAGAGCAGGCAGGACAGAGAAGGAGGGGGAGCAGCTGGCTCTGGTTGAGTCAAGAAACAACTGCTTTACTTCCTAACTACTTCTCCACACCCAGACTCCCCCATCCGCACTGCGGCCCTGCTACCCAATCCCTTGGGCTATGCAGGCAACCCCACTAAGCATCAACTCCCTTTATATCATCTCTTAGATGCAAGATTATCTCAGATTATTCACTAAACTGCGCATAGACCCAGGTGATATAAAATTTAGGTTTTAAAGAAAACAATAGTAACAACAGCATCGAATCAAGGGTCACAGATTGTGTTGGAATTGCGTGCTTACATACCTGCCTAGCCTTGAAAGGGGGGACTGGCCTCTATTTTGTTTATCTGATTCTAACGCCTATGGGCAGCCACCAACCCCTCCATCTAAAGGAGGGCCTCTGTAACCATGTGCTAAACAACTGGGTAAAGAAATGAAGGCTGAGCTGGCCAATGAGGAGCCAAGGGAGGATGGCACATTTGCACAACTCCTTGAACTCTGTAGTCACTTCGGTCTTCTGTGGTAATTTAGTAATATTCTCTCTCATTCATATTCTCTCTCTCCATCTCTAGCCCCCACCCCCACTCATTATGCAGTCTGACTGAATACCACTCAAAATATTTTCTCAATTAGAAGAGAAAATAGGAATTTGCCACTTGTCTGACTCTATTCTGTTGCTTGTCAGCCTTCAGCAAATATTTCAATCCTGGGTCTTCGCCTGCTGCTAACCTTTCTCCCTTAACCTTTGGCCTTGCCCTCTTCAAACCCTGCAGACTTTACCTTCTCATCTTCCCAGCTCCACACTCCATTCCAGAGCCAACTTCTCTGACCACTATGTTTAACTGAGGGGAGATATGGTGACACCCCCAATACAATTAAGTCAGAGTAAGGCTGTAGGGATTTGCTTCTAGATTAAAAGATGATTCGAAAACTGCCCATCATGGTGGACAGGGCACTTCCTATAACTGGCCACCATTCTCATGGGCTTCTCTACCTTCTGAGCCTTCTTTCTACTCTAGCTGCCCACCCCACTCCCCATCCTAACTACCACAAGTGGGCATGTCATTGAGGGTAGAGGCCCCCATAGACTATCAGATGCACACACAGGATGGAAATCATGTCCACCAGAGCAGTGGAAACGTAGAGCTCCTGGTTGACTTTTCATGTTCAGTCAAATAATAAGACAATTCCCTTCCAAATCCCTGTCCCTGTCCCTCATCACTGCAACCTCTCTGGTTCCAGGTGATCACCCATCCTACTTACATCCTATACCCGGACCACTTGCCCTCATCATGTCCCCATGCTTGCCTATGTCCACCAATATGTGAGCTGTGCTATTTCTGTGTGTTTCTGACAGTTTTTGAGGAAGGTAGGGAATATTTAAGAACCTTTTCTTTTGCAACGACTAGCTTGCTGTCTGATAGCGTTCCTTCCCTTGTAATTAATTGTGCTGTCTCTTGGCTCGTTAGAAACGAGACCCCCAGGTCCCAGCCAGTATAATGCAGGGTAAATCATGTTTAAGTAACCGCATAACTAGTGGGTCAGTTTTATCTTTTGTCTTGGTGGTGGCCATTATTTAGCTGGGTTCTCAAAGTGCCCGTCAGTGAGGCTTTCATGTCAGGCCAGTATTGAAAGACAAATGTTTTCTTCCCCACCCCACTCCCACTGCCAGGCCCTCTTCTCTGAATGCTGCAAGCACATGGAAACTAGGAAATAAAAGCCTCCTTTATCTGATTCTCCTGGGCGAAGCCATGGTGTGTTCAGGAGGGTTCAAGAGAGAAGGGCCAACCTGTCATAAGATGGGCCACGCAAATAGGCAGGGAAGAATTCCATGCAGTGGCAATAAATGGCCACAGCAATCAAGTATCCAGTCTCATTTTTAGCCCCAAGCATTATGATAACTGGACAGACTAGTTTTTTTTCCAGATCATCACTGATTGACCATATGATCCTGGACAAATATGAAACATCACTGATCTGGGCTGTTTCCTCATCTGTAAAGGGGAGAGTGCTCTGATGGTCTTCAAGGCTTCCTTCATCTTTACTATTCTTTGTGTGTAGCCATCAAGCAATGGGAGGCAGTGTGACCGTCTTAGATAGCTATGAAGAATGCCACCCTAAAAGGTAGAAGTATAAAAAGAGGTCTTCCACAGAGATGAAAGTGCCAACTTTCTTTTTTGTCAGAGTTTGCCTAGTATAAAGGGAAGTGAGAAGAAGGAAAGAGCATGATACCCTTTATTCAAGGGAGACATTAGGGTGCAGTGTGGCCAAGTAAGCTGCTATCAAGATGGGGAGAATAAATTGCTGGTGCTGCTAGAAACAAATACTGAAGAACTCCGACTCTTATCCCAGATTCTTCTCCTATTATATCATCCTTCCCATTGGATGATGGGATGATAAGCAGAAGGAACATTTTTGTTTAATTTTCACAGATTTGCATTTGCCAATTTTTTTGGCCAGCCGGGGCATCTTAGGAGTCTAGAATGACCACCCTCCTGACCATGCACCCTACACGATCATCTGTCTTGCACAGGCCCTTAAATGCAAAGCCTTCAGTGGCCACTGGACCATAATGACCAATCCCTCCACTCATGACCTCCAGAACTGTGTTCATGCCATCCACAGAGCATGAGCTGCTTATCACGCATCACTTTTACCCCATGGAAACTCTCCGAAGACAGAGGTAATAAAGGTCGTGCAGCCATTAGCCCCCTAGAGCATCTGGAATACCACTCGTCTACAGGAGATCCACTGTAAACACGTGTAGAATGAGTGGAGATAAAACAGCAGTATCTTTGACACAGAACGATTTGGTCACGCTGGTGGCATACACTACCCTAAGACATCTCTCTTAGCTTATAACTCAGACAGTAAGCTGCCCTAAACATGTTCTGCTTCTTGCAGAACACACACCACTAATTAAGAACTCGGAAATTAAGGCAAATATGGGAGAGGAATCAGGACAACAAAGGGACTCAGGAGAGGAGTGAGGGATGGAAGCACGTGAAGGCAGTTGAAGATGTTGACTAGAAATGTCTAAAAATAATACTAACAGGACCCCCAAGGCTCCTTCCTCTCCTCCTAAGCCCAGAACTCAGTCAAAGCCAGCCACCTCCCCCCCACCCCCAGGCATCTATTTCAACAGCAGCATACCAACAGTGGGTTCTTTTCAGCACACACATACATGTCCACACAGATGCCCCCTCATATACACATGTCCAGACACCCTCCAGTTGGCAAACAAGTGACAGTATGCAAATTATCAGAAGCCACAAAGATTTGCTTCGGTGGGGAGGCTGAACAAACAAGGAACAATTTTGCAAGTGGCCACAGATGGCTTAGCTTCTCTGCTTACAATGGACACTAACGAGATTTGCCATAACTAATTCATTCTTTCACACCATTGCCCTGTTCCCCCATCTTCTGAGGGTGGGGGAAATTCCCCATCATGGCCATATGCATTTTCACTCCTTTCTAACACAGAAAAAGTGCAATTTGTTCCTCCACATTGTGTATGGGTGGGTCGCATTTAAAGTTTGGTTAAAAAGGGGTTGGAGAAGAGATGATAGTGGGAGCAAACATATGCTGGCTTTTCCCCCCATTTCCCTGAAAGCTTCGTGGGAAAGAAGAGATTTACTGAGCCCCGAGCCAAGCTGGGGAACTCTGTAGTAGCAGACGAATGAGTGGCAAGGCAGAGCAGAAAACAGAACAGACCAGAAACAGTGAACCTTCCATATGAAATCCAAACTCCCCACACCATGAACGATGACCCTGAAGTACAGGAAACCTTGTGTTTGTAAAGGGACAAGAAGATAGATCTGATGAATGCCTTCCTTTTAGCATTCCTGCACTGGGCACTGCTAGTGGAAACAAAACCCCAGGATAAGAAGGCAGCATCTGAAGCCTGTGCTCATGCCTTAAGCTCTTCTCTCAAGGCACTTTCCAATCAACTCTTCGTAAGTGTCAGTAAGACACTTAGAAATTCTTCAGAAAATGAATCAATGAATTGTTAAGAAAATGACCAAGCTTCTTAAAGTCCCAGGAATGAAAATGTTAGAGGCGGCACCTTTTCACCTGCCTGATGGCTCTCTAGGCCTCTTCAGTGTAATACCAAGGGTCCTTCCTCACCTCATTGGGTGCTACAGTTCACTTCTATTTCTTTTCTGCCTTTGGGCTTGCTTCTCTCCGATGCAGGCTGTAGTATGACTTCCTAAAGCAGCCCCCATCCCTGTACACTCTGCCATCCTCTTTTCCCCAGTGCCAGAGTGGGCAACTCTATTTCTTTCTTGTTGCCCTCAGGAAAAAGTCAGATCTCCCTAATCTGGCCTTCCAAGACTTCTCTGCATTCCAGATTTTCCAGGTAAACCCTGCCAGCCAGCCAATCAGCCTGAGGTGCACCAGGAGCACTCTGCCCTCCATCAATGACTCAAGAAAGGCCATGGGTTACTTTTCCCTCCTGCCTCAGTCCTTTGCTTTCTTCAAGGTTCATTCGAGCATCCCATCTTCTTCCATCCTTCCCTGGGCTCTGCACATACCTCAGCATCTGGGAGAACATGGGCATCACACTCAGACCTCCCCAACAAGATACGAAGCTCAGAGGTCTCTCTGGAGGCCAGACAAGTCCATATAAATTAGGAATAATGGCTCTGTACCCTTTCACTTGCCTAGAGGCTCATGTGACTTCCCTCCTTTTTAATTCCTGGTCATCTTTCATATTAGGTGTGGCTGAATATGTCCACTTTTCCTCAAATAAATATGTATTTGATACTTATAGACAGTTATTTAAAAAAAACTGTGCACATCATTATACGGCTGATGAAGGAAAATCCTGTCTATATATTTATGCCTCCTAGTTACATGTGTAAATGCCCAGTTATATGAATCAGTGTTTATATGGGTATTTCTTGGAATATCAGAGCTGAGAAAGACTTTGAGGTCTTCTGCTTAATTACCTTCATTTTACGATGGGCCCCTGAGGAAAAAGAGGCACATGAGGAAACACAGGTTTAGGGTTTAGGTTAAGTTCACAGACCTAATTTCTTGCTTCTTGGGCCACGGCTCTATCACATCATGTGCAACATCTATCTTCCCAGAAGCTGTACACACACACACACACACACACACACACACGTATGTTTACCTACCACTAAATTCTCTCTAGTAGACACCAGACCTCACTACTTTCTCAGACACAGCTCGTCAGAGAAATATGATGACAGAAGGATATCTGTGCCTATGGGTCCCTCTCTGATGTGTATTGATTTGACCTGGCCCATCACCTTGAATATCTGTCCTCTCTTCGAGCCCTGCCTCCAGTGCCTACAGACTGAAGCCCCATAGCTGAGCTGTCCTCTTTCTGAGAAAGGGAAGCTGTAAGGATGGACAATTATCTTCCTGCATTAAATGAGATGCGCCGCAGCAGCCACAGGCCCTCCACAGTCAGGCCCAGACAGAGAAGAATCGGCTAAAAGCCTAAAATTGGGAGCAAAGGTCAGCTGTCATTCAGGAATGAGGCCAGAAGGAAAGCCAGGCATCCAGAGGTTCAGCACCTGCTCCTCCCCGGAGGCAGAGGGGCACAGCTGGCCTGGCCCACAGCCGCCTCTCTCCAGACCCAACTGTACTGCTGCCCCTTGAAGGCTATCATCACTGGCTTCCATGCCAGTACCAACCTGCCCGTACCTGGGGTGAAGCATGAAACAATTTTGACAAGGTCCAGGACCACAAGCCAGGCTTCTCCAGGAGTACCCAGTGTCTCCACTGCTCCATCCCTCCTCTGCAAAGGTCACCTGGACCAATAGAGCCTTTCAGAGACAGCCCCTTCTCCCAGACCTTAAAATGCCAACACGGCCCATACGCACATGTGATTTCCTACCCTTCATCCCCTTGCATACCTCTTCTCCCAGATGTTGTCCTTCCCGTCCTCCCCTGGGAGTGGCCAGCTCTCTGGTGGCTTCTACCCTTGCACCAGATTGGCCCCAATACACCAGCCTTTTCCACTTCTATCCCCACACCCCCATTATTTTTCCTGGATTCTGTCCCTTGTACCAAAACACGTGACATGTGATTTTTCAGAACCAACCTTGCCATTCTTTTCTCCTCTTTCTCTGCTGACAATCCCAAGGACATCCCATAGATTAAATATGTCAATACCATAAAGCCACATGTGTCTACCAGAATGGACACCTTCAACTCACATCTCATCTCTCGAGGTGCTTCTTGTGAACCTCTTTAATTTGCCACAGAACTGTTCCTAACAATCAAAGAACCAGTCAAGTACAAGGTATTTTCTGAGAATTTTGGCATCCTTCTTCCTAGCGGCAATACTATGCAGAAGGTTTTCTCATTTTCTACGTAGACACAGAGCTTGCAAGTAAGGGAGACACATTACCCCACTTTGGTCATTTGAGAAATAATGCCCAGTTACAACAGTGCTTGGCATGCAATAAATAGTTATTGAAGAAAATATCTTTGATTAAATGAATGCATACAGTAGTGAATGGCTCAGTGATGCAGAAAAAAGAGAGTACATTAAGTGGGATGGTCCCCATTAACAGAGGCACCCAAGTTCTGCTCATCTTCACTCTGTCTCTTTGTTAGGGTATCTTGCTCACGTCCAGCAGAGCACACTGTTGTGAAGTCAACATTTTCCGTTTCCTACTCCTCTCTGCCTCTCCTGCTCTCACAACTATGGGATCTGCAGCCTTGGGTGAAACCAGGCTAGAAAGGGACCCTGGTTAACCCAGCATGCAGCCCATGTCAGCTGACAGAGCTGAGCAAGAGGACAATTCCTCTTGACCCCAGGCCCACTGTTTGCCCAGTCTGTGGGCTTACAACCTCCCTCACCTGGTCTTCTGTCTCTCTCTAATTCCTTCAGGTGAGATTTGTGTTCACGTCTGGACTGTACTGGAAAGTAAAAGAGAGAACATTTACTAAAATTACCTCATTTCATAGAGTAAGATGCTGAGCAAGAGTCTATTAGTTTCCGGAGACCAGATGAGTATATTGCACAGTTAACTTGCTACATTTCTTATAATCTACATTAATAGCAGCCTACAATATATTTTACGATATTAAAATCAATACAGACACATGCACATATTTTAAGTATCTAGGAAAATTCTATGTCCTCAGAAGAAAGCAAAAGAGAAAATATTAACCTTTCTCCCTCCCTCCCTCTCTCTCTCTCTCTCTCTCTCTCTCTCTCACACACACACACACACACACACACACACACACACTTGTTTTATTTTATATTCCATGCTAAGGGAAGCCAGAGCCCTCCCCCCACCCCCACTCCAACTCCTGAGTTCTGGGTCATAGTCCCGGCCCAACAGTGAGAAGAGGGAGGAGATGGCATGTTTCAAAGCTGCTTTATGGATTTTATGGATTTTCACCAATTTATGGAATTCATCATGTGTTCACTTGCTGACCCCTCTTCTTATCACCATAAAGGAGCAAAACACTCTTTTGTTTGTAAAGGGCCAACATCTAGCAAAGGCCTTTGGCTAAAGATGGGAGCGTGTACAGGGAGGGCAGTCCCAAAGTTGCAGGTAACTTGAGAGGATGTGTCAAAGCATCTCCTAAATCTGCTGAGAGAAGTTTTACCCATTTTGTGGAATGTGATAGAAAAAGAGGATAAAGGCAAGCTCTAGCTTCAGAGATTGATGCACTTACAAAGCTTTCACAAGACTTGCCCAACTCTCTCTGGGTTCCCTGGCATCTAGCTATTGTGGTTCCAGTTTTACAGGCAGAGAAATGGAAGCATTGAGAAAGCACCTCACCCACAGGTGTTCTAGAAGGCAAGCTCTGAAGGTGAGGACCTCTGACGTCCACGCTAAGTTCAGTCCACCTGAGCACCTTGTGAGCTGCCATGGGCCTTGGAGCTCAGAGGGTGGACATGCTGGGATCACAGCTTCCTGACTCTGAGACCTGAGGCAAGTAACTGGAGGTGTCTGAGCCTCATCTTATACATCTGGAAAATGGGGATAATAACATCTCCACTGTGATTGTGGGGAGGATTTAGTAAACAATATGTGTGAAACACTTGGCCAAGTTCCCAACTACTCTAAGCACCAAAACAGTAGACGTTGTTATGACCAAGAAAGCAGCCTGCACAGCCTTTCTCTGTGATTCAGGTTTTCCATGAAAAATGGTTCTCCTATGCTTCTAATGGGCAGTTCATATTCTTCAGCAAGAAATCAGAAAACATAAGAGGCTAGACACCAAAGACACTTCAAGAAAACCTTAGAGCCAGCAAGTTCTTGTGAGATTAAGCAACTAGTAGGATCTTGTGTGACTTAGGGGATGAGACAGGAACAGGAAGAAAGACTTTTGTTAGCGTTGGTTTTAATGTTTTTCTCTGTTTTGTTATTGTTTTTTTTTTGTTTTTTTTTCCTCCCCCTGCCAAAGGATTAACGTGTAGGTTCTTAAACAAGGGGGTTCCCTATTTACAGCTGACAGCAGCAGCTGCAACCCCTGATTCTCCTGCAGAATGGCAGGGAATCGAATCAAAAAGAAAAGCAAGTGGACAACCTTTCCTCCGGGAGCACGAAACACAATACCAGCCTTTCGCCAAACCCAGCAGACCCCAGCTCTGATTGGAGGTTGCCTCGGAACAAAGGGAAATTGGTATTTAAAAAAAAAAAATCTTCTGAAAGCCAACTCAGCAGATGGTTTTTTCCTGGGCTCCAGGAGAAGGGGGGCGGAGGAGGGGGGTAGGGGAAGGATACTGGGATAACACAACTGCCACCAGGATACAGATGACTGAGAAGTGACAAAGATGGGCAAAGAGGGCTGACCTCTCACCCCGGAATTTCACAAAGGGCAATTACACCATGTGGCGGGTATCTGGACTAGGCTGCTGACCGCTTCCAACCCGCAGCTGCTGTTCATCACAGCCACGTCTGGGGGCTTTATTCAAAGCAGGGGAAGAAAGAGGCCAGGCGCTGAGGGGATACTGGAGGAAGCCATGGAAAAAGTTTAATTAGAGACTATAGTTTGTTAGAAATCGACTGCGGGGCAGTTGCACAGAAGAGCACCTCATATTTCCACTGCACTTTTAACATTTCAGAACCATTTGTTCAGATTATCTTCAAAGTGATGTGGAAGGAAGAGAGACAGTACTAATCCCTTTTAAGTATGAGGAAACAAGGATTCATTCATTAAGGGCAGAATGGGGGTTCGGACCCAGAATCCCTGGTGTGGGGTAGCCACCCTCCCTTCATTTCTCAGACCAGACAAAGCTCCTGGAGTCCTGTTTTGGAGGGGCTCTTTGTGAATCCCACATTTTCGGTCTAAACCAGGACACTTTAGAGTACACTGTCAATAGCTTCTAGATTAAGTCACAGCGAGCCTATTATCCCACAGCCCTGTGCTGTGTTGCCAGCCATCACTGTCTACCACACCTCACTGCTGGGGTGCCCTGCTGAGTGTCTTTCAGTGGGGAGATGACTGTGGGCAGTTGAGAAAGGGGCTGTGAGTCTCTGGGAAGATGCCACAATGCCCAGGTTCCCCCACAGGCTAGTCCACGGGTGTGCAGCAGGAGCAAGCAGGTGGATGGCACAAGACTCAGCGATTCTCTCCTGGAGGATGTCTCAGCAGGACCCGCTAGAGTGCATCTTTCAATGATCACTTCTCACTGCTGGAAACCATGAGACCTGAGGGTCTGAGGAGGGTGTGAGGCCCCCCACCCCATAATTACCTGTGATTTCAGGGCAAGCCATTTAAAAGCTTTCCAAGTCCCTTCCTAAGTCTCTAAAACACGGAAGAACAACAGCTACTTCACTGAACTAGCCTAAGGAACAAACTGGAAAGAGGCAACAGTTGGGCAGATGTGAACACTGTGTAAAGGTGCTGGTCAGGTGTGATGGTTGCTACCAATTTTTCATACTAGGCACTATCTGGAACACGTATTTTGACAGTTGGTTATGCACACCGCCCTGGGTTTTTCCCTAAATGCCCTGAGATCGATTCTTTCTAATAAAGGTCTTTCTATACCCCACACAGCACTTATGCTGAGCACACCATACAATTCTGTAGATTCGTGTAGAATTTAGAGGTCTCAGCTCTGCTACGGTGTATCTGGATGAGTGCACAAAAAAAGGCAGCATGATGAAAGATTTAAGATGTTTCTAAGGAACCAATGCAAAATACACAGGGCTAACTAGGGAGAAGGTGTTTTGATAGAAAAGAGTGTCTTCCACAGAATTACCTTCATTGGCACACAGTGAACATGAACTTGTTTAACATCCAGGCTGGGGAAATAAAATAAGTGAATATTATATTAACATATATAACACCTGTCCTCAGAGAGCTTACACAGTAACTGAGAAGAAAATAACCTGCTTCTGACAGCACACTTTTAACAACCCTTTCTGTTAGAACCAAGAAGACCATTATGTAAATGAGAAAGCATGTTCGCAGTTGGTGGACCCATCTAGAGATATCCCACCAGAGAAAGCAGGGAAGAGGGATTCTGAGTGAGATGGCCATCTACATTTCAAAGCTGCCTTATTTCTGTGTCTTCTGTGTAGTCCACAGACCGAGATGAGACTGTTTGACTAGCAGTTGATTCATATCTCTGTCTAGAACTCTGCACAAAGAGATGAGAATAAGGATAATGCAAACACCTGAATTTTGGTCCAAAATATCCACTGAATGTAGGATGTGATCATTTAGACCAGCAAGAGTAGCATAAGGCAAAACTAAGTTGGAGAGTTTCCTTGACCTTGAGTTCAGTGCATACCAACAATTCTGAAGCTGCCAAAAAGTTGGGACAGCCCAGAGTCCTGTTAATAGAGGTGGTGTGCTTAGAGCAGGGGAGGTCACAATCCCCTGGTGCTGTGTAAGGCCAGACCACCTTCCAGGCCTGGGTCCTGTACTCTGTTCTGTGAGTACCCACCTCCTCATCTTTGCCTTTTAGGAGAAACAATGACAAACCAGCATCCGTAGCATAGGAACCAAGGTGGTTCGGCACCAGGAAATCATGGACTCCAAGGAACAGTTTCAGGAACTGGAAATATTTGAGCTTTAAAAGGATGACTTCAGCGCAACATAAAAAAAAAAGAGTTCTCCTAAATCCAGGGCTGCCTCAGAAAGTACCAAGTCTCCTCCCTGAGGGCCACTGAGCGGCTGCCAAATGACAGATAACTGTCCACGAGGGATTTTGGAAGGTATCTTTTGTCTGTTTAGTAGAGGTGCTAAATGAAAATACTCACTCTCAGTGAATTCCATGATTCTGGAAGTGTGACCCAACTGTGGACCCCTTCTTTTCTTCTGACCTACAACTGCTGTGGTCAGCCTTCCCCTGTTCCCTGAGCTGCTGCCAAAGTCCAGCCTATGCCCTCGATGGATTTAACCCCTAGTCTCAGACCCTTTCTGGATCTCCCAATCTTTATTTCCTCCATGATCCACCAGCATCCAAACCCCAGCCTGATGCTAACCCACCACCCATTCAATGTCAGCAATCCAGTGGGCAGACAGGGACTTTAGGAGCCTGATGGTACAGGGAAGAGCCACACACCCAAATTCATTGGTTTTCACCTCCTTGCTCCCTAAAAAAGACAGGGATGGAAAAATGGAAATTCCCATCATAGGTTAAAAATAGATTCCCTTTGGCTGTACTGCTATAAGAAGCCATAAGAAGAAGCAACTCCCTTAGGGTGGTTCTCTGGGGGTCCAGTCTGTCAGGCAAAACACTGCAACTCCTGAGCTGTGTTCTCATTCACAACACTAAGCCAATGAACCAACTGGCCTAGCATAAAAAGCTGCCCACGCTCTTGGGCACATTCATATTTGCAAATGAATACTTCTTAATGGCAAGGTATGTGGCACACCTTGAGGTCAGTCTGTCTGACTGCTGTCAGTCTGTCTCTCTTCAAGAATTTTCTCCTCCTTCCCTACTTCTGATCCCCCACTGTGAGGCTGGCTAGAAACTTGTGGGAGGCAAAGAATAAGGTCTGGGGAAAAACACAATAAACAAGGTCTAGAAAATACACCGAAGCGACCTGCATTTGATACTAATGATGATTATCAAATGGCCTCACAGGCCAGGTAGCAAGATGGGAACTGCTTGGACATTTCAGAGTAAATAAAGGCCTCCATTGTTTCCCCTGGTGAGGTCACAGGCTGGTGGGGAGGTGAGAGAAGTTGGCCCAGGGAGGGAGGGGTAGGCAGAGAGGAAAAAAAATAAATAAATTAAAACCTGGGACTCCAGAGAGAAATGCACATTCAAAGTATACAGGGAGGCCCCTTGCCTTCATAGGGCAAGATCCCCTGGAATACCATGGAAAGCTAGAAGGAGCCCTCGAAGTTCTGTAGTCCAAACCTGCCCACAACGCAGAGCTCTGACTGCCACGTTCTGACATGCTCAGACAGCAGCCTCAGCTTGCACAGAGGGCTCGCTGCTTCACCAGCCAGGACATATAATTCAGACTCTTGCACATGCTGGGTGCAACTGTGAATCCATGTGGGTGTTTGCATGCTATGTCTGTCTGTATGCCTCCTGGGGAACTGGCTCCACTGAATTTTTGCCCTCCCCACTGGCAGCCTATCCCTCTGGTCACTGGTTCCTCTTTGGGGGTGGGGGTGGTTCCCAGAGTCTCCATGGCCACCTTCCAATTGAGGTTACCCTGAAGACCATCCAAGTTGAAACCCCTTCTTCAAAGCAATTAGGCCATATGCAAATTATAACATTGAATTTTTAGCTTACTGTCAATAAACAACCCTCCCACCCCACAACACAAGACTTCATTGGCTTGTGCTGTTTTCTATATATAATGCAGTCAGGAGCCTGAACCAAGGCCTGGGACCCAGGCTCTGAAAACCTCCCTGCCACACATCCCTTTGCTCTCGGCCTATGCCCTCATCCAGGCCCAATGACTTCCTGACCAAAGCCACTCGTGTCTCATGCACAAGCAAGGCAGGCGGGGGTCATCCTGAGATGCCTGGGACATCCTGCATGGGAGTGCTTTGAAGGCAGGACGTTTGAACTTAAAGTTGCAAGAATCAGAAAAATCAAAGGAGGGGGTAGAGCAGAGCAAAAAGGGATTGTTTCTCTCACCTTTTATTAAAAATAAAAAAGGCCATGTCATCGAAGATCAACCGGAAATGCAGCTCTGAGAGAACTTTTTGAGGATGTGAAATTGCAATGATGGAGAAGAGGGAGATTCTGCAAATGCTGACAACGTGGCCAGGGGAGAAGGCAGCGCCCACTGAACCCCAACTGGTCGTTCTTATGACACGGCTTTAATACTTTCATTTTGAGTCAAGCTTTGAGCTCAGCAGCAATCCTGGTTTGGCAGATAAATGACCACAGAGATAAAAGACCTTTGAACCATCTCTAAATAAATCCCCATAGCAATCCTCACCACCGCCAAATAAATAAATAAATAAATAAATAAATAAATAAAAAGGAAAGAAACCAACCCACCAGTGATACTAGTTGATGCTTGTGCAGGCATCAGAAATGAGACAGCAGCACTGCCGTCCACGAACACAATTCAACACAGCCCATAGCAATATGAAAGCAGAAGGAGCCTAGAGACAGAGGCTTCTGAGACAACCCACACCCCCAGGAGCCCAGCACCACTGCAAGTCACTGTGGGTCAGCTGTGCCTGCACGGAGGATGGTCCTGTGGGTGGCCCAAATGTGCTGGATGCTAGCACAGCAATCAGAATAATGCACACTGAGTGAGGGGTTGTGCTAAGTGCCCACAGGCCCCTCCATCGCCTCAAGACACTAACAAGAAGGTGCTGGTATCATCCCTGATTTTCACACAATCAGGACACAGTCTCAAGAGGTTAAGTAATGTGCCTGAGGGGATACAGAGCCCAAGGTCTCTTCCTCCAAAGACAGTGAGAACCCAGTCCAGAACACAGGGGATCTGACTTCCAATTCACTCTCAGGGCATGGACTCTTGCTAACAGATCCCTTATTCCTCACTTCAGGGAATGAAGGGCTCTCCACTGGAACAGAACACAGTTTCTCTGCTTCATTACCCTGCCAGGTTATCTTTAAAAGTATGGAGTTCACCAAAGAATATTCCTTGGAGAAGTCCAAAGTCAAACTGACTACCAAGGGAATATCAAAACCAAGAGGAAAAGAGCCAGCATGGTGCTTAAAACCCCTAGAGAATCCCAAATACAGAAGAAAAAAAAATACAAGAAAGGGAAGAAAGAACCAAACTTTCCCAGAATATCGTCATGGAACACAAGTTTGATAAATCTCACCACTTTTTAAACTCAACTCTGACGCTTGCTCCCACAATTGTGGGCCTTTTGACATTGGGGCAGAAAGGAAACAATCTGATGATGGAACAGTGGGTCCAAAGAGAGGTCAAAAATTTTGTTTATAGTAACTAGTTTTGTTAAAGAGAAAGACTTGCCCCATCTAGCAGAATGGTTCTTAAAGTTTCCAGTTTTTAGAACAGACATAAGGCTGCAGAGGTCAAAAGCTGTTTTTAGTTCATCCTTTTTTTTTTTTTTTAAACATGCAGAAACTGAGACCCAGGAAGGTGAAGCAATCTTGCTGAAATTAGTCTCTGCTAGTGACAGAGACAGAGCTAGTGCCCAGGGCTCCCGTCCCCAAGTCCAGTGTTCTATCCCCACACCTTCAGCTCCAGATGTCAAACGTTACTTGTTGCCCCATGAAGACAAATACTTTGTGGAGAAGGTCATTTACCACCTTTCAGGCAGCTCTAGCTATAAAATAACAAGGGAGAAAGAAACCTATCAGGAAACAAAATTTTCAAGCACACTGATGAATAAATAGGAATGTGCTGCTTTAAAAAAAATCTATAGGGAGAAAACATAAAACTAAACAAGAGGGAAATTCAGCCTCTTGCAAAGAAAAGCTGGTGAGACCTGCTCTCTTATCAGGTTGAGGGTGCTGTGGGGAAAGGAGCTCATACTCTCAGGAGTTGAAAACACCACATTCTCACCCCCCAGAAGAAGAGAGGGCAAACCCAGGGATGCATGTAGGAGTGACCGGAGAGGCTGCTGGGCCAAATGATGGGAAGGGAAGGACACCTGAGCCACAAAGAAGGTGGAAGGCTCTCTGCTGGATGCCCAGGGCCACCACCACCATGGAGGAGATGATGGGTACAGCAGCCAGACATCAGGCATTCTGAGCTAACTTTTTCTCCTGCCCAGCACCCCCTCCCAACTATCTGATGTGCCAAACTGCTACAACCACAGAGAGTCAAGAGAGAAATGTGCCCCTTAACACCCTACGGAAAAATGGAGAACCCTAGTACAGGCCTCATCACTGACAGCTGTATTACCTAAAGACTCCCCTTTTAAGGTTCTTTGCTCTGCATCACTTTCATTATATTCCCTGGGCCCCCAAGCCTTCCCTTTCCCCAGTTCAAAGCCCACTGAGCATTCCCATTGCTTACAGAATTAAATACAAACCCATTTATTTATTTGACATTCATCATTCCTTGCAATCTGATGCTAACCTCGCTTCCCATCTACATCCATACTTTGTGCGTTTGGCACAAAGAAGGTGCTATTTAAAGAATGGGCAAATGAGTGCATGACCCGTTGAACTTCCTAAGAGAGGGTTAGCAGTGTTCAGAGAAGAATACTGAGGTTTTTCCATAGACACATGAAGATGGTATAGGTGGGACTGTCCAGGACAAATCCCAAGCATGGTTCCAGGACCACGGCAGGCACATGACAAATGTGAGGTTGAAGTTCTTGCTATCGGAGGAAACAGGTTCTCTTGATGAAGCTGGGAAAAGGGAAAACTAAATCCAAACAAATGAAATAGAAGTTGCATTTTGGTTAAAGGCAAATAAAAATCTGTAAGCACAACAAAGGAAAAGAACAAGACTTTAACTCATGAGGATTTGAATTTTCCTTCAAACAACCTGGAACACTTAGAATTAAGGGCAATATACCAGGTTATGATCTCGTCACCCTAACTAATGTTGGAAGGTGTAGAGGAAATGTCCCAGTGCTTAGAATCTTTACCTTCCAGCAGTCTTTTAGAGTGTGGCCACTTCAGGACTGGAACACAACATTAGCTTTGGAGTACAGAAGAACTGGCTTCAAAGACCAACCCTGCCCATTCCTGTTCCTGCTCTTTTGAAGCAAATGAGCCTCAATTTCCTCATCTGTGAAGAAGTAGTATCTGCCTGGCAGGACTGTTACAAGGACTAATAGTGAAGGTAAATACATATAAAACAGCTAGCACAGGGCTTGCCACAAATCCAAACTGGTTATCATGATGTGTGCTCTGTAAGGTACCCATTTTTCCTAAAATCTTCCATTGAGTTATACAATGTGGAAATCATCATCTCTATCTGGCAGATAAAGAAACTGGGGCTTCAGCAAGGTTATACTCCAGATCCAAAGCCACCGAGCCAGTTGGTACAGATTGCCACCCACATCTCCTAGCCTGGGTCACTGAATGGAGCTTGGGTAAAAGTCCCCTGTCCTTCTCATCCTGTTGGACCCGGAGAAGAGTTCCTGATTCTCACAAAAAGTTCTCAGGAAAGAGGAGAGCTGCTAAGCTCTGCCCAGCTGCGAGCCTTTCAAAGACTTGTCACTGTTGGAACATTCTATGCTCATGTGCTATACTTGAATTTGCTTCTAGAAACTCTGTCTCATGTTCTCTATTGTTTTGACTGAGTGACCTAGAAGGGAACTACATGAAGTTTATGTTATTTCATCACTTGCCTGAGTAAGTCTAATATGCAACAATGATGGTACCATGGTAAAGATCAAGTTGCCTTTCTTTAATGAGATCATCTGCAAAGGAGGTCCATCCACAGCACAGTTCTGAGGCCCTGAAATATGTTCAGAATTCTCTTCTCAGCCTCTACTTCTCACCAAATGCTACTCTTACACCTCACATAAATTCATTCATCAGAAACCCACTGCCATATAGCACTTCAGTTGCCATCTCAATTTCATATGGAAGACAGGTGACCTGTCCCCTGGTTAGAAAGAGTCCGTGCAAACTTGAGCCAGTGGGGGAGCATCTTCATGGGTCTCTCCTACCATCCTACCACTTTAGAGGCCATGTTGCCTCAACCTCTATAATGCCTCTCTGGTTTGGAGGGTTGGTGTTAGGTTTCAGTCTTGGAATAAAGCCCTTGAGGATGCCACACATACACGTCTTCACACCAAAGTAGTAGAACATACTGAAATACAATTAGCCTAGCAAAAACCTAGCTCTGTTATGTAAGGAACGCTATCATTATCCTAAGGAGTATTCTTTTTACAAAAACCAATGAAAAAGAAAATCATTTGGGATCCAATGTAAGCTGTCTTTGCCTAAGGCTGTCAAACAATGACTTGAACAAAATTAATTGGTCTACAAAAAAAGAAAAAAAAAAAAGTCAGCACATAATGATGTAACACCCAATTTCCCCCAGCCTCCAAGTTTGGAGGCTAAATCCTTAATAACAAAACAAAACAAAATCTTTGTTATCCTGAAACTCTATGTCCTTTCCCTAAAAAAAGGCTCATCAAATAATAGTAATAATAATAATGTATATATATACATATATATGTATATACATACACACATATATATGTATATTTACATAATTTTTTCCCTTTTGGAAAGGGCCAGATAGTACACAGTTTAAGCGTTGTGGGACATACAGTCTCTGTCACAACCACTCCACTCTGCCGTCTTCGTGCAAAAGCAGTCACAGACAAAATGTAAACAAATGGATGTGGCTCCGTTCCAATAAAACTGTATTTATGGACACTGAAATTTGAATTTCAAACAATTTTCACATGTTACAAAATATTATTCTTTGTTTGATTTTTTTCCAACCATTCTTTGCTTGTGGGCTGTATAAAAACAGGGAAGGAGCAAGATTTGGCCCACAGACTACAGTTTGCCGACCCCTGCTCTAAGCCAACACGTATATTCAGGTGACCCCCAAGTAGGCATCTCTACCAACTCAAGGATCAGGTCAACAGAGCCTCCCTCCTGGCTCCCAGTCTAGGACCCGAGTCCCAGGGGCCACTCCATGCACACTTCTCCAATGAGTGGCTTACCTTATTAAAAAAAAAAAAAAAAAGTGGTGGCAGGGCACCTGGCTGGTCAGTCAAGTAGAGCTTGCGACTCTTGATCTCAGGGTTGTGAGTTTGAACCCCACATTGAGGGTAGAGTTTGCTTTTTAAAAAAAGACCCAGAAGACTGGATTTTAGAGTCAGACTCTGATCTGTTGCTTACCAAATGCCATCCTCATCCTTTCCCCCGTCCGAAGTTACTGATCACATGTTTCACGTTCCTACAAATAAGTAAATTCTGCAAGTTCATGGCCCTGAAACAGCAAGCAAGGTTTCTACCTCTCCACCTCAACTTCAGCTTTTACTAACTCCCTCTTTTCCAAACAACAGGAACTCTGGAGAGTAAGAGAGTTAACATTCTAATCCAATAGAGATCAGAGAACATTTCCATCATCTATCAAGTGATTAAGACTCAGTACTGATAACTTTATTCATTCATTTCTGGGAAGTAACCGCTCTAGGCATAAATAAATTTAGGACAGATGGAGAAGCAGAGTATGAAGCAAGCCCCTAACAATTTAAAAGTTTTGTAGATACTCCCATTACAGTGTCAGCATAACCAGCATAACACAACACTGTAAGCTGAATTTTAGTCCTTCCCCTCCCTTTGCCTCCCTTCCAATTTCTGAGACTTAGAAACACTTACTTGGGGTGTCACACATTGGGAGAAGTGATGTCACCTCTCTTTCCGATAAAGCACAAAAAGGGCATCCAGCTTTTTGGTTAATGATGACCAGCCTGAGAATTTCAGAAATGAGAATGGAGGTCCACTGCACACTGCAGCTTCTAAATCATCCCCATGTCACAAATTCCAGAGTTTTATTCTGGGGCATTCCAAGAGGCAGAGGACTATCTTTGGGAACACTCCTGTGGCTTTATGGAAGGTCATAACTGATCAGGACAACGTAGCTCTTTCTAGGGTAATGAACTTGGGTACGCACACCCCAAACTGTGGGCTGTTGCTCAAACCCTGGCAGTGATGGGGATGGAGGGAAAACAGTTACCACAGTTTTTGAGACTGCCCACCCACATAAAAATCTAACAATGCACAAAGAACTGGCCATCTCAATGGCCACAGACAAAGATACTCATTTTCAAAGCTGAAGAGACCCAACTCCAAAGCAAAGCCTCACTTTCCAAGTGGAGCCTAATGTGAACTGCTCCATTTTCTGGCAAGAATTTCAAAAGTTTCCAAAAGCACTTAGGTAATCTTTTATGACAGAAACCCCAGAAATCACTGCAACTTGTCATGGGGACAGGGGAAGGAAAGCACAACCTCTGTGCTCTGTGAAAACAAGCCGATTTCTAAAAATTACTTTATATTCCAAAGGTTAAAATAAGATGACCAACTGTCCTGCCTTGCCCAAGACTGAAGGGGTACCTGGCTTCAGGGCTTTTGGTTTTAAAACTGGGATAGTCTGAGCAAACCAGAAGGCACTGGTCACCCAGAAAATCTCCCCTCATCCGGGTCTTTGGATTTTAAATTCAATATATCAGCCCAAACACTTAGCGTGAGGGAGGACACAAGGCTTACACCAATGAAAAAACATGAGTCCTAGCAGTTCTACTGAAAATGATTACAGAAAAGCTCAAAAACCACTAGTAAAAAAAATGCTACAGATTATCTCTGAGCCATAATGGAGAGAGGGTCATTCACTTGTGCTATTTTTAGCTAATCCATCATGTCTAGAGCCCAAGTAAATAAGATGTGGGGGAAAGTTACAAAGACTCTGATGAACTCCTACCACCCTGAACCCAAAACCTCTGTCAAAAAGGGGGCTCCTTTCAGAGGCATTTACAAGCCCCAGAGAGTTTTGGAACGCTTTCGAGACTAGGGCAGTCCTCTGCTATTATAGCTGAGTACCATACCCCACCCAAGAAGGGAAGTCACTGTAACCCCCTGTGATATAATTACAATGAAACCTGGCCCCATTCATTCCCAACCAAATACCACCACCAATCACCTAGAGGGCTGCTTTCCACCAGTTAGGCCTGTAGGAGGAAAGTGACAACCAACCAAGTTCAGTCAATACCCAATCTCAAAACATCTGTGATGTGTTAGACAAAGATTCAGGTCAGTTATCCGCCCCTTCTTCTTTCTCCAGTTTGAGCTCCAGGGCTCACCACTGGCTTTCAGAGCAATGATCTCTCACCTTCTAGTGGACTAAATTACTATGAAGGTGACTTCCTTAGTCCAGTGATTAACTTGCCTATTTTAGACAGGCTTAACAATGGTGGTTGAAACCAGAAGAAGGTTATAAAGGTTCTTGACTCTTCTGATTGACCAAAACTCTCCATATCCCATGCTTAACTATAACAGATGCAAATATTAAAGCCAAAAAAGAAAAAAACCCTCTAATTTTGTCACAGCTTAGCCAGGTCTGACCTACCCAAGAGGCTGCTACACAATAAATAGAAATGTTCCAGAATTATAATTCTAGTAGCTGTTGATTTTCATGTGGGTAGAAGATATAATAATAAATTAGACACTGTACCAAGATATCAGAGGCATTTCTTCTGGAGGGTGTTAAGTATTCCATCAAAGAGATTGATAATTCCAAAATAAATAAGTAATAATCAAACAGACCTTTAACAGCTGGGGGGTGGTGGCAAAAATGAATTAACAAAAAACCCTACAAAACGGGGCTCCCTACCTTCTTTTTGGAGTGGCTTCTTTCCTCCTCCTTCGTGGCTTTGCTATTTTTCCCAGCACGGGACACCTTCTGGTCGCCAGACTGCTTAATGGTGATCTTGATCTCAGGGGGGCATATATAGTTCTCCAGATTCTTTGGGGGTTTCTTAGCCCGCTTGGTGGTCTGAATCTTCAGCTTCAGACTCCCCTCTGTAAAGTTTGCCTCCTTGATAGAAAATTCCTGTTCTTCCAGGCCATCTCCTGCAACCCATTTCTCACTGTCTGCATTTGAGTTGGAATCCACATCCTGCCCTGAGCCCAGTTCATCCTCCTCCTCTGGCTCCATGCGTTCTCCGCCCACTGGGATCCCCTTCCCAGGTCCTGGAGCAGAGAGCAAAGATTCTCCTGCACAGCCAGGAGCAGTCGGTGGCTTGGCTGAGGAGACAGGCAGGAATTCCGACTCGTCCCCCCTTTGCCGGGAGGTGCTTAAGATTTCCCTGGACTCCATGACAATCCTACAGTCTTCAGGAGTTCTCAGGAGGTGGGAGAGAAGAGGGGGAAAGGGAAAGGTGAGAAGCGAGGACACCCGAAATCCCAAGGACAAAGTGGTCCGGCTGCTGGGTTCAGAGTCCCAGGAATGGAGACACGGCCAAGTGTTCAGAAGAGGTCAGATCTGCAACTGAGAAGCAGAGAGATAATTAGTCATGGCAGGAAGGAAAATGACCTCAAAAGTAACTCAAGTTCTAGAAGCCCCTTCCCCCTAATCTATGGCATCAGGGGGAAAAAAAAAAAAAAGATGGGAAAAAAACCAAACCAGAACATGCACATCCCCAAATTGAATTATATTGGATTATATTACGCAGACACACACACACACACACACACACACACAGCCCTTCACTGAATGGTTAATTTTTCTGGCTATGGGCCCAAGAATAAAGATACTCCAGTTCAATACAAAGTTACAAGTTTCTTATACTGAAGCCACAGCTAGCTGAGTCACCATCAAAACCAACCATGACGAAAGGGAAGTCTAAAGTGTTGAGGCAGGTCTGTGGGAACCACGTTTGGCTGGCTTCTTGCACCACTTCCCTCTGACATGTGAAGAACTGTTTGCAAAGCTGAACACAACCCCCGAGCCGCCCTCCGCTGTCTGGTTGGAAGGACATTTAGCTAACCTCCTGACCATTCTTTCTTTATCATCTTCCATGGTAAATTATTTCAATTACACAAAATTAGCTTTATTTCTTAAAACAAATGCAAAGCTTAGATGCAGGCTTGAAAGAGGAAAACATAAAGAGTTCAGTGGAAAATCACTTCTAATGCTGTGATTAATACAAAACAATCACTAAAAATGTTTCTGTCCACACAAAAGATATTTAATCATTATCAATTATTTAGATAAAAATAGCCATTCGAGACAGCTTTAATTCCCTTTCTGGTCCTTAAATAAAGTGGCATTCTGTCTACATGACAACAAAAAAGGGAAAAAGAGAGAAGGAGCATTTCCCAGGCCTTTGGAGGTATCAGGAATGACTCTCCCCACCCCCTACCCCCAGGGTCTTTGATTCTGCCTTCCTTCCAGAGGAAACCAGAAACATCAGTCAGGTTCTCTTCAGACCATCATAGGACCAGCTAAACTATCCCTCACCCTTATTCACTGTATGTCCCATTATTCCCAGTTTCAGACTCGTCATTTTCAAGACCCCAAAGGAAATGCAGTGCTCATCCTCAAGAGAAAACAGAGAGCCCCATGGCTACACAAAATTTCAAGACACTATCTTCTTCCATCCCTAGGCTGTAGGTGAGATCACACTCAAGCCTTAAATAGCTCAATGGGCTGGGGTTTCCTAGCAGAAGACATTACTGCACACCTTCTACCTTGGAGGCCAGCAATTCAAGGTAGTAACCAGCAAATGTGCCCGCCAGAAAATGCCTAAGAACTGCAAAGACACATTGAGAACAGCCAAAAATGAAGCCTGGAGACCGGGCATGTCTTTTCTCCCTCTGGAATCAGTACATTTTCGGCTGATATGGTGTGAGGAAGCTGGCCAGCAAGGCAGCCATTCTCTGCTCCCCAGAGAAGCCCAGGAGCATACTCGGCTCCTGAAAATCGCTCAGCCCTGCAGAAAGACATGTTTACAACTGCTTCCTCTAAGGGGAAAACCCAAGGAACACAGCATTTCTGGAAGAGAAGAGGCTGCCTTAGTGAGAGCAAGAGCATCTTCACTGAATCTGTCACAAGAAGACTGGGCAGCCACCTGTGCCCCAGGCTATAGAAGGGACAAAGTCCCCACTTAGGGGCAGGGGAGGGCAGTTAGACCAGGTGACACTTGAAGTTTCTTTTACTTGTAAGATTATTTGTGTCATCCAGACTGATCTACCTTCCTAAAACTTTATATAATTTTTAAAAAGTCATATTTAAGTCAACATTCATCGAGGCCCCTCTTACTGGTTGTCGGGTACCACACTAGCTGTTGAGGAGACATCGAGATGCCTTAGAATGTGTCCCTGTGTGTCAAGCACCAATTGTCCAGTAGATCTTTCTCAGCTCGTACCCCGGGTCCATCCAAACTGCAAGCCATGTTTTCACAAGGCAGTAGTATTCAGTGGTTTGCTTCCTCTGGCAGGAATCTTCAATGTGACATTTAATTCCCTGGTACGTACTTATGAAGTTATTCTTGTGTCAGGGCAAAAAAGTGAGCCATGTTCTCCATTAAACGTTCCTAAACTAAACTAAATCCATCTGGAACTTTGAATGTCTATTGCAGGTTCTGTGCTGTGATAAAAGAAGATGAAATCTAACTTTAGAGGAATGGATAGTAGTGTGAAATGGTATATTATTAAGAAAATCTCTCCAATTAAAAAAAAATTCCCTTCAGAGT
The DNA here is from genome assembly GCF_023721935.1 of Panthera uncia. Taxonomy (NCBI): domain Eukaryota; kingdom Metazoa; phylum Chordata; class Mammalia; order Carnivora; family Felidae; genus Panthera; species Panthera uncia. The sequence continues at coordinate 28,872,016 of NW_026057586.1, forward strand.
TCCTTATATTGAATGGTATAAATCATGAATTAATTGATGTTGAAGACAACATTTTGAAACTTAAAACTCAAGTTGTGAGAGGTCCACAAAAAAATGAAAATTCAACAATTTATTTTTCAGTACTCCTCCAGTCAAGATCCTAAGATAACTGAAATACAGTCCCTTTCTTCAAAGAGTTCACATTCTTGAAGAGAGATTTGGAAAACAACTACAACAAAGTAGATATTTATATGTCCTATAGTAAAGAAGAGAAACAAGGGAAGAGAAAATGTTTCCCGCTTCAGTGAGGTACAGAGAAACAGATGGGAAACTACACAGGAAGGCTTCAAGGAGAGAACAGAATATGGCTTTGACCTTCAGGGGCTTCAACAGGTGGAGTGGGAAGAAGGAAAACATGGCAGACAGAGGGAACAGCATGCAGGGAGGCCTGAACCAGGAGCCTGCAGGAGGGTCACGCTCAGGAAAGAGAAAGTTGACGCTTGGCCAGGAGATGTGGCACAAAATGGGGACTGGTGAGAGTTAAAGCTGGAGATAAAAGGTTACAAACAGATCACAGGACACCCTTGAATGCTATGCTAATGAGCTAGATTTTATCTTACAGGTAATGGAAAGCCATTTAAGGGATGTTAGTAGGAAAGAGGCACTATCAAAGCTGCGAGTTAGGAAGTTAATTCTGGCATGTAGTGTAAGGGGTGAATTAATGGAACCTGATATTAGAGGCAGGGGGACCATAAGGAGGCTCAACTAAAATTCAATTCTTGTGGCATGAGGACCCGAACCAGGGCAGTCTGAGTATGACACGGTAAATAACAGAGATCAAACAGTAACACAGTTTCAAATCATCCCAATGTTCACGAACACATCACTTCCAGATTTTCTGTACCGGTCTCACTTTAAGAATCCAGTCTTAGGGCTCATTAGCCACCAACCTGCATTGCCTTTTCAAGTCAAACCAGTCTCCACTGTGGCATTACAAACACAGAATTCTCTCCACCTTGGTATTTTTATAGAATCTTTTCTTATATCGCCTTCTACCGACCCATGCAATGACTGGCATACAACTGGTCCTCTCCAAATGTTTGTCGCGCGAAGGAATGAACAAGCAAACACACAGATCCCAAACCTTCCCATAGTTCAAGGTCATGCCCAAGCCTTCACTTCTTCATGGCAACATTTTATAAACTCTGGACCACAGCATTCACTCCCTGGCCTGACTTACACTGCACCCAGCTGTATAGTTTGCCACTAAATACTAGTCTTACATCGTCTTCTTGCTGTTTCGAGCACACAAATCTTATTTTCCTTACTCAATCGCAATTCAGTCTCAGGCTAAGACCGACTGTGGTTGTACAACCCTTACATTTGCTTCAATACCGGGTGCAGGATTGGGTACTTGAACGGCTTCAAGTTCTTTCTGAATGAAAATGAATTAGCCCCTGACAGCTATTCAAAGTCCTGTGGTTCCAACTACTTTGACTGCAGCTCTGCCAGCCCAAGCGCCCTCTGTGAAATTCACTGCCTATGCTGAGGATTATAATCTAGCCCCCCATGTCCACATGCACCCCTCACCTTAAAAAATAAAGAAGCTTTCAAAAGTGAAGAGCAAAGAAACCTAACCTGTCTGTTTACTTCCCCAGCACACAAAGCTGTTGTTCTCCTTTTCCCTTCTCCCAGCACATACCTGCCACCCCAAATTCACCGTTCACTTTTTTGGTGGGTCTGGGAGACAACTGAGAGTTCTCTTGTGGTGTACCCCTGCCAACATGTGAGCGTGAGCACACGCACCCACTTGTGCACTCACAGAGGAGAGAAGCCAACGCAAGGTGAAAACCTTTTGCCTTGTCACATTCCAGCAGTCAGCGACTCCTCCAGAGGGGGCGGGTGCACAATGGACACTCTGTACTTGGCTCAGGCTCCTAGTCCAAATAAAGTTAACTCTTTGGTGGCTTCCTGTAGGACCTGGTGTCAGGGCACAGGAGTAATAAAACTTGCTTAGGAAATAACTGCCCAGCAGGTCCCACGGAAACAGAGGGGCAAGAAGGGTGGTGATGTACTTGGAAAAAACACTGGGGGAGAAGTCCAGGAACTTGCCCTCTACCCATGGCTCTCCCTTTTACAGTGACTATTTGAGAGGCTGCTTTGAGTCCTTTACTCCACACTTAACTCAGCAATGAATAGAACAAGGTCTCTTCCAGACACAAGACTCTAATTTTACCCTGCACAGCCACAGACCTATGAGGACACTCCACATTAGATAGTGTGGACCTTCAGAATTATTTCTCTGAGGGACCTGGGGAATCCTGGTTGGCTAGATGTGTCTCAGAACCCAAATGAGTCCCAAGGAACGCATCCTCTCTACCGTTCAAATCTGCAAGATGGAAGAAGTTTTCCTAATCCTGAAGCCTTGGGAAACTCTTACTAATCCCAGAGTATAGCAGCATAAATGCAAATTTTTGAGCCCCACTTATTGAATCAGGGCTCCCAGGGTGGGGTCCAGCCCTCTGGCTTTTCCCAAGCCTTCCAGATGATTCTGATGGGCTTAGGCTTTGCCTAATGTATGTACTTACCCCTACCTCCTGCCTTGACCAATGAACACGATTACTCTGTGTTTAAAGGTATTTCTCCCTTACATCACTATTCTGAGTCTCTGAATATACAAAGGTTGCATTTTTATTCATGCATGCAGTCCCAATGCCTAGCACTGTGCCCAACACATAATGGACACTCAAGAAATGCTGGTTGACTGAATTAATAAATGAACAACCCAACACGGCCTGGGTTTCCCAACATCATCCACCTCTCCCATCTGCTCTGCTCCCACAGCACCACCCACATGCAGGCCATCATCAGCTGGACTGTTGCCTTCCAAAGAGACAATATGGTGGAGCTGGCAGAGCCCTTGGCATATTTAACAGGAGTCAAACATGTGGATTCCGTACCTAGTTCTGTCAAGTAGAAGCCCTCATAAGTCCTCTTTCAGCCTCAATGTCTCATCAGCAAGATGGAACAAATGCCTTCCTGGTCTACCTTATTAGGTTATGACTATTATCTTTTTTTTAAATAGAACTACACATGCTCCTTATTAAAAAAAATTAAAAACATCCACCCCATATGGTCTTAAAGGCAAACAATCTACAAATATACAAGAGTCCCCTGCCTCATTCCTGACCTTCCCCCTCTCACAGAACTCTTCTGTGCCCCCCCCAGCCCCACCTCAGCTCTGTGTCCTGCAAATCCCCATAAGTCATTTCTTCCATCTTTACCTGTAAAAGCATAATCCTCAGACCAGAAACATTTCCCCCTCAAAACTCTGTAGACTGTCTGCTAACATTTGAAATAACAGAAGAGAAAATGCAGGCCAGCCTGGTTTCTTTCCTTTGTAGGCAACTTGTTTTACGCTGTTATAGTTGAAGATCTTTCCTCCATTGTATTAGAATTTTATGAATGACAAAATGAGTACAGTGCAGATCCCTCTCCTTTTATTTTTCCTACAACACAATGAGCCTTTTGGATCTATAGAGGCAGGAATATCCCCTGCGATCATACCTCTTTAACTATTTCTTCTACTCAATGGTTCTGGCTTCTCTCTCAGTTTTTCCTGTAATCCTCACTTTAGCACTCCCATCTATGTCCTCCATTTCCCTCATTTTCTCTCTTACTGTTTTTAATTCTTGATTTTGCATTGTGGGAGAGCAAACCCCAAACTACCCTCCATGATACCAACTTAATTCTATTTTCCATGTTCCCTTTGTCTATTGCAGATTTTTAATTCTGCTATTACACAGTTTGGATCCCTGCAGGCTTTCTTTACTTCATGCATCTTCCTTTCAGCTGATTCTGATGTTTTTCATCTCTGCACACTCCCTCCCTTTGACTTTGTGCTCCTATCCCACCGGCGGTCATGCTTCTTCCTGTTGCAGATGTCTGGCAGCTTCCTGAAATTCTTATTTTGCAGTTGTAGTAAATAATTTTCATGATACTGTTCCTTTTACCTTATTTGGGTGTTTTCCCCTCTAAGGCCTCCTGTTGGTTCTTGCTCTTTGCTCATGCTGTAAAGGAGAAGAGAGTCATACCAGGTAGTGTTCATCTACAGAAAAAGCACCGGGCAGCTTTTGACTCTACCTTCGGTCCACCTGGAAGGCAATCAAATCCTCGTCTCAGCGCTACTGCTGTTATCAATGATCTCATCATCTAAGTTTCTCTTGAACAGTAATGGCGGTGTGCTGACAGCAGCCTCAAGGGGATCCTGAGAGCCTATCCTATGTCTCTCTTCCCAACTCCACATTCAATGGGGTCAGGCTGGTAGTTTGAAAATTGGCTATGGTAAGAGTGTTTACACCACTGGAATTAGCAAACTTCACAAATAATGGCTTCAAAACAAATCTGCAGAACAGGGTGTTAAGCATTTACTAGAACACCATTGACAGTAGACATCTACCTACTACTGTTTTGCTGGACTATGAGGGCTTCTTCTGCCAGATTCTTTGAAATTCTGAAGAGCTGAAATCCCCAATATGCACTGTGACAAGGGCTCTTTGTGTCCACCTCAGAGCTGAACTTGAGGAGCCATCTCTGCCCAGAAGTCAATGCCCTGCTTCCACCCCTCTCAAACCTCCCTCCTTCAGACTTTTCCATTTGGTTTCTGAAAGCCATAGACTTTGAGGATATGTATAATGATGGTAGGGAGGAAACTATCTTCAGTTGTCTTATTAAAGTTGCCCATGCAGTAGACCGGATGACTGCCAATTTTTCTAGTTGACAGAAATTAGGAGTTTCTGATCTTAGAAGGCAAAGGGTGTAAAAGGATGGAATGTGATCCCACCTAACTACAGATAGGGAAGCTAATGTATGTTAACCTAGGTTCACTGGCCTAATGCTATAAGAACCCCTACTCAAATTCTTTTAAGAGAATTTAAACCAGTCACGATCTGACTGGTTTTGGAGGTGATTCAGTGTTCATCTTTCTTTATGTCACCTAAGGTATTTAGGTGGGGAGTCAGAAGTGGCCTTTCCCATTTGAAAGACTTGGCATGAACCTAGGGTCCTCCTCCAGCCCCCTTGAGTTAATAATGCCTCTTCATTACTCAGGCCCAGGTCTAAAGGCACTTCCCCAAGCTTCACAACCAGATCAGGACTCCCTATTTTGTGCCTTAACAGCACAGAGGTTTTCTTCACTAGCATTTATTATATTTTATAAATGCATGTGCCACTCATGGGTGCAACTCTGCACCCCGCCTCCTCCTGCACTAGACAGTATGCCCCTGAGGGTAAAAGCTAGTCTATTTGGCTCATCATGGAGTCCCCAGAGCCTGGCACAGCTCCTGATCCATGGAGCAATACTCCAAATCATTCACTGAGGAAATGCTGAATAAGAGAATGTGTCAAAGGCCACCAAGCACCATTTGACTCAGGTGCCCATGACTCTGAGTGATCTGCCCCTGAAATCCTTCCTGCTGCAGAAATACCCAGAGTAAATGCACCATAAACTCTGATAAATTGATCAAGTGACCCAACCCTCACCCAGCTCTCAATCAGTGAGGGCAACATAGCTCTGCTACCATGGCTCTCTCTAACCCTGCAAACACACCAGTGGTCTACAGTGAAAAATGAAGGTCAGACTCAGTGGCTTTTTTATACCACATATCTGGATGGTACCTTCCTATCCACAGATCACCTCCTCCAAGCATTGCTCCTGAGTTCTGCACCCACCAATTTCCCCAATAGTGTCTGCTGAGCTGTGGCTTCCCCAAATCAGTCCCCTGATTTGCATTGATTCATGGGATTCCCTACTAATTCCTCCAGCTGACCTTTCTCCTCTCTCCACACTGTAACCTCTAAGTCATTCTTCAGGATTTGCCTCAAGTTTCACATTCTTCATGAAGGCTGGCTGAAACTTCCTTTTCTATTCCTTTCCCCTTGTATGTATACACACACGCGCGCACGCGCGCGCGCACACACACACACACACACACACTTACACTCACAGATGGTCTTGCTCTCACTTCCCTGAGCATTCTGCTACAGAGCATTTGGCAAACTACTGCAATGTTCCATGTACTTATTTCTCTCTCCCACCAGACCAGGAACTCCACAAGGGTCGGAGCTGGGTTTTACATGGATCTCTGACACAGTTCAGAGCACAATGAGCATACACAGTAAGGATCCAACAGCAAGTGTCCAAGCTATGTTTCCGCTTGAAAAGAAGAATGGAAGCAGCACCAATCTGATGTCACATATTTAGATTACTTAGCCTCTCTTTCCCACTTAGTAACTGTTCCTAGAAAATATGTTTACACTGTTCAAGTCTCATTTGGAAACTGGGTTATAATCCTACCTCAAGGGTTGTTTTGAGAAGTAATTGAAGATTAAATAAGATAATTATGAAAGAACATGTTGGGATCACCATAGTGGACACTCAAATATTTTGTTAAATTTGATTTACTTCCATAGCCTGTGTCATTTAAGCTAGTGTTTGGCTAATTGCTGCCTCTCTTCACAGATCCCAAGTAAAGCCAGAGGGGACAGGGGTTGGAGGCCAACCTCCCCAATCTCCCTATACAATAGGAAGCACAGACAAATAGTTTAATTTGCACCTGGTAACTTAAGTGTTTGCTATTGTTTTGACTATTGCTTTTCTTCTTCTTCCCAATTTGTCTTATGGAGGAAACTGCCTTGGTTTAGTCACAAATTACAGGCTCAATTCCCTGCTCTGCCATCTGGTGCTAGGTGGCCTTGGACAAGTTCCTTTTTTTTCCCTGGGTCTCCCCATCCCCGTCTTCAGAATGAAGGGGTGCAATAACATAAACTGTGGCTCCTTCAGCTCTGACATTCTCAGCTGCTAAGCCTTATCTCCTGAACTTGACAACCAGAGTCTTTCAAAGTCTGGGCTGGTTCTTTCAACTTCCTTCTAGATCCTGCTGGTTCTATGGCTCCCTCTGACTGAACTTCATGCAAAACTAAGGATCAGTCCCTGTGTTCAGGGATCTCCATGATAGGGAGAGAAGCCAAATCAAACTTCTGAGGCCTAAGGCTGGCACATTTTCCATTAACCAACAGTTCCAGCTCTAGCTTCAAAAATAGTGCCTCCTCTGGGAACCAATAACACAACACAACAGCATGAGCCTTAGAGCCTCTGGAGAAAGATCTGTATAGCTCTGGCTGGGCCAATCCCCAAGTTCGTAGGGCAAGTTCTACCTCTGGCATATCATCTGTTGCCTGTGTTTCTCCATGCAGTTGAGGAAAGCACACACTCACCGTGAAAGAGGTGGTAAATACAACCAATGATCTCAACAGGTATTATGAGTTTAATCAAGACAGCAGCCCTGCAATACAGAAGACCTATTTTCATTTTACAGATGTAGAAATAATGGCCCAGAGAGGGTAACACTTTGCTCAAGGGCCCATATTACCTACACCAGATCCACAATCAAATCCAGGGTTTATAAGATTCCAAAGCCTGTACTCTTACGTTTACATGATAATGTCTCTAAAACATAAAGTGATACCCCTAGCTACTTCTACAGATATGAGCTCCAAGACCAGTCTGCCACCTGACTTTTCATTTTACTTCCAAATCCTGAGTATCAGTTTTCTCACCTGCCCTCCAAGTCTTTTCACCAAACTTTACAAAGACAATAGTAAATAGCATATGCAGAATAGCACCTAAAAGGTGAAATACGGCAAAATGTAAGAAGTAACTGTAGTCATAGTATTTCCTGTCCAAATAGAGTAGAGAGAGCCACCTGGCAAAGAAAATGATCCTACGTTTTAACATGCATCTAGTTAGTATATAATGAGTGCTTTAACTTTTTTATTTAACCCTGAGATGTGCCCATTTTAAAGAAAAGAAAACTGGAGTTGAGAAATTAATTAAAGTCACTGAGATGGTGCTCTTTGACTCCAAATGTCATTTGCTTTCCACTCACTCATCATGCCACCCGTCTTCAAATACCCAGAGTTAGCAGCCACTTAAACTCTGGTCCTCCACCGTGCCATTTGTAAACTGGGGATGAAAATGATAGACTTACGTGAAGGCAATGGAGATAAACTAAACAATCCAACAAATAATAAACTCGACAGTTTTTCTCTCAAGGGTCTCTAATTCTGACCCCACTACCTGTTCAGTCCTAATTCAAATTCCTCGACTTCTCAACCATCTGATTCCACAATCGCTTTGCTTACTGTCATTTGAGCATAAAGTATAATTTGACACCTACATGCTTGTGCTTCTTCCACAAAGGAGATGTTAGGTATACCAGAGCTAAACAAATATTAGCTCCATTCCCTTCCTTTATGATATTTCTCCTTCAGGAATCTTGAACTGCCATTTAATACCGCACTGTTACCAAAACTTGTATGTCTTTCCTCCAATTATACATTAAACTCCTGTTGATAAATGCCAGTATCAGAGCATTTTTACTCTCCAGAGTGGCTGATTCCCATTCTAAATGCTCGTATATAGTTTTATTTTTTGTTCTGAAAATACCTCTTTTGAACACCAGACTGAAGAGTTGGTAGCTAACAATACCAATGGTAGATTGGACAGTCAGATGTCAGGGTTCTGTCCTGTGTGTTATGTGTGAAAGTTCTCTGACTGGCACATCCTTCTGCTCCTCACATCTATTCCCCTGGCATTCTGAAAACTCTGGTCATGGCTCCCATCTCAACATGCAGCCTTGGCTTTTTTCTCACAGGACCCCCATTTCATCTGTCTGGCCATCTGACATTCCACAGAACCCTGGTCTCTGAGAAGTGATCTTCCTTCTGCCTCTATATTCTCAAGTTGAGCTTCTTCTCTGCAGCTCTGAACCTATGCAAGACTGTCCCATTGTTCAGGACTCAGCCCAAGCCCCATCTAGTCCCTGAAGCTTTCTGGGATCTGTCCAATGCCAGCGGTTCTGGCCTTCCCTGGACTCCCAATACAGTTCAGTTAGCCTTAGATAACTGCCTTTCATGAGTTCTTATGAAGTCTTCCACCAGACTGAGGGCAGAGACAATGTCCTCTCCATCTCTTGGTGTCCTTGCCTCCCCACCCCCAGCACCCATCAGAGTCTCATCACATTCATATTTAAATGTCAATGAGTGTACAAAGTCGGTTGAATCAGAGGGCTGAAAACTTAATGAGTTTGAATGAAAACTATGGACAGCTAGATTGGGTCCAACTTAGAGACCTTGTCCTTCCCACTGAGAAGTCCTCAGACCATCAAGATGCCTCCTATGGGTGATCAGCCCCTCAATATCAGCCAGTTGGACCTTGTCATCAGGGGCACCCTGCTCCTGCCAGTTGCAGTACTTGTTCATGATTAGCATCCATTTGTGTGTGCATGTGCATGTGCGTGTGTGTGTGTGTGTGTGTGGCAATTCCAAACTTACATTTGAACTTTGTCCCACCTCTGTTCCTGTGTCAAAGCTATTTTATCCACTAAGAATATCCCCTTATTCCAATGCTACTGTCAAACCCAATACCACATCCTCCTCAAAGCCTTCCCCGACTGCTCCTGATCACACAAATAGCATAATTCCATTAGATCATACTCCGACTTTGGCTGCAGACTGAAGCTTTCCTTTTGAGCTATGCATGTCTCTACAGATATACTATCCACTCTCCAAGGGCAAAAGCCATGTCTCATGGACCTTTTCCACTGAAAAGTGTCAGGAACAATGGCTCACACAGCAGCAATGTTGAGATTTTAATAGATATTTGTGGATCAAAAAACTCACTGTAAGTGAGCTCTTGAGAACAAAGTGATGAGCAGAAAGAAGGCCCACATGGCTCTGACATCATATTATTGTTTTTAGCCACCATTATTAACCAAATTAAGTATTAATTTAATACTTAAAAAAATCAACGTCTCATAGCTCAAATAACAATAGGTCACAGAAAGAGCCACTAACCACTGCAAGGAACTTGCCATCCAGATTTCATTATTCTGCTACAAACACAACAATGGTGCCCCACGGCTTCTGATGAGCATTCTCAGGCTACTATGTTGGATCCATCAAGTTCAGCATCTCCAGTCTTCCCATCTCTCCAGCTCCAACCCCAATTTCAAACCCAAGCAGTTTTTTCTACTGACAGAATTGCAAATCTTTGGCAGACAGAAGGAAAAATGAAGAAATTGTTCTTCACCAAGTTAGGCTAATAGTGTTGCCTGGTTTTCCCCCTATCCCAAGTAAATCCTAGAATAAAAGTAACTGCCACGTCTTGGTAGCTTATAGAACCTCCCTCTTCCTAAATATCCAACCAGGTGTTCCTTGGTGAGTAGGTAAGAATTCCCACTGAACTTTCAGAGGGCTTCAGATCAAAGCTCAATTTTCCTGATCCCAACCCACCCCAAATCACAGAGGCTTCTGGCTTCGGAAAAACTGGGGATCGTTCCCTTTGACCTCAAAATGCACAGAAACCAATCACCAGCTGTTATGGAACCCTGGCCAATGCAGGACAGACTCTGCTGTGGGGATGGAGAGGACATCCCAGAAGCACAGGCATAGCCTGTGCCCAGCCTACATGCCCAAAAATAACACCCAGCCCCCCAGATCCATGAGGGCTGTGGAGTAGCCACAGCAGAGATTCCAGATGCTTACTTAGCACAGGAGGCAGTAGCAGAGCCCAGATAGGGAATATTACACTCCAGATTTTCTAAACTGTCTGCATCAGCTCCCTCTACTCCACTCAGTTATCTCACCAAAGGGGGCCAGTATTCAAAAAAGATGTAGAGAATCAATCTTTTTCTTCCTTCCACATGATTCTTTATCTTATTATTTATGATACTTCTTCACACTTAGCTCACCATCCATCTCAGCCTCTCCCTGTCCCTGTCCTCCAAGTCTGGCTCTCTGGTTCTAACTGGGGAACTTCTGCTGACCCTATTTCCATTTCTAGAGCTCTTCTACCACAGCAAGCACTTAGCAAAAGGCACAACTCCTCAGTGGGATTGGTTTGGATGGTTGCTAGGCTGCCATTAAATGGGTCTGAGAAGCTCTGAGCTTAAAAAAAAAAAAAAAGCTTCAAAACTCCTAGGACACTTCTAGCTATAGAATCACAAAATTTCAGAATGGCCCCTTCCATCCATAGCAACCAAACTCATTCACTTCGAGGTGCCCCAAGCTAAGAAGGTGTCCCCCATCATACGCTAACGGGTGGCCAGCTCAGCATGCAGTCTGCCTCTCAGGAGCCCTTCCCGGAACTGAGCACATTTCTCTGCTCTGGCTTCCTTTCCAGTGCGGCCAGCCTCACTGTCACCGAGGAGCAGGGAAGCACTGGGATTAAAGTAACAAAGAAGATTGCACGGTTAAGTACCAAAAGAAGTGTGGTGGACAAAAATGCAACCGGAATTTTCAGAGAAAAGTCAAGAGCTATGTGTGCTAGTGTGGCAATGAGCCTCTAGTAGGCACTTAATAAATATTTGATGATTGAATGAATGAGTGAATCAGTGACTGTTAGGATGTGCACGTGGTAAAACATCATTATCTCTTAGGCTTTGAGGGAGAAACAGAGTGGGTGACTGCCCCTGAAAGATGGCCAAAAGTATAAAAAGCCATTAACATAAGTGGTTATTATTCACTTTGTTTAAGAGGCCTTCATTGTGTTGTTGACAGTGCAGAGCTTTGGTATACCTTAAACAACATTTACTTTTAATATCCTATCTTTGCATAAAGTCTGTGATTCATGCATGCAACAGAAATCACTCTTAAGTAGGAACAGGGCTTTGTGGGCAAACCTGGCTCCTTTCTTTAAGGATTCACACAGCCTAGGGCGGTAGTGACAACAAACAGCAAAGCAGCATGAGCTGGTTGCCAAGCAAGTGCTTTATACCTGAAGTGCTCTAGAGACCAGGGTGCAGAGCTGAGAGCTGGTCTGATATCCTAAGAGGTAAATGCTCTGACTAAAAGGGACCAATCAAGACACCTTCCAGAGAGGAGGCAGAAACAAAGAGTGAACTCAGGTGCAGAGGTGGACTCCTGTACAGAGGGCCCAAGGTGAGTGAAGAAACCAGGCTGATGGGAGCAGAAGCCAGCAAGTGTTGTGTAAAATGGGGTTCACTGGAGAACACTACCAGGTGCTTAGTGCAGGTTGCTGGACAGGACAAGCCGGGAATCATGAGAGAAAGAAAGAGAAGCAATCTAAAGGAGGCAGGGAGCAAATGGACTGTGAAAAGCTTTCCTGATTCTAGACAACCTACACGGTTCTCTGGGACAGAGGCAATCTTGCTATGAGCTCTTTTCTTGAGGGTGGCTAAACACTGTCCTGAATGTCACTGCTCAGCCACTAGGGCTCCCTACAGAGAACCTCCCCCTCACTCTCTCCAGCTTGCCCTAACTCTCTGTGCACCTCCGTATCTTTTTTTCTTTTCTTCTTCTCATTCCTAATGCTAAGAGCATTTGCTGAGTGCCTATACACCTGCGAGTCCAAACTGCATCTTATCTGAGACTTTGAGTCTTAGATGTGCATGACATATACAAGGCCTCCAATAATTCAACTGATTTATACACACACACACACACACACACACACATTTTTCTTGTGAGTCAACTCAAGAACAGAAAACAAGTATTCCCTGACTGTCTTAGAACACAAGGGCCCCTGTTGGCATTTCTGGTCACACCAAAGGGTTATTAATCTCTGGGCTATGGTGACAATAATCCCAGGCACCAGTTTCCAGGAGGCAGCATGGAAATCCTCTCAGAGTTCAATTACAGAAATTAGCTGGTATTATTTAATCCTTACAATGCCTGTGAAGTAGGCAAGCTAAGCATCTTTATCCCTATTTTCCTGATTAGGTTACTGAGGCTCAAAGAAGTTAAATAACTTGCCAGGGGCCATTTAACTGGGAAGTAGCAAGGACAGGATCCAAAGCAGATCTTGTCACTTCAGGTGACACTTCACACTTTAACACAGCCATCCGGTCCCAGGTGGGCCACCACCTTGTGTCATTTCAGCAAGTCACTATGTCAATTGCCTCATCTTCTGAATGGGGATAAACTCCTTATCTGGCCTCCCCCCTTAGAAGAATCAAGGGGGCTGATGTGATACGAAGCTATCTTGAAAAGAACAAAGACCGGGGCACCTGGGTGGCTCGGTCGGTTGAGTGTCCGACTTCGGCTCAGGTCATGATCTCGCGGTCTGTGAGTTCGAGCCCCGCGTCGGGCTCTGTGCTGACAGCTCAGAGCCTGGAGCCTGTTTCAGATTCTCTGTCTCCCTCTCTCTCTCTGCCCCTCCCCTGTTCACTCTCTGTCTCAAAAATAAATAAGCGTTAAAAAAAAAAATTAAAAAAAAAAAAAAAGAAAAGAACAAAGACCTATGCATATATATGAAAGGGAGTACTTTTGATGGGAGAAGTTGGGTAAGGCAAACATTTCTCCAAGCTGGCCAAGTTCTGCACCTGTTATCTGCTCACCATTCATCCTTATCCCTCCCCAACACTTGGAAGGGTAGAAGCCTCAGCTTGTCTGGGGTCAGTTCAGCTGGCTTTACCTACGATTATTTCTCATGGGTCTGCTGATCACAATCCATCATCAGTTCCTGGGAGGGCTGCCTGCTTCCTCCCCAGGTGTTCTGTGGACTTCAGGGCTGTTCACACTCTCTGCTTCACCCCGGCATCATTTGCTCTGAACCAGATAGGAAGTCAACTGGAAGTTTCTAAGCCAAAGGCCACTGAAAAAAAAAAAATGTTCCTTCAACTTTGGAGGGTATCCTCTATGGATAAGGAAAAGAAAAAAAAAAAAAACCCTCTGAAAGGGACTCTGCTCTGACCAGAAACTTTGAAAGATGGTTGGAACTTCCATTTGAAGACTCTAAGGGCCCACTAACTTGCACTCAGCCATCTAAGGTTACCAGTACCCCCCCAAACTTCATATTGCCCCAACTTGGTATGTCTAAGTGGGCATCAGAATCTAGTTGAAGGCTAAGGGAAAATGGAAATGAAAACCTGCAGCAAAACAAAACTTTAGGTTGGCATCTATCCCCCAAATTCATGAAGTAGTACATTCTGTGGACACCTTGTATTTCCTGTTCTGCATTTATCAAGTGTTAGGTTGATGAAAGTGACAGAAGCTTGATGAAAATTTGGTGAAATACCAGGGTTGCCTTTAGAAACAGTTCTAGATGAATCTTAAACCTATGTCCATATGTACGACGGTAATCCTGGCCTCAACCATTTTGAGAAGCTCACCAGGTTTCATAATAGACCACAGAACAGGAGTGAAGTTGGATACTTGTTCTCTTCATTGCAAGAACCCAAGGACCAAGCACAGTGGTATGCAGCAAGGATTCTGTGAGGCTTCCTTTTTTCCAGGGAAGGGCTGTCCCACTCCAGGGCAAGAGCAGCCCCCGTCCTGCCCCCCACCGGCCCCCCACCCATAGACCCCTCCCACACAGTGGGTCCCTGAATAAACTCAATAACATCATCCCATTTTTTAAGGCACTGCTACTCCTGACAATTCTAATGTATTAATAATAATTTACCCCATTCTTCTGGCAAGGGCAGAACTGAAGCAACTTGAAATGCCATCAGCAAAAAATTATTTATTTCCCATTCCTGAGCAGAGAGAAAACAAGGTCTCATTGGCTGGGTCTGCCTTCAATAGCTTTCTGGTTTCAATTAAAACTTCAAGTCTCCAAGGGAAAAACTGGCATTCTGGGAGGCTGAGGCCCAGCCAAGTTTCAGTGTCTCTGCAAGAATCAAGAAAGGACATCCCATCCATCTAGCCACTTCTCATCTTCCTCCTTTTGCATATTACAGAGAAGCTTCGAAGCAGAGATTGAAGTACAACTAAAAATAATGACCGGCTTGAGAGAACTCTCCTAGAGGTATATTTTTGTGCCAGAGAAGTATTGATTCAGCCCCTAATGGAATTGAAAGTCAAGATAACAGCAGAAAGGGAATCAGGGATCCAGGGGAAATGCCTACCTATTTATTTCTTCTTCGGCAAACTCCTGCCTCCTGCCTCTCCCCACCTACCTTTCTCAACTAAATTCTACAAAGATTCCACGCACTGTTTTCTGTCTCCCAACCCTCACTGGGGTTAGGTGATTTACAAAGTAGCTTGCTGTGAATAATGTGAGTACATGACCAGAAGCCCTGATGGCACCAAAGAGGCTCCTCGGTTCACTCAGGGATACCCCTAGGATTCCCCCGTGTGAAGTCCAGAACTGGGCCTGCCTATGGAACATTATGATGTTAACATACAAAAGATCGGATTACAGCCCTTCACTTGCCTAGCCCATTTATGAACATATAAGGCAGTTGATATTTTCTCCTAAGCCAGAAGTGGCCCTCTCCTACCATACCGCTGCTTCTCGGCCACTCCCCCTTATGTTCACTACAAGCCCTCCCCTCCCCCACCTCCAGTTTGTTTATTCCAGTGACACGTCTATTTTCCCAACTCCGGGAGATGAGTCCGTTTCCCTCCTCTGGCTCCCGATCACATTCCCTCACCACCTCCTCCCCCAGCCCAGCTCAGGTTACTAGAGTGGCTAGCAGCGCCCACAGCCCAGCTTTTGCACCAATTCTACTTCCCAAGACGAGGAATTTTTTTTCTTACTGGGGGAGGGGAGATCTAGTGCAAAGCAGCACTTTCAGAGTACCTGGTCTCCCTATCTTCTTAGACTACCTTCCCTAAGTTTACAAAT
>NW_026057586.1:28892646-29002777 GCF_023721935.1 Panthera uncia
GCCATGGAGCGGCGGCGGCGGCGGCGGCGGCAGCACTAGCGACCGCGGGCGGACGAGCGGGCGGGCAGGGCCGCCCGGCGCCGCGGACCGAACTGCACAGCTCCCCCCCCGCGCCCCCGCCGCGTCCCCTCGCCGCCCGCCGCGTCCCCGGCGAGCGCTGGAGTGGGGTCGGGCCCGTGTGCCTGCCTCCCGCGCCCTCTCCCGAGTCCCGGAGTCCTAGTGAAAGGAAGGGGGAGGGCGCGGGCGGGGGAGGGGGGAGGATCGGAGCGGCAGCGCGGCGAGCCGAGCGGGGACCGCCACCCCGCGATCTGCCTCGGAGGGGGCGCGGGCGCCCACACAGCTCGCCCCACGGACCGGGGGCCGCTTCCCCGGCTCGAGCCGGGGGAGGCGCAGCCAGTAACCAGCGAGCGACCTCTCCCTACACCCTCCCTCTCTCGGTGAATTTCGGTGAATTTCGATCAATTGGAGGGAGTGGGATCTTGCTGGGGGAGGAGGAAAACAGTTCGTGGAGGCCGACCGGTGACCCCTCGCCGCCCCTCGCGCCCCTCCCGCTCCCCAGCGCCCTCGCGGCCCAGTGGCTCCTGCGCGCCGGAGACAGACGCGGGGACTGGGAGGCCGCGGGGACCACCGCGGGCTCGGAGCGGGTTCCCGGGCTCAACACTGCCACTATCTGACACAACAGGAGCAGTGTTGGGGGGGAGCAGCGCGACAAGGCGCGAGATGTGATAGGCTCTGGAAACTGGGTGCATTTTCTTTTAACCTGGAAATTACATTTCACTTTCAGGGGGTTATTTTTTATTTTATTTTACTTTACTTTACTTTACTTTACTTTAATTTTATTTTATTTTATTTTATTTTATTTTATTTTATTTTAATTTTATTATTTTATTTTATTTTACTTTACCTTATTTTATTTTATTTTATTATTTTACTTTATTATTTTGTTAAGCAACGTATATGCACTCAGTTGCTTATGTGCATATTTTTATTATTCACAAAAATTGGACACTTGATGAAGGGAAAGACACGGAGAGATGGCACATGAACGTTGGCATGCAAGTTCCATCTTTAGGGTGGTGGAAAGAATAAGATGAAATATCTTCAGTTCATACAAAATATGGTGGCATTTTAATCCCTTTGAATGTTTGTATTTGCGCTGCAAAAAAGGGAGCTTTTCCAGCAACTCACTTGCAACTGAGGAATGGAACTCCTCAGGGACATTTGTATTATAGCACAATATAGGACACAGGATTCAAGATTTGAGGAAGGTTTTTCTTAAAGACCTCTGGGTAGAGTGTACTCAGAACTCAGATTCTGGGAGGACTATGACTACTCCCTTCTATACAAGCGTTTTTGAACATTTGGATTGAGGAATTGATTTGGTAATGACTGGGGATGTCCCCCTACCCTCCACATCAGCCACTGACTACCCCGGTCGACTGCTGGTTTGCATTTTACCACAGAGGGTCTTCATTCTCATCACTCTGGTCACAGTACTGCTGCAGTGAAGGGGGATAAGGAAGACTGCATCTTGGTGGGAGGATGCCCCTAACTCCTCTCCTGGTTCACGTCCCTGGATGAGCTTCAGTCTGGTTCTGAAAAGATAGTTCACCTGCCTCTGACCCAAGTGTCCTTGCTGTCTTCTTTGTTTCAGAGGAAGGTTCTGATTGGCCCCAGACTTGTCCTCTGTTACTCATCACTGCAAGACCTCTGTTGTGACAGCATTTCAATAGGTCTTCGGCTACCCTTTATATTGGAATATTGTTATTGGTGGGCAAGTAATGCTTAATTAGAAAAAAAAATCAGCAGGGCAGAATGAGCTGTTGATAGAAGTAGAGATCAAGGCAGAAAATACAATGTCAAAACAACCGTTCTCTGTAATCAGATGACCTTTGCCCATTTCCTTGTGCACACAGATTTCTGAAATCCTATACCAAAGCCCACAGAGGACTAAGATAGCATGTGCGCCATTTCCAACACTTTCCAAATGGAGGAAATGAGCCCCAGAAATCAGAAGGGTTTGCCCATGAGCATATGGCTGGCTGATATCCTCTGATCCAGAACTAAAGCTTGTTGCTCAAGTCCCTGCCCTTCTCCAACCCAGGCATATTTACAGGGTCTTCCTTCCTTTATTGTGTGTGTGTTTTTGTTTTTGTTTTGTTTTGTTTTTTGAAGAGCAGCTCAAAGAAGCACATGCCTTATTAAAAATTCACTATAATAGCTGCTAAGTAAGTCTACAGAATTATAGTGCAGTAAAGGTTCGCCTGAGAAGTTCTTACCTGGGAATTCACCTGGGAGATCACCTAGTCAAAACTCATTATCTTAAAGCTGAGGAAACAGGGATAGAGATGCAATGGACTAAGAGTCACTAAGTAAAGGCAAAGCCATGAATAGACTCTCGGTCCCTTGACTTCTTGTCCAATGTTCCTTCCTTGCATGTAGCTCATCTTTTCAATCCTATGAGGTTACAGGAAGGGGAGGGAAAGGGAACCCTCTTTGTTTTATATATTAATATATAAAATACACATACATATACACATGTATACATGCATGTATATATACACCTACACATAATATATATTACATATATTTGGATATACTTTTAATTTTTAATATATAATAATATTTAGTATATAATAACAAAGTATTGCTAAAAACTAAAGACCCATACCTGAATGATATGTTTATTGATATAAAAGGACCTGTATTCAAATCCTGGCTAAACATCACAGCAATTCCTTCTTTCCCTAGTAGGGCAGTTTTTGGTTATCTGAGAACTGGACCCTAAAACACAAAAAAATCTGAAGCTGGTAAAGAAGTCAGTCTGAAAATTACTACTATGTAATTTTAAGAAACCTATTCCGAGGCCCCCAGGATCCTGGAGAAAATAATGGGACACCCTGACAGCTGATGGGCATGCCTACAACACATATCTCTTAGTTCTAAACAGTCTCCAACGATAACATCTTTCAGTCATTCAGCAAATAATTATGTAGCATGGACTATGCAGGACACAATGGTAGTACAACTAGAGATTCCAACTCAGAATTCACAACCTAGTGGGGAAAATTGGTATGCAGACTTCTAACTACATCTAATACAGGGAAATACCAAAAAGGAGACACTTACAAAGTTCATGGAGCACAGATGCGGATACTAGGGTGAGGTCAGAAACCATACCCTCTTTAGAATTACTGCATATTTATTGTCTAATATATATATATATAATATACAATATATACAAATATTATATATATATATATATGTGTGTGTGTGTGTGTGTGTGTGTATGTATGTATTTCCTTCTCCCCTTTGCACACATACACTTTTTTTTCAGTAACCTGTTTTTCCAACCTAAGATAAAACTGTTGAGAATTGAGCTGTGTCTTGCATGGACAATATCCACAAGTGTGGATAAGAAGGAATGTTCCTCTGATATCACCAAATAGCTGACGTTGTTGCTTTGTGCTGTAGACATCCATATACCTGGCCTGTAAATTAGCCGTCATGAAACCCCCATTTCCGTGCCGTAGGCCCCACATCAGAGATACTGCAAAGATCTGCAAGATGATCCTACATGACTTGAGAACCAGATAAAGGGCATGTATGCAAGTAAGGTATGGCTCAAAGTACAAGGATAGGTTATGTCATTTTCACCACTCTGAAGCTAATGGTAGAAAGAAGGTTCAAACCCATCCATTCTTCCTTTATAAGAAGTTGAGATCAGAATGTATAATCACATGCTCAGAGCCAGACACCTCCACTTTTGGGGTTCATATAGAATATTGAGTCTCACCTTTTTTGGAAAATGAGCTAATGTTACCTAACGTTGTGCTTCTCAACACTTATTGTGAATCAGAATTACTTAAGAGAATTACTGATGCTTGGGACGCGTGTTGATTTAACTGTTCTTGATAGTAAATACACCAGATACTTCTAATATGCAACCAACTTTGAGAATCACCAATCCAACTGAAAGGTCATGCCCCAAAATATGATCAGGATACTTAGAAAGCTCCTAACCTCTTAAGTTAGGTACATGAATAGAAGGTGCGCCTAACCAGAGGAGGTGACAGTCACGATGAACTGCAGAGTGATTGGGCCATGTTTGGAGTTTGGGGGCAATTCTGGAAATGTAGAGGTTGGAAGTATGTTTGAGGATCAAGCACAATATAGAATTTTCTCCATATTTGATTCCCAGACATAAGAGAGTACCAGCAGGACACTGAGAACATATTGGAAGCAATTGAAGTAGAACATGAAAGCTGCCCTTAAATGTAAGGAAGGTTCAGGAAAAATAGGAATTAGTTTGCTTGACTCTGCTCTGGAGGATATAACAGTCCCAATTGGTTCATGTAATGAGGAGGCAGATCTCAGGTCTATATAATGGAAAACTCTGTGATTGGATCTGAGATGAAAACAGATGGTCTTAAATAGTAATGAACTCCCTGTCATGAGAAGTATTCTAGAAGACATTCTGTGCGTTTATTTTTCACTTCCCTCCAGCCACAATCTGTGAACTCTTTGAGGTGAAGGGCTTTGCAATACTCTTCTTTATCTTCACTGTATACATTTGTTCTTGGAGCCCACTGTATGTTTGGTAAGGGTTAGTGGAATGCCAAAAATACTAAACTAAACAATTGATATGACATAGGGCTAATTGGTCAGAATGAACACAGACACGTGACCTTATTTATTCAGGTGGTATCTCTTTAGTTTTTGGATCATATGGAGGTTCAGGAGAAACAGGG
Organism: Panthera uncia; assembly: GCF_023721935.1. NCBI lineage: Eukaryota > Metazoa > Chordata > Mammalia > Carnivora > Felidae > Panthera > Panthera uncia. The sequence goes on from NW_026057586.1 coordinate 28,897,398, forward strand.
TGATAGAGTGAAGGGCATGGTTGAGTTTGGAGCAATGATTAAAAATTCTAATATTTTAATATCAGCATGCCGACCTATGCATATTTGAAGAATATCAGTCCTATATCATTCATTCATTCATTCATCCATTCATTCATTCTTGAATCAATCAATCACCCAGTCAATAAAAGCTACAGTTGGGAGATAGAAAATGATAGATTTGGATTCCAGTCCTGCTCTACCATTAACTGGATAGGTGAAATTGAGCACATTATTTCAGCATCCTCTACCTGAGTTTCTTCATGCATAAGCTGAGAACTATAATCCTGTCCTAAGGTATCAATCATCATGAGCCTTACAGGAAATATCAGATATGAAGTTACATTGCCAAGTTAGATAATTCTGTTCAAATATTGGTTTTGATTACTCAATACGATGTGGATATTTAAATGACTGTTTCCAGATGCAGCCTAGTTCACCCCCTCTGAAGTCCACATCATATCTTTCTCTCTTTAGGAAATGAGAAGTTAATTTCCACTCGTGATTACTCCCAATCCAGCCCCACTTTGGAAAGGGATCTCTCCAGTGGCTTCCCTGATGCTACTCCAGTTGCTAAGCAACAAGGAGCTAAGCAGGAGCAAAATGTAATTGTCCCAGGAAGGGAATTCCAGGTCTGACAACAACTGGATTGTAGCTTAGGAAACTTTGCCTTTCTGGCTTCAATAAATTCAGTAAAAGAAGCATTCTTGGCATGTGGTTCCTTGTGGATGCTCCAAGAGAGCAGTTTTCACTACTTGTAAGGCAACAAGGTAGGGGGAGGGGCATTCTTCTGAGTTTTCGTTTTCTGGCTCCTTGGCAGATTTTTTGTCACTGTGACTTCAGAGTGCCCCAAATCTGCAACAAGATTTGGAATGTCCCCAATTCTAGCTAAGCCTTAGGAGCCCAGCTATAAAGACTCTATGTTTATATCAGTGTGTATGACACAGGAGCCAAAAGGAGATCCCAGAGAAATATCATGGGAAGATACTGGTTCTTCATTCCCCTCCCCAAGAATCTACCTCCTTGGGCTATAACAGGTAGAAGTATGCACAGAAATGTGTTATAGAGACATTTTGTTTAAATTGAGGGGAATTTATGGAAAGGTTACAGGGGAACCTCATGGAAAGCAGATATATGAAGTATAGCTAGGCCTCCTGGGAACGGGGAAGTTGCCAGGCAGCTCCTCTCTCTCTCCTTCTCCAGGGTCACATTGACTCTTTCCTGTATCTATCTATTCTGTTCTTACAGGCACAAATTTTCTCTGTAAGATGCTTGGCTTTGCTCCTTCACAACTTTGGCATATATCTGTGTTTGGTTTCTTTTATACTCCACGACAGCACTCAACTGCAAACTTTTTTGTGTGTGTGTGTGTGTGTGTGTGTGTGTGTGTGTGTGATTCCATTTTATCATAGAAAAATACCTGATCACCTCCCATGAATCTGAGGTGCATTCCTGGTACCTACAACTGAGGCCAAGGGGCTGGCACACACACGACTCTCCAGCCTTAAGCATTTCTTCAGGAGGACCACAGGAAATGTGGCTACAATGGGGAATGGGCTGGGCTGGCACTCCAGGTGTGTTTAGAATTAAGAGCTAAAACTCCCAGGAAATGTACGTATTTCCAACACTAAGGTCATCTTGTCACATGGGAAGAACTTGAGCTTTGAAGTCAGGCAGGCCTGGGTTTAACTCATCCTGAGAAAAATCTCTCTGAGCTTCAGCTTCTTCATCTGAAAAATAGACCTACTGATAGTAACTTCACCTCTTCAGAGCATTAGTGAAGATTAAGTGCAGTTAAATGAAATAATATATGATAAGCACCTATATAGCCAAGATTATGTAGATGCTGTAGGAGTACAGGAGATATATGCATACTTATCAGTAAACTTTCATTGAGAACCTACCATATTCAACCTGTACTTAGTATTATGCATATAGAAACCATTAAGAATGTTCTTTACCTTGGCAACTTTCAGACTGGTAAAAGAGATCCATGCAATGTTAGAATCAGGGTGGTAATTCTCCTTTTCTTTCCTAGTGGTTGAACCTGAGGAAAAGAGACATTATGACTTATTCTTTTTTTTTAATTTTTTAAAATTTACATCCAAATTAGTTAGCATATAGTGCAACAATGATTTCAGAAGTAGATTCCTTAGTGCCCTTTACCCATTTAGCCCATCCCCCCTCCCACAACCCCTCCCGTAACCCTCAGTTTGTTCTCCATATTTATGAGACTCTTCTGTTTTGTCCTCCTCCCTGTTTTTATCTTATTTTTGTTTCCCTTCCCTTATGTTCATCTGTTTTGTCTCTTAAAGTCCTCATGTGAGTGAAGTCATATGATTTTTATCTTTCTCTGACTGACTAGTTTCACTTCGCATAGACCCTTCAGTTCCATCCACGTAGTTGCAAATGGCAAGATTTCATTCTTTTTTATTGCTGACTAATACTCCATTGTATATATATACACCACATCTTCTTTATCCATTCATCCATCGATGGACATTTGGGCTCTTTCCATACTTTGGCTATTGTCGATAGCACTGCTATAAACATGGGAGTGCATGTGTCCCTTCGAAACAGCACACCTGTATCACGTGGATAAATGCCTAGTAGTGCAATTGCTGGGTCGTAGGGTAGTTCTATTTTTAGTTTTTTGAGGAAGCTCCATACTGTTTTCCAGAGTGGCTGCCCCAGCTTTCATTCCCACCAACAGTGCAAAAGAGATCCTCTTTCTCCGCATCCTCACCAACATCTGTTGTTGCCTGAGTTGTTCATGTTAGCCATTCTGACAGGTGTAAGGTGGTATCTCATTGTGGTTTTGATTTGTATTTCCCTTATGATGAGTGATGTTGAGCATTTTTTCATGTGTCGGTTGGCCATCTGTATGTCTTCTTTGGACAAGTGTCTATTCATGTCTTTTGGCCATTTCTTCACTGGATTATTCATTCTTTGGGTGTTGAGTTTGATAAGTTCTTTGTAGATTTTGGATACTAACCCTTTATCTGATATACCATTTGCAAATATCTTCTCCCATTCTGTTGGTTGCCTTTTAGTTTTGCTGATTGTTTCCTTTGCTGTGCCGAAGCTTTTGATTTTGATGAGGTCCCAGTAGTTCATTTTTGCTATTGTTTCCCTTGCCTATGGAGACATGTTGAGTAAGAAGTTGCTGCAACCAAGATCAAAGAGGTTTTTGCCTACTTTCTCCTTGAGGATTTTGATGGCTTCCTGTCTTACATTGAAGTCTTTCATCCATTTTGAGTTTATTTTTGTGCATGGTGTAAGAAAATGGTCCAGGTTCATTCTTTTGCATGTCGCTGTCCAGATTTCCCAGCACCACTTGCTGAAGAGACTGTCTTTATTCCATTGGATACTCTTTCCTGCTTTGTCAAAGATTAGTTGCCCATACGTTTGTGGATCCATTTCTGGGTTCTCTATTCTGATCCATTGATCTGAGTGTCTGTTCTTGTCCAGTACCGTACTGTCTTGATGATTACAGCTTTGTAGTATAGCTTGAAGTCTGGGATTGTGATGCCTCCTGCTTTGGTTTTCTTTTTCAAGATCGCTTTGGCTATTGGGGGTCTTTTCTGTTTCCATACAAATTTTAGGATTATTTGTTCCAGCTCTGTGAAGAATGCTGGTGTTATTTTGATAGGGATTGCATTGAATATGTAGATTGCTTTAGGTAGTATCGACACTTTACCAATATTTGTTCTTCGTATCCAGAAGCATGGAATCTTTTTCCGTTTTTTTTTTTTGTGTGTGTCTTCTTCAATTTCTTTCATAAGTTTTCTATAGTTTTCAGTGTATAGATTTTTCATCTCTTTGGTTAGACTTATTCCTAGGTATTTTATGGTTTTTGCTGCAACTGTAAATGGGATCGATTCCTTGATTTCTCTGTCACTTCATTGTTGGTGTATAGGAATGCAACCGATTTCTTTGCGTTGATTTTATATCCTGCAACTGTGCTGAATTCATGAATCAATTCTAACAGTTTTTTGGTGGAATCTTTTGGGTTTTCCATATACAGTATGTCATCTGCAAAGAGTGAAAGTTTGACCTCCTCCTGGCCAATTTGGATTCCTTTTATTTCTTTGTGTTTGATTGCAGAGGCTAAGACTTCCAATATTATGTTGAATAACAGTGGCAAGAGTGGACATCCCTGTCTCGTTCCTGACCTTAGGGGAAGAGCTCTCAGTTTTTCCCCATTGAGGATGATATTAGCGTTGGGTCATTCATATATGGCTTTTATGATCTCGAGGTATGCTCCTTCTATCCCTACTTTCTTGAGGGTTTTTATCAACAAAGGATGCTGTATTTTGTCAAATGCATTCTCTGCATCTATTGAGAGGATCATATGGTTCTCATCCTTTCTTTTTATTGATGTGATGAATCATGCTAATTATTTTGCAGATATTGAACCAGCCCTGCATCCCAGGTATAAATCCCACTTGGTCGTGGTGAATAATTTTTTTAATGTATTGTTGGAGCCCGTTGGCTAATATCTTGTTAAGGATTTTTGCATCATGTTCATCAGGGAAATTGGTCTATAGTTCTCCTTTTTAGTGAGGTCTCTGTCTGGTTTTGGAATCAGGGTAATCCTGGCTTCATAGAAAGAGTTTGGAAGTTTTTCTTCCATTTCTATTTTTTGGAACACTTTCAAGAGAATAGGTGTTAACTCTTCCTTAAATGTTTGGTAGAATTCCCCTGGAAAGCCATCTAGCCCTGGACTCTTGTTTTTTGGCAGATTTTTGATTACTAATTCAATTTCCTTACTGATTATGGGTCTGTTCAAATTTTCTATTTCTTCCTGTTTCAGTTTTGGTAGTGGATATGTCTCTAGGAATTTGTCCATTTCTTCCAGATTGCCCATTTTATTGGCGTATAATTGCTCTTAATATTCTCTTATTATTGTTTTTATTTCTGTTGTGTTGGTTGTGATCTCTTCCCTTTCATTCTTGATTTTATTTATTTGGGTGTTTTCCTTTTTGTTTTTGATCAAACTGGCTAGTGGTTTATCAATTTTGTTAATTCTTTCAAAGAACCAGCTTCTGCTTTCATTGGTCTGTTCTTCCGTTGTTTTTTTTTTTGTTGTTTTTTTTTTTGTTTTTTTTTTTTGGTGTCGATAGCATTAGTTTTTGCTCTAATCTTTATTATTTCCTGTCTTCTGCTGGTTTTGGGTTTTATTTGCTGTTCTTTTCCAGCTCCTTAAGGCATAAGTTTAGGTTGTGTATCTGAGGTCTTTCTTCCTTCTTCAGGAAGGCCTGAATTGCTATATACTTTCCTCTTATGACCGCCTTTGCTGTGTCCCAGAGGTTTTGGGTTGTGGTGTTATCATTTTCATTGACTTCCATATACTTTTTAATTTCCTCTTAAACTGCTTAGTTAACACATTCATTCTTTAGTAGGATGTTCTTCAGTCTCCAAGTATTTGTTAGCTTTCCAATTTTTTTCTTGTAGTTGATTTTGAGTTTCATAATATTGTGGTATGAAAATATGCACGGTATGATCTTGATCTTTTTGTACTTACTTAGAGCTGATTTGTGTCCCAGTATATGGTCTATTCTGGAGAACATTCCATGTGCACTGGAGAAGAATGTATATTCTGCTGCTTTAGGATGAAATGTTCTGAATATATCTGTTAGGTCCATCTCGTCCAGTGTGTTAGTCAAAGCCATTGTTTCCTTGTTGATTTTTTGATTAGATGATCTGTCCATTGCTGTGAGTGGGGTGTTGAATTCTCCTACTATTATGGTATTACTATCGATGAGTTTCTTTATGTTTGTGATGAACTGATTTATATATTTGGGTGCTTTCACATTTGGTGCATAAATGTTTACAATTGTTAGGTCTCTTGGTCTATAGACCCCTTGATTATGATATAATGCCCTTCTGCATCTCTTGATACAGTCTTTATTTTAAAGTCTAGATTGTCTGATATAAATATGGCTACTTCGTCTTTCTTTTGTTGACCATTAGCATGATAGATGGTTCTCCATCCCCTTATTTGCAATCTGAAGGTGTCTTTAGGTCTAAAGTGGGTCTCTTGTAAACAGCATATCGATGGATGTTGTTTTCTTATCCATTCTGTTACCCTATGTCTTTTGATTGGAGCATTGAGTCCATTGATGTTTAGAATGAGTACTGAAAGAAATGAATTTATTGCCATTATGATGCTTGTAGAGTTGGAGTTTCTCGTGTTCTCTGGTCCTTTCTAATCATTGTTGCTTTTGAAATATATATATTTTCATCTTTTCTCCCCTCAGAGAGTCCCCCTTAAAATTTCTTGTAGGGCTGGTTTAGTGGTCACAAACTCCTTTAATTTTTGTTTGTCTGGGAAACTTTTTATCTCTCCTTCTATTTTGAATGACAGCTTTGCTGGGTAAAGAATTCTTGGCTGCATATTTTTCTGATTCAGCACACTGAATATATCCTGCCACTCCTTTCTGGCCTGCCAAGTTTCTGTGGATAGGTCTGCTGCAGACCTGATCTGTCTTCCCTTGTAGGTTAGGGGCTTTTTTTCCCTGGCTGCTTTCATGATGCTCTCCTTGACTGAGTATTTTGTGAATTTAACTATGTTATGCCTTGTTGATGGCCGGTTTTTGTTGAATCTAATGGGGGTCCTCTGTGCTTCCTGGATTTTGATGTCTGTGTCTTTCCCCAGCTTAGGGAAGTTTTCCCCTATGAGTTGCTCACATAACCCCTCTACCCCTATTTCTCTCTCTTTCTCTTCTGGGACCCCTATGATTCTGATGTTGTTCCTTTTTAATGAGTCACTGATTTCTCTAATTCTTAAATCGTGCTCTTTTGCCTTAATCCTCTCTTTTTTTTCTGCTTTGTTATTCTCTATAAGTTTGTCCTCTATATCGCTGATTCTCTGTTCTGCCTCATCCATCCTTGCTGCCACTGCATCCATCCATGTTTGCAGCTCAGTTATAGGATTTTTAATCTCATTCTGGCTATTTTTTTACTTCTTTTATCTCTGCAGAAAGGGATTCTAATCTATTTTCAACTCCAGCTAGTATTCTTATTATCGTGATCTAAATTCTGGCTCAGACATCTTGCTTGTATCTGTGTTGGTTAAATCCCTGGCTGTCATTTCTTCATGCTCTTCCTTTTGGGGTGAATTCCTTCGTTTTGTCATTTTGAAGGGAGAAAAGGAATTAATGAAGTAGAAAAATTAAAATCAAAAAAATTTAAAATTAAAAAATATTGAAATTAAAAAATTAAACACATACACATACACACAAAAATAGAATAAATGATGCTAGATTCTAGGTGTGTTTTGTCTGGGTGTTGAAAGTGGTTTGACAGATTAGAGAAAAAAAGGGGGAGGGAAGAAAAAAAATTAAAAAATTAAAAAATTTTAAAAAAAGGAAATAATTTGAGAATTTGAAAAATGAATACACTGAAGTAGACTAAAATGAGATGAAGGGAGTCAAATAGAATTTGAAAAAATATACACAAAAGTAAAGAATAAAGTAGAAAAAATTAAAGAAAATTAATAAAAATTAAAATAAATATGAATCGTTTCTTTTTCTGTATTCAAGAAAAAGAAAAATGATAAAGAAAAAAGATTTAAAAAAGAAAAAAGAAAGAAAAGGAAATTGTTTGAAAATTTGAAAAAGTGAATACACTGCAGTAGACTAAAATAAAATGATGGAAGTGAATAGAATTTGAAAAAAATTACATAAAAGTAAAAATATAGTAATAAAAATTAAAGGGAAATATTTTTAATAAAAATCGAAATTAAAATGAGTTTTTTCTCTTTCTGTATTCAAGAAAAAGCAGTGTAAAAGAGAAAAAAAAAGAAAGAAACTGAATAGAGGGGCCTGTTAACAGATTGAAGTAGGACTGAAATTATTTCATTTTCCCCTAGAATCAGTCTATGTAGCGCTTTATAGTCCATAAACTAAGCCAGCAGCGAGACTTGTGTTCTTGAGAGTGAAGTTGGCCCAGTTGGGCGGGGCTCAGTGTAATGGTTCCGTTCTCCACTAGATGGCGCTGCTAGCCTACTGGGGTGGATTGTTGCGGTGCTCATCGGTGTGTGTGCGTATGCGCATGCACGGGACCGGTAAAAATGGCGCCACGCAGCTACCCACTCTCTTCTCCTGGATCAGCAATCGCAGACCCGTCCTCTGTCTTCAGCTTTCATCCACTCCCCACTCTTTCACTCTCCGTGACCAGACCCCAGGCAATACCTCTCTCTCAAGTTTTGTCTCAGATGTGGCTGTTTTCCCTGGCCCCTTACTTCTGAAGGACTGTGGCTTTGACCTGATCCGCCTCTCTGTGGGAAGGTCCCACCGAGCAATGGCCAAATGAGCAATAGCCGAATGTCGGCTGCACCCAGGAACACTTGCTGGACCCTGCTGCTGCTGGTGCCCCAAGACTACAGCCAGATGCCAGCCCGCCCCAGAAAAAGTTCGCGAGATAGTGTAGCAGTAGCACTTCAGGGATTATGGAAAATCACAACACACATCTGGCACCAGGCCCCACCCTCAGCGACCCTGTTCCAGCACCAACGAGTGCGGCCATCCCCTGGGGTCAGCTGGGACCAGGTGGCTTCAACAGTCTCTACCAAATGTCCTTCCCGCAGTGGAACTGCTTTTCCCCGTGTGGCCTGAGAACCTTTGGGACCCCACTCTGTTCCTGGGGATTTGCGCCTCCCACCAGAGCATCGCCAGGTATCGAGCTGCGGAGTTGCAGCCTTTGCACTCCCCTTGTCTACAGTCTTAATGGAATTTAAACTCTCTCCTTTCTCCTTTTTTCTTTCTCGCTTTTTAGTTTAGTCCCTGCAGCTGTTTCCAATTTTCTACTTTCTCTCCAGCTGCTTTTGGGGAGGGGTGCTTTTCCTGTATTCTCCAGCCCCCCACCCCATCTCCGTCCTGTCTCCACTCACAAAAACACCAGCCTTCCTGCACCTTCTTGCTCCCCAAGTTCACTTCTCTGTGCCGCCTACCTGCTGAATTCTGTGGTTCAGGTTGTGCAGATTATTGTGTTAATCCTCCAGTCAGTTTTCTAGGTGTGTAGGATGGTTTAGTGTTGGTCTGGCTGTATTTCATGGACGCGAGACACACAAAAAACTTCCATGCTATTCCACCATCTTGGCTCCTCCCCCTATTATGGCTTATTCTTAACCTCTTACTGAAGACCAGCTGTAGCTCTTAATAGCAGAAGAGTCCCCTATACACAGCTTTGTCCTACCCTCACGCACTTGCAATCAATTTTGACAGACAACATTATATGTGAACCAGTAAATTCAAAATATAAGAGATAATGCAAACTGTACCTGCTACTCACAAATATGAAGATGTGGAAAGGATTCCCTCAAGTGAAAGAGATTAAGTGAAATGATCTTGAATGTGCTGTATGTCCATACAATGCTATGAAACTAAGAGTTGAGAAGAGAAATCCAAGTAAGCTACAGTTAAAACAGAAGCTTTTATGGTCAGTTTAAACTCCCCAAAAAGAAATATAGGACATAGAAAGTTGGGGCATCCAACCTGAGTAGCTCAATTTTACCACGGAGTATTTTATAAACATCTGGAATTGTCAGCCCATTATTGCTGACTGGAGTTGGGTCTTGGCTTGACCATTGTCATATGAGCATTAGAAAGACCTAATGGTCACAGGGGGAGGACAGATTTTAGAATGGTAGGAGGATGGCCATGAGCAAACATTAATTTGAGCCCTGCCTCTTGGCTAATGGGCTTATTACAGACTCTGGGATTGGAATCCACAGAGTCACTCTTGATCTCTTGATAGTTAAGCTATTCCTAGCAAAATAAAGTACTATGGATATTGAAACTAGATAGATATTCAAAAATGGTTTTATATCAGACCCAGTTGCAAATGAGTACAAACAAGGGCCGTGAAACTCAACCAGCTGAGGAAGCTGAGACAAACTGCTTAAAGTTACAGAGCTTTGAAATTTCAGAGCTTTGAAGCCCAGTAGTCTGACTCCAAATCCTGCCCTCCTATCCATGGTTCCATACAAACTGCTCTATTACAGTATTGCCTAGCTAGTATACAGCACAGAGACACCTGGATGCTCCTTGTATCACTCACCTCTTTAGAATGTACTCAATGAACTTGTTGATTTCAGTCAAAACTAAATGAATCACAGTAACATTGAAACTTCAAATTATAGAGCTGGCAGGTTCGTTAGAAATAATTTGGACCAAGCAATTCATTTTAAAGATGAAAGAAAACAGAGAACCAGAAAGATAAACTGACTTTCCCAAATTTTCATGCAGGTGACAAAGCCAGGTTTAGAAATCATTTTGGACTCCAATTCGAGAGCCTTTCTCATTATACACAGCTGCCAGGGCTTGGTTGTGCCCTCTACAGACCAACTCAGATTAAAAAAAAGAGAACCAAGAACTAGGAGGTTCAGCAAGTGAGCACCCTTATAACCTTCAAAACAGGGAAACTTGGGGATGTTCTGTTTGAGAAAACAATTTGACCCATGTTTTTGTGATTGCTCATTTTTATCCTGAATTGTGGACCAAAGGAAAGAAAATAAGGTTCAGTGCTTCACAATTAGACCAATATTCTCTCAGCAATTACTCTAATTTTTATCTTGTAATAACTAGTGGTAAGAAGACATACTGGAAGAAAAGTAAAAGAAAAAACATTCTGAGAGGTTAGGAATACATTTTAAATATGAACTTGTATAGGGAGTATTTCTGAAAATAGTTGACAAATTTTTTTGTAAAGCAAAATCAATTATTGTAATGTCATATATTCATAATGAAAGATGTAGGACTGATTTATCCATCCACCCATCCATCCATCCATCCATCTATCTTGCAAGCCACTTGGTATAAGGTGTAATGATAGGCACTATGAGAAGTGTAAAGAAGGGTAAGATATTATCCGAGCCTGGGAGACACTCTTATTCCAGACAAGCGCTTATAACCTTTAGTTTCAAGGTCTGCAGAGAAGTCAAATGAAGATCATTCTAAGTTCAGTCAGAAATGATGACATAGGACAAGTTGCAGGTTTGCTTATGCAGACCCTTAGTTAATTTTACCAAGGTCACGGACTTCTGGACATCTCACATAGTATTATAAGTAAATGAAATCCCTTATCTATAATATTTTGGGTATCCAATTGTTGATTATATTGTTTGTAATCAATCTGTATCATCTGCACTTAAAATTAGGGACACTGATATGCATAAAGGATGTCCACCAGGCCCTGAAACTTTCCTTAGTTAAACTATGTGCATATATATGTATTTCCCTCCTTGCCCTCAGTTTCTCAACAGTCAATTCCTTCTCTCAATGAGATGGTGTGTGTAAGATAATGAACACAGCGGTTGATACATAGGATGGTGTAGGAGAAGCTTCCAAATTATCTTACCCACTTAGATTTTCTTTTTCTCTCTTCTGTAGGAACTATCATTTCTTCAGGTCACTCAAAATTCTGCTCGTGGTGACATGTCATCATTTGGAGATTATTACTATCTATGCCCAATACTTTAACCACTGGAGCAACCTGTATATGGTTGCAGAATTGTGATACATAATGCAATTATCTCAAGCTAATATACCCAAGTTTCAAAGAACAAAGGAGAAAAGAAATGAACAAATTAATAAAATTTAATTTTGTTTAACCTTTATGCATACGATAAAACACTAGTTTGTTTACCTAATACTATTCTTTAAATAAGACTGCCTCCCTATGAAAGTGGTGACTAAATCTTTTCACTCATGTGAAACATAAGACTGATAAAAGGCAATTGTATTTCTTATCTAAAGATTTATATATTTATTAGTTGTGCCGGGGTAGGTGTGAAGAGGGTCAGAGCTTAGTGTTATATTTGTCCTGAAGGTATGGCAGAGTGGGGAAAGCACCCTAAAAACAATGGACCAGCCACATAAGGGAGGGTAAGCTTCCAACAGTGATATCAATATTTAGTCACCATTTCAATAAAGGGTCAAAGGTAAGTAGGCAGAGAATGGTGATAGTGAAGCCAGGGTAGCAAAACTCTGCAGGTAGCATCTGCAAGATCTGTTCATGGACTGGGAGAAAGAGGGGATTGTTGGACTAAGACAGAAACCCAGATCTGGGAAAGGGATACAATGCAAGTCAGGCCACTAGAAATGGTGGTCATAACAGAAGTTGAGCAAATGTGGAATCTTTTGAACTCCTTAAAGAGTGGTGATGTCCAAGAAGGTCTGAAACTCAAGTGGAATGGCACTGGTGGTCAGAATGGAGCCCTGGTCAGGCAGTGAGTCATGTCCAATGATCAGTAAAAGAAATAAAATATTTAGCAGAAGGGCATGTTAAGCTGCTTTAACATTACTTACACAATGACCAGGCTCTAAGAATCACCCTACTGGCTCAAGGGGAGAATAAAGAGACTACTTAAATCCGTCCTTAAATCAGATTGCTTTGATGCCTGGAGCAGGATTGAATTTTTATGTGGAAATCAATGTGCCTTTTGTGGAAAGGTGAGGAAGACACCAACAGAAGAATTGAGGTGGCAGGATGAGGGGAATTGTTTAAAAAGTCGTTATACATTATAAAGACGGTTTCATTTGTGTTAGGAAATAGCTTCTACTTAAGGCCCAGCTTTTAGTTGGTTTAAAGATAATAATGGAAAATTGGTTCACTTAAAAAAGTCAGAATTATTATGTCACTTGTGTGAATACAAGTGTTCCTTGCCCAGTGGATTTTAAGTGAATCAGGAAAAGAAGCACTTTGCTTCAGAAATTTCAAACTATTTGTTGGATACCAACAACTGCTAGAGATTTTTCTTACCATATATTTCTCTCTTGCTACAACTCTTCCCTAGCAAATGATACCTCCTGGAAACTTCTGTTTAAACTATTTTCTGTATTTTTCACCAATTCCTTCTACAGTACCTAGATAAGATACTTGTCTGCCTAGCTCTTACCACCCTAAAGAAGGGCTGCCAGAAACGTGGGGTCCTACCTAGCCTCACACACTAAGAGTCAGGATACTCTGCCATTGGTGAAAAGGAGAAGCTAAGAAAAAGGCATCAGGCCAATCTAGGACATTCAAAAGTTTTGGCCAGGGGGAGCAACAGCTGGTTTACTCACTGTCTATAGTGGTAGATATCAGATTATTTGCAACCTACAGCCAGGTGCCTCCCCACCTGTATCCCTGTCTACTTAGTTATTGATATTCCCAAGCTCTCTCTACCCTTCTACATGTCTAATGACTAAACAGAATTTAAGGTTAATATTTAGGATGCCTTACAGTAGGCTTTCAGTTACATGGCAGGATAAATAGACTTCCACTTCTGGCTGTAATGAAGTGGCTTGTATCATACCTACCTACCCACTAAAAACAAAGAACATTTGTTTGAAGGCATTTAAAAGCAACCAAGGAAGCCAAAACATGAAGTGCCAGCATCCCCCAAAGAAGGAAAATGCATTGAGGAAAGACTGATATTTTCTATTGTTTTCTCCCTCAAGACAGTTGCTAATTCAGAAGCCCTACAGAAAGCAAGAGTCTGAGAAACCAAGTAGAAAGTAGTACCTAAAAAGTAGAAAAGTTGAGTAGGGTCTGAAGACATCATGGGCTGGGAAAACAAAAAATGTAGTGTAGGACTTCCAAGACAGCTGGGACTTGAATGGCCAGAATCACAAAGAGAAGTACAACAGAGAGCAATAACTCTTGTACTACTTTTCCTCTTAAGAAATGTGATGATCCTTAGGCAGTATGTAGCAAGAGGTTGAGAGGTCAAGAAGAAAACACACTAAGAGGCTAAGAAGCTGAACAGAGCTTTCTGAAGCCAAACTTATGAGAAAAAAATATTATGGTTCAGGCTCTACCAAGAATGAAGGGTATGGTAAATATTCCCAGGCTTTCATTTGGAATCCTTGAAAGCCCTCATCTTAGGAGGAGTCAGGGTAAATTAAAAACAGACGAGGCCTTACAATAATAGAAGCCCAACTCCAAATGAATTCACTATCTGATTAAATAAAGGTGAATTGCATATAAGAATCAAAAGTACATTCTACCTAAAGAAAAGTAACATCAATCAGAAATTCTGTAGTTTGGGGTTCCTTGTTGGCTCAGTTTGTTGAGCCTCTAACTCTTGATTTTGGCTCAGATCATGATCTCACAGTTCATGAGATCAAGCTCTGAGTTGGGCTCTGCACTGATAGCACAGAGCCTGCTTGGGATTCTCTCTCTCCTCTCTCTCTACCCCTTCCCTGCTCAAACACTTTCTCTCTCTTTCTCAAAATAAATAAATAAATAAATAAATAAACATTAAAAAATAACTTCTGTAGTTTTTATACACAATGTCTGGCATTCAATCAAAAGTTACTATGTATCTGAGGAGGTAATAAAAGAAAAAAGAAACAATAAAGACTGAGTAAAATTTGATCCAGATTTTGGAGTTATCAGGCATGGCCTATAAAATAATTGGAATTAACATGTTTAAGAAAAGAAAATTTGCAGAATTTTACCAGATCAATACTTTTCATTTAAGAAAGAAAGAAAGAAAGAAAGAAAGAAAGAAAGAAAGAAAGAAATAGAAATTCTAGAAGGAAGAAAGCTCAGTGACAGAGAGGTAGGTCTCTATAAATGGGTTTAATGGCAGATTAGATACAATTGAAGAAAGAATTGGTAAAGTGGAAGTGAGGTCAATAAAAGACATCCAGACTAAAGCATAAATCAATAATACAGAAAATATATGCATGTAACATAAACTATATAGCATTATTTAACATAGCAAAAGGTTAAAACATTTTAAAGGTCAGAAAATGATCTATGACAAAATGGAAGTAAGTTGAAATTTATAGCAAAAGAGATAACCAGAAATAACATATAATACCCAATGTTGAAAATTAAACAATATACTTCTAAATAACTCATAAGTCAAAAAAGAAACCACAATGATAGATTAGAGCTAAGTAATAACTAAAATACAATATATTGAAACTTTTGGAATGCAGCTAACGTAAAACTTAGAGTCAAATTTATAGTCCTAATTGTATGTAATAGAGAAGAATAGAACCTGAAAGATTATTGATCTCATCATTCATCTATAGAAAGTTAGGAAAAAGAACAGCAGAATAAACCTATATAAGTAGAATGAAGGAAGGAAATAATAAAGAAAAATCATGGCAGAAATTAAAAAGACAGCAAATATACAGTAAATTAACAGGCCCAAAGATGGTATTTTGAAAAAGGGTGAGTAGCCTCTCATGCACTCACATGAAGGCTCATGATTCATAAATTTGAAATAATTCTACCAGGTAAAATATACTAGGTCTTCTTACCATTGACCTGCATGCATACAAACATTTCTGAGATGCTTTGAGTCATTGTTTAAATGAGGAAACAGGGGCGCCTGGGTGGCTCAGTCGGTTAAGCATCCGACTTCAGCTCAGGTCATGATCTCACAGTCTGTGAGTTTGACCCCCACATTGGGCTCTGTGCTGACAGCTCAGAGCCTGGAGCCTGCTTCAGATTCTGTGTCTCCCTCTCTCTCTGCCCTTCCCCTGCTCATGTTCTGTTCCTCTCTGTCTCAAAAATAAATAATAAAAAAAAATTTAAATGAGGAAACAGGTGCCTGGGTGGCTCAGTTGGTTAGGCATCTGACTCTTGATTTCAGCTCAGGTCATGATCTCACAGATCATGAGTTTGAGTCCTGCATGGGGCTCCACACTGACAGTTCAGGGCCTGCTTGAGATTCTTTCCCTCTCTCTACCTCTCTCTCTCTCTAAAAAATAAATAAATAAACTTTTTAAAAAATGGGGAAAAAGCACTGGTTTTTACAACATAATTTTGTTGATGAACTTATTTTTAATTATGTATGTTGGGTTTGTATATATGTGTGCTACATAAATAATGTTATTAAATGTATATATACATATTAGTGAATAAAATTTCAATTCAATTCAACAAATATTTTTTACATTTTCAATGTGTTGAGCACTGGAAGTAGAGCAGCAAGGAATATAGATACAAATCTGGATTCTCTCAAATTTATAGTCTAATAGTCATGCTTATGTGGAGAAAAACAAAAAAGAAGGAACAAACTAAGGGAGGGAGGAAGGCAAGAAAGATATTGTTTTTCATATTTTAGAGACAAAAGCAAGAGGGAATAATTACCTAATTTAATCAGACTTTTATTATTTGTTTTTAACCTCATAACCCTTTTCTCTTTTCTGATTAATTCAGATTAATTACCAAGTTTGATTTTGTTTGGACTATACTTCTCAACTATTTCCTATCTTTATTTTAATTTTATAACCTAAACATTTTATTATTTTATGTATTCCCTTAACATCCTCATTTGAATAGTTTCATGATTCTCAGAAGAAGGGTTCTGAATTGAGTCATGCCTTTTAACATGGTATTAGGTGCCGATTGAGCATAAATAAACATTTGAAATAAGTAAATATTTGATAATTTTGTATCATCTTATATGCTACACAAAGTACAGAAAACACCTTAGGAGTTAAAATAAAAATTTTTAATATACATAAATAAATAAATAAATAAATAAATAATTGAAAAGACAGGAAGTGAAAATGGAAAATGCTTATCCTGCACAGCATAGTAGGGATATTGGAGCCTGACTAGACCTACCCTCCCTTCTATGCCATTGTTTACCTTATGTTGTTTCCAATGGGATATCTTGCTTCCCGTGTCTTTTCCCACTCTTCTCTGCCTACCTATGAATGTTAGTATTCTTTTGGGTCTTGCTCAAATCTCATCTCTTCCCAGAAGCCTACCACTGAAGCCATAATCTTCTGAAGCAAAACCATTGTACTTCCCATTTTATCATTTAATGGCTCTTCTAATTTCCTACCTGTTTCTGTATGTATCTTTCTTCACATATATGTCTTGTCTATAACTGAAAGCCCCTTTAGTGAAGAAGCACGTATATGAGATGCATACCCTCCCACCCACCCACATACACACATGAAACTCTGATGGCTTCTAATCCAGTATTGCCTAATTCTTAATAGGACTTGTGACAGATACTGCTAGTTGTGTCCTGATACCAATTCACTCATTAGTCCTCAACATAATAGTATCTTCACATTTTTTATGAATACTGGGAATAAAGATGGTACTTCCAGCCTCCTTTGCAGCCACATGTGGTCAGGTGATTGTAGCCAATGAACGGTGGAATACGAAATTTCAGGAAATGTCTTTACTAACATTCCCTTTCTTTATTCTAATACCTAGAATGCAGATGCTGACATCTTGGACTATGAGGTTGAGACTACCCACTGTAAAGCAATAAGGTAGAAGGAGTCTGACACTTTGGGATACTATATCAGTACAGAATCATCTACTGGGATTTTACATGAGAAACTACTGTCTTGAAGTTTCCATTTGTTCAGGGTTTCCTTTACTCACTGCTTAGCCTACTCCTAACTAATCAGCGCTCTTCAGAATGTCATGCTATTATTTCTGCACCTCAATAAGCTCATATGACTTCTTACTATTTTAATGACCACATTAGATGGAGGTAAAATTTTGTTGTGCTTGAATTCCGAAGTCCGTATACATCTCTTACTTTTGATCTGTTCTTTAACAAGGAAGAATTTATATTATTAAAGGGTCCTTCCTAGCCCAAATTATGTTCCTCATCAAATGAAATGACTATCCATAGGCTGATTTAATTGTGTTAAGATACTGTCACCAGAGGTTTCTTGTTAAAATATTAGTTTGTGCCTGAATGAATATCTAACACTTACACATTAGGTTAATGTCCCAGAGGATCTAAAATTGCCAAATAGGGAATATCACTTTTGGTTTTACTTCTAGAATAGTTTTAGTTCTAGAGTAAATATATCCAATAGTTAGCTAAATACATCTCTTATGACAAAGTTTTATGGTGCAAATCATGAGTTATTCTCTAGGGTTTTTCCAAGAATCGAAAATAAGATTTTTAAGCAACATGAGACCCACTCCATACCCACTCCCAGCCTCTTTCTTTAGTTATTATTTTCCCACTTTCTTTTATGTTCCCCAAATTCAAAGTTTTTCAAGAAAAAACTGGTAATTGTGTTAATTCATTTTATACTGTTAATGACTGCCCTTTGATTCACATGATGGTGTTCATTCCCTCCTCTTATTGCATACCTCTTACAGTTGGAGTGATAGCACCATCTGGCCCTACTGTGGTTTTAGTAGGGAATTGTTGAGAGTTTTCCTGGAACAGTCTCTGGGTTCTCAATTCAGAGCACTTCTCTTGAATCTTGATAGCATTCTTTTTAGGGACACTCCTTGGGAAAACCAACATTGGGAGGGGAAGGGAAGGGGCAAAACTGGGGTCAGATAAAACCAAAGCATCTGGCCTTGCTGTTCAGGAAACACATTGATTTTCATCAACGGTAGGAAGGGAAACAATAATTGGAAGTGATCCAGCCTTAGTTCTGAATAGGGTAAAAAAGGCCTCTGGAGCCGCCTGGCTGACATGGGTTTGTCATTTAATGAAAAACTCAAAAGTCTTGGGTGGAGGCTAAATAGTTATTGAAAGTGATGGGGAACTGGAAGTTTGTGCTAAACCACCTTTAACATTTATGCTTTTAACTCGCAGATGTTTTAAAGAGTGAATAAAATAAAAGGTAGGAGAAATTCTGGAAGCGAGTTGAAGAATTGAAGGCAATGATGAATTGCCATTCCATCCATATGTTGTCTTCATGCTTTGGGTGAATATCATATTGCATAATATGATCTTTATAGAGACTGACCTAAAGAAAAATGTCTCTGAATTTCCCGGATTCATTTGCATCAGTGATAACTGAGTGTAACAGAAAGTTCTTCAGGGCTGTGTAGGTCCAAATTTCAACTTTGTTTCTGACCCTTTAGTAGTTGCATGACCACAAGCCTATTATTTAACATTTTTGAGATTTGGTTTCCTTTTCTAGAAATAATACCTGCCTTCATCATACTTATGAAATTTATATAATAAAGTACAGGCAAAACATGTCTAGTACATTGTTCATTTCTAACCCTGTTAAAATGTCTGATTCTCAACCAGAAGCCATTTAGAGCAGGTGTAGAGCTATCCCATTATTCTACCAACAACTCACCAGCCAGGAACATGCAGAAGCACCAGTGATGATGTCAGGAGTTTTCACCACGGTTCTGAGGCTGGAACATCCAAGGCCATCATCTTTAAACCTAGCATTGTGGGAAAGGCAGACGTCTCTCTGGGCACATCTAAGACTTGGGTTGGCAAGGGATGGAATAGATGGTCTCATGAGGTTTCATGTGTCCTATAATTCTTTACACAGCAAGCTTTTGCTTTTGTTATTTTGTTCAAGCCACTGTAGCAGATCTGACCCAATTTAGCTGTTACCATTTCCTTCTTGCAAAAAAATGAAGCTCAGAGAAGGCCAGGGCTGTTGTGTTCCATAACTTGCTTAATGTTTGCCTGCCTTCTCCCAGCTCCTAGGAACCTTAGACCCAGGCCTACCCAGGCCCTCTCCATAAGTAGTTTGGTTGGATCTTCGAGCTCTTTAATCTCTTCTTATCGCTGTCTGACAAACTGATTTAATGTTACTTGCAACAAGTGATAGCCTATTCTGTGTGAAATGTAGGTCCTGCCCCTCACCCTGAGAGTTCTCTTCTGACCTCTACAGTGACCTATATTCCCATTCAAGTCAAGTTTCAGAGCTTGCAGAAAGCGTATCACAACTGAGGTGTACAGATCACACAGGCTAAAGGGTGGGGACATTTGGACAGTAGCATCCATTAATCAACACATTAATTGTCAAAATGGGTTATCAGATCAGCTGTCTGTATCTTTGGAAATCTGAATGTCAAAGATAGAGGGGAAGGAGCAGAACACAAGGCTGGCATGGTTAGATAATGGAGAGATGGAAGAAAGACATATGGATTTTGAAGTTCAGTCCCAGGTGAGTCTCTGCAGAGGGACATGTAGAAAGAACCAAGATCAGCATAAGCCAGCTGGTTTCTAGAGGAAAGGACCATAAATATATCATGATAGTGATTAATTATGGGTGATAGGCATATGGAAAAATGCTCCATTCTTCTTTGTATTTTTCTTTTTTTTTAAGTTTATTTATTTATTTTTGAGACAGAGAAAGAGAGAGGGAGGGCAAGCGAGTGAAACAGGGGAAGAGAAGAGAGGAAAATAATCCCAAGCAGGCTTTGTGCTGTCAGCACAGAGCTCAACATGGGGCTTGATTTCACTAACCATGAAATCATAACTTGAGCCGAAATCAAGAGCCAGACGTTTAATCTGAGCTACCCACGTGCCCATCTTCTTTGTACTTTTCAAATTCTCAAAATATATAATGTGAGAAATACCATAAGAAAGATAATAACTACACCCTGTAGGAGTTTTAAAGGTTGAATTTCTATGATTCCATGCTTGACCTTTTGTGTTGAGAGGAAGAACAGAGTGACTGTCGCAGATATGGTCACAGCCCATGTAGGCTTTACTGCCTTCTTCCTGGTTTCTGTATACTAGAGTCACCTTTATTTGTTTGCCTTTATGATACATGTATGTCTGTCATTCCACTTTCACCCCTTGAACCCACTTTTTACTCCTTGAGATGTCCCCACTGTAGCATGACACCTTCATTTCACCTTCTATAGCATCATTCTGAATACAATCATGGTTATTTAATTAAAAGACTGTTGGTAGAACATTCCTTTTTCTTGGAAGAATATCCCTACATCCACGGATTGAAGTAGAGCCTTGGCCAAGTTTTAGTGATTCAATGCAGGTACAACCCTCAGCCAGAAAGTATAGTTAACTGATTCAGTTCCTCACTATCTTTTGGCTCTATAGAGACACACATTGCCTGAACAACCTTGATCAGATAATTCTGATAATAAATACACATGATCAGACGTGACTAGTGTAACTATCCACTTGGATCCAAAGCTCCTTGTCCTTTCTGCAGCAATTGCCTGAAGCCATGAGTTTCTGACTGGCAGTGGTTGAGTAAACTATGCTATTTCAATGAGCTTCAGGCTGAATCTAGGCAGTTGAAGCCAAAATAATCAATTACCAGGAGGCCCAAGACATGAGCTGGAGTTCTACCTTGGATGCCAAATGTCTGGACTTCTCCTATCCACAGTTACCAAAAAGTTGAGTATGAACATAAGTACCTACTATTAAGTACCCACTTAATTACTCAACTTACTGTCAGGATCAAATTAGGCTGTGAATGTTGCAGTTCTCTGAAATTTAAAGTGTGGTATATGTGGATAAGGCAATTATCAACAGATTGTCCATTTCATAGTCTCATCAGATCAGTTAATATCAATCAGATCAACCAAGCCTCAGAAGGAGAGAGCTGGTTACCATGTAAAAACAGTCTGCCTAAGGGCCATCCCTGGTGTCCAATTTACCACTTTTCCCCATTTTTACTCCTGTTTAGCCTTGGAAACATTGCAAGTGATTTCCATCTGATTTAGGAAAGTAATGGAGCAAAGAGACTATCTGTAAACATAAAGAATACAATGGGAAACATTATGTGTGTATATAAAGAAAGAGAAATAAAACCAGGCGAAAAAACTTTACAGCTTGTCTCAAAAGAATTATAAAATTAGTGGATGAAGGGTATGTTGTTACATTTTTATATTTGCATTTTGCCAATGGAAGGCCTCATAATATTTTTACTGTACTTGTAGATTTGGCTCTTCTGCCTGTCACATGGATTGAAAGCTGAGTCTCCAGAACTGGGGGCTGCTGGGAGGTGAGCCGATTCAAGGGATGGGAGAAAGTCTGAAGTGGTGATGGGCCAGCCTCCTTCAGCATCTTTGCCTGGTGCAGAGCTGAGCAGGTGCATGGCATCAGGTCTGATGATGCTGTTCATGGCAAAGCTTTAATCAGACTCTCTTAAAGATGCTTTTCTTTGGAACACAGTCTCACTCTCTATTCTACTCATTTGCACACCATCTCAAGAAACAAAACAAACCCAAAACAAAGCAAAAGTTAATTAAGATAGGGCTTTATGATTCCAAGCTTGATGCTTATTCTTTATTGCTCTGATTTGCCATTCTAATTCTTTTGAATGATTTATTTCTCAATGTGTGGTTTATATTTGAAGAAATTTTGTTTCTGCATTGCAAAGTCTGTTAATCTCTTTATTTGGTTTGCTATGGACTGGGTTGTTTACCCCCAGTTTTCATACATTGAAGCCCTAACCCCCAATGGGACTATTTTTTGGAGATAGGGCTTCTAGGAGGTAACTAAGGTTAAATGAGGTCATAAATGCAGGGCCCTAATCTTATCAAATTGGAGCTCTATAAGAAGGGGAAGATCTCTCTCTCTCTCTCTCTCTCTCTCTCTCCCCCTCCCTCCCTCCCTGTCCTCTCTTTTGCATATGAGGACACAGTAAGAAGGTAGCTGTCTTTAAGCTAAGAAGAGAGCTGTCATCTTGATCTTGGACTTTCAACCTCCAGAACTGTGAGAAAATAAATTTCTGTTATTTAAGCCATCCAGTCTATGGTGCTTTGTTGTGGCAACCAAAGCTGACTGACACACAGTTAAATTGCTTAGGCTTATTTGTTCTTAATCAATTAACAAGAATCAACTTGGTTATTCAACTATGAAGCCCCTTCTGTTTCTCAAATAAGCTGCTTATACCTTCAGAAAACAAGAGGGTAGTTTTTAGTTGATTCTGTAGCTTTGTACCCTAAGGGGTTGTATAGCTTGACAATGTTTGCCCAGTGATGAATATCAAGGTAGGCCTAGTGCCTGAACCTTCTGAATCTTATTCAGTGTGCTTATTCAGTGTGCTTCACTCTATACCACAAACTCAGACATCATCAAATCCAGAGCCTGGTCTAAAGTGCCAAAATAATCCATCTAACTTATGATGCAAAATCCAGAAAACATGCAGAAAGGATTGATAATTTTTTTTTTAAATTTTTTTTCAACGTTTTTTATTTATTTTTGGGACAGAGAGAGACATAGCATGAACGGGGGAGGGGCAGAGAGAGAGGGAGACACAGAATCGGAAACAGGCTCCAGGCTCCGAGCCATCAGCCCAGAGCCCGACGCGGGGCTCGAACTCATGGACCGTGAGATCGTGACCTGGCCGAAGTCGGACGCTTAACCGACTGCGCCACCCAGGCGCCCCGCGGGTTGATAATTTTTTAACATGTTAGAAAAAAGGGGAAAAAACTGATTTATACACACCAAAAAAAAAAAGCAAAACACAACTCTACCATAGGCAAAGTCATAAGACAAATGGCAGACCAGAAAAAAAGCACTGAGTGACTCGTCATAGATCAATAACTTGATAGGAAAATGGTTAAATCAAATAAGACAGTTCATAGTTAAAGAAATGTAAAAGTCTTTTACATATATGAAAATATTTTTACATATATGAAAATATTTACAAATATTAAAATATTTTCTCAAAATAAGAGAAATGTAAATATAAATGTCACTGAGATGTTATTTTTCACCTATCAGATTGGCAAAAATCCAAAAATTTAACATTATATTCTATTGCAATGCTATGGAGAAACAGACAATCTCATTCATGGTGGGAAGGCAAATGAGCCACAAGCCTTTTGGAGAGCAAGTGAAAAATATCTAAAATGACATGTATATGTCCTTTTTTGATCCAGATTTTCATATCTGAGAATGGATCCTATAACTTGCAGAAGTGCAAAATGACATTTGTCCAAAGTTATTCATTTCAGCATTATTTATAAGAATAAACAAATGGAAAAAACCTTAAAGGTCCATCAATGGGAGACTGCTTGAATGAATTGTGATGTAATCATATAATAGAATACACTGAAAGTAGAGAAGAATGAGGGTCCTCTCCATGTAGTGATATGGAAAGATCTCCAGGGTATACAATTAGCTGAAAAAAAAACCAAACAAAGAATGAATATTATGCTAACTTTAAAATATGAAATACTTCTATAGAGCTAAATGAAAACTAGAAGATTTATAAGCTTGTCAATGGCCTATTGGGATGGGTGGAGATGGGACCAGAGAAGGATAAGTAAGGCAGCGAGACATTTGATTCTATGTATTTTCTTAAGATAATTTTTGTTTTTTGAACCATGTGAATTCATTACCTACCCATAATTAAATTTAAAAATAAATAAAACAATAAAGAGAGAGAGAGAGAGAGATTGAGAGAGAGGGGGGGAAAAATCTATGAGGAGAGTTGCAAATTCCCCTCTGTAACCTGCAACATTTTGTTCTATTTCCTGATGTGAAGGAGTTCTTTATAATGGGTACTTTCAGTACTTTCTGAATAATAACTTTATTTGGCAGTTAAAAAAATACATAGAATGGTTAGTCACCACAAGTTATTAAAGTATAATATTTAAAAAAACTTTAGCAAAGAGACAGGGAAATACAATCTCAGTATAATCTTGCCACAGTTTAAAATGTTTTCAATTACTGACTGTGGTAAGGTCACTGGAAATAACTCAGGCCTTAGAGACAAGTCACATTTAGGTTCAAATATCATTTCTGCAACTAACAAGCTCTGTGTTGTTGGAAGAATACCTTCACTTCTAAAACTTCACTTACTTCTCTTAAGGTTGTCATAGTAACATTCTTAGTTGTAGTAGTGAGAATCCAGTGGGATCATTCAGTTTAAAGATCTAGCATTGGTGGATGTGTCATAGATGGTAGGTATTATTAGATGATTTCTGTCTTGTCATTGTGGAAACTCCACAAAGCCAGTAGGTATTTGCAAAATAAAGATAGTCTAGAGAGGTCAGTAACATCTCACTTATCTGGGATTTCACTACCTTTAATCTCACTCACCATCAGAACACAGAACACAGAAACAGAAAGAAGCAAACAATGGCTCTCAGTAGCAACACAGATTCCACAAATATCTATATGTACATTTGAGCATTTACCTTTTAGAAGAGTCCCTTTGAAGGTCCCCTGTAGAGCCAATTTGGCTTGGATTTCATGGCAGTGGTAAGAATAGAAATAGACAAGGGACTGTCATAGTTGAATATGCTGCCCAGTGAAAGTGACAGATCATGGCCTGAGATAAGAGCTATATAAACCAAACCAAGCGCAAGAATCTCAGAGCACAACAGTTGAGAGCTTTTAATCTGGGAACACATCTACATAACCCCAATAAGTTGTGAAGACCCTGTTTTCTCACATGAGGTCTGTAGCAGGTATTTGCACGATTGGTTTGAAAGGATTGGAAAGAATACTTTCATTAAAAATGGTTAACATAAGAATGAATGTTGATGCTTAAATACCTAGTTGTGTAGATAACTCTCTTGAATTATTTGTTTCCTGCATTTATTTTTTTTTTTTTACAAATAGCTAAAATTTCACTTCTTTCAGTACCTAAAGGCTCATTAGAAATAGAAACTCTGGGACATCTGGGTGTCTCAGTTGGTTAAGCATCCGACTTTGGCTCAGGTCATGATCTCACAGTCCATGAGTTCGAGCCCTGCATCAGCTCTGTGCTGACAGCTTAGAGCCTGGAGCCTGGTTCAGATTCTGTGTCTTTCTCTCTCTCTGCCCTTCCCCCTCTTGCACTCTGTCTCTCTCCC
Organism: Panthera uncia; assembly: GCF_023721935.1. Lineage (NCBI taxonomy): Eukaryota > Metazoa > Chordata > Mammalia > Carnivora > Felidae > Panthera > Panthera uncia. The sequence goes on from NW_026057586.1 coordinate 28,922,910, forward strand.
TCTCTCAAAAATAAATAAACATTAAAAGATTTTTTAAAAAAGAAATAGAAACTCTGATGGAAAAGTCTGGGCTGAGATGAATAAAAACATTTAAATATAACTTGAAACAAGAAAGCTGTACAATAAATGGGATATTGTTCTTATGCGCTCATGGAAACCCCAGTAAACAAACAGAACCAAGTTACCTGTCCTGCCTTTGATTTAAGGCTTATGCATGCATAGAGTGTAGCCTGTAATATTTTCCACCAGGCTCTCTACTGGAGTTATTCCTACTTGTTTAGATTTGGGGAAATCCAAGAGCTGAACAATAACTTTTGCAAGTTGCAAATTGCTTTAAGGGGAAACACTTCAGCTGTTGTGTGTGTAGCTTGGAAAATGATACCCTCTTTTAGAGCCATGTAACAGAGATCTTAATTCCTTTTGAGCTTTTGTTTATAGAGACACAAGCATGATGGAGAGGCATGCCCCCAAAACTTTGCTGACACCCACTTGGGATAACTACAACTCTCCTCAGCAACAGAACCACAAGAAATCCTGCCACATTTTCCAAACAAGTAGCAACCAAACTGCCAGTGGGCCCTCTGCATCACATATTTTGTGGATGACATATGTGGCTATGTTCTTTGGGTCAACATTCCTCCTTTATTATGTGGAGTCCCCCAGTCACTCTGCAGTCATGCCAGCTGCTGTGGCTACTAACCAGAGAAATTATAGGACCATATCCAAAGTGTGTGTTGATAACGGAAAGTGGCAAGTCACTTTTGTTATTTTATCATCATCATATGAACAAAATAATAACAAAGAATCAATTTATGCTTGTTAATTGAATTCTACTTCAGAAATAGAGTACTGATCATATTGTCTGGGTTCCTTGGATCAATAGTAGGAGGTGTGTGTGTGTGTGTGTGTGTGTGTGTGTGTGTATGGAGGGTTTATAAGGGGTGGGCAGGGGAGATGCACCAGAATTATCTGAGACTTATTCCAAATCTTATTGTGCATCTTTATGCCTGTTCTCTTCCTCCCCAATTTGTTTGAATACGTGTTTGAAAGGATGTTTTGTGAAATTAGGGGAAAAAATAGCTTCCCACATGATTCTGATATAATAATAATAATAATAATAATAATGGAGCACAGTGTCAATATCATAGCCAATGAAGTTTATCTGAGGCATGATTATTGCTAATAATAATAAATAGGTATAATAATAATACATATCATATAATAGCAAATATTTATTGAATTCATTCTATGTGCTGGACATTCTCCTAAACTCTATCTTTTCCCATGATTGAGACCTTTTCTCTGTGATTAACACACTGAATTGCTATTACAGTTTGGAAATTAACTATGTGAGGTCATCCACATTCTTTTCCTTATCCCCCTTTTTTTATATTTTCATGAGAAAATAAAGGTGTGCTAAAAGAACACTTTCCTGTGTACTGTAAGTGGCTTTAGATAGATAAACAACCTGAATCTTATTTGCAGCACATGGGGATAATAAAAGATTCTTTGTACAGATACATAATAATAGTTATTATAGTGAGATGATTAATTAGATTCAGAGTGTGGTTAAGAAAGCGGGAAATTTAAGACTCCCACCAGAAATCAAATTTTTATATGCCAAGAGGTTTTAGCTATACCTAATCTAAATTGAATACCATGAAGTACAAAGAAATGTACAATACGTCTTTTCTTCTATAGGTTTTCAGGGATAAACTATGTGAAACAATCAGTCAAAAGTACATGTTTGTATACTAATGTAGTGCAAAATTTCTGGGTCAAAGATTCAAGAATAGAGTATGCTAGAACAATAGGAGCCCAAAGTGTTAAAGACAGCAGAAAGTGACATGCACTAGATCCATGAAAGAGGTATGATTGAGTCAGATCTAGAGGGCAGCCAGGTGAAGAGGAAAGGATACATTTTCAGGAACAGCTCTCGTGGAGGTAGCAGGGTGAACTAGTAGCCCTAAGTGATCCTTATGCTACAACTCCAAGAGTGACAAAAATAGAGAAAATAAATTCATAGCTACATTATGCAGTGAATATCTTTGTGCAAGTTTACAGTGTCAGTCAAGTATATGCTTCTGTAGAATGTGTGTCTCCAGAGAATTACCTGAGGGAAAGGATGAGTGTTCTGTATTATAATTCCTGTGTCCTTATAACATCCAACATCATTCTTGGTACATTGTGAAGAACTCAGTTCACATTTACAGGTGGATTGGACACATAAAGAACTTTGATAGGCTTGGCAGGTGAGATAAGGTGATAGACCAAAAACTCCAGGCTTTGCTGGTACTCGCCAGAGGCAGAACTATGGGTCAAAGCATAGGAGGAACAGAGCTGTGGGGAAGGGAAGTGGGGATCATCACAGAAAATCAGTGCTGCTAACCCATCTTCCCAAAGCGTGGCCCCACCATGGTTGCATTACCATGAACTACCCACCTTAAAATGTGGGAAGTCTACATGTTTCCCACCCACCCCTCCCCCAACCCCAAATGTCTCTCCTTAAAAGTAGACAAAAGTTGAGGCTGGGGTGTTGTGATTAATGCCAATCTGTCTAGAGTGTACCTCCATCAACCCATGGTCTTCCCATTTTTCTTAGATGCTGAGAAAATGCTTTTCACAGCTATGATGACACAGCCAGAAATATCACCTTTTGAAGACATCATAACTGTGAGATATGACACTCTTTCGGCCGTTAGAAGGTTATTTGCTGTAGCCATTAAATACAGCCCTGTCACTCCCACTCACCTGAGCCATATTTCCTCCCTCAATAGATTATCCATAAATATAGGCTCAGGTACAAATAGAAATAATGAACATTCACAGCTAAAGAAGACATGCACAGTCAAATCCTGACAAAGGGTAAGGTTTTCCCCTAGGAAGGCAGCAATCCTTCCCTACAGCAGGCTCAGCAGAGCCCAGAGGCCAGGTCTCTTGGAGGGCTCTCTGAGGCTCAGGTCAATGTGACTTCTCCGGTATCCCAGTAATGCAAAGCCTGACCTCCTAAATGCCAAAGATGTACCTGACTGCTGACTTGGTGGCCCAACCTACTTTGTTAACATTTGGTAATTAGAATGAGTTATTAGTAGTAGCTTGTGTAGTTTGTCTAGTACTTAACTCGATTTAATATTAATATAGGTAACAATGCATTGCAGTTGTATAGATTCCACAATTTCCAAAGTACATCATAGGCAGGTAGCATATTCATTTAATCAAATACATATATTAATATATTTAATCTTAGTATATAATATAATGTTTACAATCTAACATTAATATTAATATATGCAATCTAATATTATATCTTAATATATGTAATATTAATATATGTAATCTAAAATATGTATATATTTGTTTTTGCTATTGTTTTTCTAATCCAGATGCTTTATTATCTTATATGTAATTAGCACTTTACTAGGAACCTTTTACTAGCACTTTACTAGGAACCTGGTAAAAGACAGAAAAGATGTAGAAAATACGTAACAATTTTGCATCAGATTAGTGTCAAAACTTTTACCCTATGCAAGAGAGAACAATATTGTATAATTAAATGTGAGATTGCATAGCAGAGGTGACTAATTCGGAGGCGTTAGAGAGAAGGATGACCAACAGTCCCCTAGGGTTGGTAGGATTTTAGCTTGGCTCAGAATAGGAGGCCTGCAAAATGCCTTTATCTGGATTTTGAAATATAGGATCCCTGCAGAGAATTCAGCTGGTCATCCCAAGGAATGAGTAGAAAATTGATAAGGTAGGAATATTCTCAACATATATGGGAGTTTGTGCTGCAAGAAAGTATAACATTTGAATTGCTCATGAGATTTTCCACATTCAAGGAAATAACCCTGAAGAATTAGGCCTTAGAAATAATTTGTAGGGGCGCTTGGCTAGTTCAGTTGGGAGAGCATGTGACTCAGTTACGAGTTTGAGCCCCACATCAGGTATAGAGATTACTTAAATAAATAAAACTTAAAAAAATAAAGAATTTGTATATTTGTGGCAGAGTGATTTAAATGTAATAGATTTGTGATGTAGTGATTCTCAAGAATAATCTGCAAATCCAGAAAGTTTCCTTGTTTACAAGGGCTTGTGTCCCACATCCTGAAATATATACTTGCCCACGTAAGGTAAAACACAAGGGAAAAGCCTTGAGTGACCCAAGACTTAGTGTCACTTCATGGCTCAAGATAGATCTGCCTGCTACAAAGAAAAAAATATTAGCCTATCTATGAGTTGTGTTTTTGTCTGCATGCCTGTTCACAAAGTTGATGTTTAGCCAAGAGGAGACATCTCATATGGAGGCTCTTAGTCAATAAAAGAAAATTGTCTTTCACAAATGTGTTAATTTCGCAAGTTCATACCTTTCATTGGTCAAATATTTTCATGTAGCAAATAGCTCTGTTTGTAGAATAAAATGTTATTAAATTCCTTTTAACACTAGAAGTACATGAAACCACATATGTAGGCTAAATATTTTATACACTTCATTAGCTTCCAGATTTTTAGTGTATTATCTATTGAAACTATAATATATGACTATCAATATGCTTGTGAGTGTCTCTCTCACAAAAGAGAGAGAGAGAGATAGATTTGTTTATATACATATACAAGCAAGCAATTTTATCTTGAGATCTGGCCATTAGCATGTCAGTATTGGAAAAGAAATACATACAGCAGTGTGTGAAGAGATTTGGTCTTGCTCAATTCAGACCGTCAAAAGTCTATTCACCACACAGTGGACAGGAAGATCCTTTTGAAAGGTAAAGCAGTTCTTGTCAATTCCCTGCTCAGAGCCTTCCAGTGAATTCCCACCATAGCTAAAGTAAGATGCAAAGTCCTCACCACAGCCTTGAGGACCCTTCCTGATTGGGCCTTTCTCCTCTTATTTAATTTCTATCATTTTTGTTCATCCCACCTACCTTGTCCTTTCACTATTCTTTAAGGATGACTAGCACATGTCTGGCTCAGAGATTTCCCCTTGATGCTTTTTCTGCCTGGAGCATGCTTCCCTCAGACCCTCACATGGCTTGCTCCCTCATGTTATTCAGGTCTTTCCTTAATGGCCACCTCTTTAGGGAGGCCTTTCCTGATCACCCCACCTGAGATTGTGCCCTTATCCCTCTCTGGCCCACTGTCTTGCTTTATTTTGCTTCATAAGAGCACAACTGACGTGTAACACATCTGTTTTGTTTTGTTTATTTTCCTCTGGCCCATAGCAGAAATCCATTAAATGCTTGCTGAATGAATAAATAAAAATCATAGGATGGTATTAGTAATAGGCTTATTTATTTTCTTATTTAATTATTAACTGAATCGTGATTACCACTGTAGATTTATTATCCAACCTGATAACTAGAACATTATCAGAAACTCTCATCTGCCTACTGGCCCCTCCCTCCCTTACACACATTGTCCTCCCACCTGAGGTAATGGGTATCCTGAATTGTGTGTTATAATTTCCTTCCTTTGGAAATATAGTTTTACTATATATATGTGTGTATCTAAAATTGCATATTGTTTAGAATATATTGTTACATTTCATCTGAAACTGAATATCATTTTAAAAAAGTATTCTTAAATGGGAAAAAAAGTATCATTCTACATATAAGCTCTTGGACTTTCTTTTTCACTCAACTTTATATTGTTTAGGTTCATCAGTATGATTTTCTTTTGATTTTATATTTTATTTATATCTGATTTATATTATTTTGATAGATGTCTGTGGTTCATTCATTTTCACAGTTTTATAACAGTATTCCATTCTTTGAGTATATCACAATTTATTTTCACATTGTCCTCTAATGAGTCTTTCTTGTACTATCTTCTTCCTCAACATTGAGGAGATTTGGAACAGTGCTTATGCAGTTTGTATAAGGCCACTGAAATAGTGAGGATCTGGGCTCAGACTCTCTATTAAGGGTCCTTTCCAATGCATAGAGACGTTGAGTGTGATGAGATCTTGAGTGTGATGCCCTCTATTCAGTTGCAAACAGTGTGCTCTGCCATCTTTTGCCTGTTTTCCCCTGAGGCTGCCTCTGGCTCTTAAGAGCTGGGCTCGCATCTGCTTTCTCACTTGTAGGCTCAGTTCTAGTTAGGTTTCCAAAGTAAATATGGTAGAAGAAACTATACTAATGACTTAAGTTGATATTTTAAATGAAGTCTTCTCAGGACCCAGTGAAAGAGTTTTTGTTGCTAGATAGATGTAGAAGTTAGTGCCCCACTTCCTAGTTCCAGCAGTGCTATCTATTGCCAGCTTCCCTTTCTCCCATATTGGGCTGAATCCATAGTAATCGTTCTTTCTTTGAGTGCTACTGTCCTCCTGCCCAGGTTTCTTTCTTTCTTTTTTTTTTCTCTAGAAATAGTCCTCTTTTATAAAATGCAGCCCAATCTTGTAGCCTTGCCTTAACCTTCCCCATCTTGTTTCCAAAATGTAGGGAGACAAGACAATCTTCCCCCAATATGAATGATAAGACCTGACAGTATTTGTATTGATTACTATGGAGCCTTGTTTTCTTGGTCAAAACTCTAATGCAGATCATTCTTGGAATTATGACAGAAATCATTGTATTTACAGACACATAACTTTCATTTAAGCTGTACATCAGGAATTCATCTATATAGCCAGAACAGATTTGCTTAATTTGTGGGAAAAAAAAAAAGACTGAAAATAAAGGTGGGATCTGTGACCAAAGACCAAAGAAGCTATAAGGTGTTCATGGGTTTTGGCCCTATACAGTCATTTTTGGAAACATATGCTGGGAAGATAATTTTAAACATAGAAAAATTTTATGCACAAAGATGTTCACAGCAGCATTACATAGCTACCAAAAGAAAGGTAACAAACAAAATGTCCATTAGGATAATAATTAAATTAGTTAAATTATAATAACTATTATTTAAATTAGAAGAATAGCATAAATCTTAAACCTTCTATGCTAACTGAAAAATATTAACATTATAATATTATAATGTTATATGAAAAATTAAAATCATATATAATCACAAGTGTACAAAACAATCCTTTACCCCCACCAACTATGCTAGGAAATAAGACTAGTGGAAATGCTCCAAAAGACTAAAAGTAGTAGAATGATAGCTGTCTTTTAGTTTTCTAGGTTTTCTGTATCTTCCTTAGAAATATGTATCACTTTTATAGGGAGAAAAAATAACCAAACTAAAATAAATCAAACACAACACCTTGTCAATTATGAACACAAATAAAAGATACACAGTAGAAAGTGAAAAAAAAAGTAGCCTGAAAGAGCTTTAAACTGTATCCTTCCCTGGATAGATCTCTCACCCTGTTGAGATCAGAGGAGGTAAACCCTTTCTAGCTGCCTGTGTAACATCTGCTTTAGAGATCAAATTCCAGAGAAGAAATAGACCCAAGACATAAAATAATTTACTTGATGGTAAAAATAGGCTTTCAAATTAGACAAAATCAGAGGAATCAGTTAATGTATGTAAGTCTTTAGAACAATATCTGGTACATTGTAGATACTGGGGAAAAAGGTAAGCTATTATTATTATTGTCATTATTTAGTACATGACATTGAAAATGTTGATAAAACTTTAAACATTAAATTTTATATAAGAATAATTTTCAGGTAAACTAGAAATTCAAATGTTAAAAAAATGAATCAATTAGCAAACTAAAAGAAAATTCAAGATAAGTTTTTTCTCAGTGTAACACCAAATGGAGAGCCAATTGGAGATTAGAAGAAAAACTAGTCTAACCATTAGCAATGAAATTTTTTTGTATGTGGGAGTAGAAGTTAAGGGAAACAACAATCTGAGGTGAATATTTATAAAATAATCTGTTTTATTCAGTTACAGTTTTTAAGATATGCTTATTTTTTTCTCATTACAAAAGAGTTAAATTTATTATGAAAAAGCTCTTTCAAATCTATAAGAAAAGAAGCAGTTACTTCAATAAAGAAAATAGAGCAAAGGCCCCCATGAATTAGCAACATGGCTGAATAAGGTGCCCCTCATGTGCAGCCATCCCTCAACAGCAATAATTTGGCATCCATCCATGGACAAAAGTGTCTTCCTGGGAACTTTGGGATCCAGGAAGGAGATTGTGAAATTCCAGTGTAGTCCAAGACTAAGGAGAGCTGTTTTTAGAAGGCAGGCTTGCAACCAGGCAGTTGATTCATTGACTGTGGTCTTGGCTACAGACACAGAAACAGCTCTGTATCCCTGAGGATTTAGTTACAGCCCTGTTTGGCTTTGAGTCTAAAGTAGATACACAGAATATAAAGAAAAAGGAATTAAAGCATGCTATCACAAAAATAAATCACAGAAGAAGACAATAAGAAAGGAAGAAATGACAAAGAAACTTAAAAAAGTCAGAAAACAATGAATGCAATAATAGTAAGTCCTTACCTATCAATAAATGCTTTAAATGTAAATGGACAAAATTCTCTAATCAAAAGACACAGTAGCTTAATGTATAAAAAAGCAAGATGTAACAATATGTTGTCTACAAGAGACTGACTCTAGCTTAAGGAAACATATAGGTTGAAAGTGAAGAGATAGGAAAAGATATTTCATACAAACGGTAACCTAAAGACAGTAGGAGTGGTTATATGTATACCAGATAAAATAGACTTTTAGTCAAAATTAGTCACAAGAAATAAGGAAGGTCACTTTACAGTGAGTGATCAAGGGGTCAATTCATCTAAAGGATATAACAATTATATATGCACCTAACACTGGAACAGGTAAACACTTAAAGCAAATATTAACAGAACTGAAGGGAAAAATAACCAGCAATAAAATAATAGTTGGGAACTTCAATACTTCATTTAAACATTGGATAGTTCATCCATACAGAAAATTCATAAAGAAACAGCAGACTTGAATAACACCATAAACCAAATGGACCTAACATATACAGAATATTCCATCCAATAGCAGCAGAATACATGTTCTTTGTTTTTAATTTTTAATTTTTTATTTGAGAGAGAGAGAGAGAGAGAGAGAGGGAGAGAAAGAGCGAGGAATGCAGGGAAGGATGAAGTTTGAAGTTCTTTAAGGCTACTGTTTTTCACTCTCTATTGTGTATAATTTATTTGTGTTCATAATTTTACACATGCATGTAAATGCAGGAGGGGCAGAGGGGAGAGAGAGAGAGAGAGAGAGAGAGAGAGAGAGAAAGAGAGAGAGAGAGGTTATTTCAAGCAAGCTCCATGTTCAGCGTGGAGCCTGACTGGGATTGTGACGTGAGCCAAAATCAAGAGTTGGCCACTCAACTGACTGAGCTGCCCAGGCACCCCTGGAATACACATTCCTCTTAAGCACACACATGAAGGAGTCTTCAGGATAGATCATAAGTTTGGCCACAAAGCAAACCTTAACAAATTTAAGAAGACTGAAATAATATCTGATATATTTTATGACCATGATGGTGTAAAGCTAGAAATCAATAGAATCAACTGAAAAATTCACAGTAGGGAAACATAGGTGGAAATTAAATTGGTCACTCCCAAACAACCAATGAGTCAAAGATGAAATCAAAAGGGAAATCAAAAAGTATCTTGAGAGAAACGAAAGCAAAACCACAATATACCAAAACTTAATGGGAGGCAGCAAAAGCAATTTTAAGGTGGAAGTTTATAGTGATAAATGCCTACATTAAGAAAAAAAAAAAGCTTTCAATAAAAAACCTAACTTTACACTTTAAGGAATTAGAAAAAGAAGAGCAAGCTAAGTAAGCCCAAAGTTAGCAAAAGGATGGAAATTATTATAAAGTTTATAGCAGAAATATGGGAAATTGAGACTAGAAAGACAACAACAAAAATCAATGAAACAAGTTAGTTTTTTAAAAAGGTAAACAAAATAGAGACATCTTTAGCTAGACTAACAAAGAAAAAAAGAGAGAAGAATCAAATTAACAAAATTATAAATGAAAGAGGAGATATTATAACTGATACAATAGAAATACAAAGGATCCTAAGAGTCTACTATTAACAATCATATGCCAACAAATTGGATAACTTAGAATAAATGGATAATTTATTAGAAACATACAACCTACTAAGACTGAATCATAAAAAAATAGAAAATCTTAACAGACCACTAATGACCAAAGAATTTGAATCAGTAATCAAAAAATTCCCAACAAAGAAAAGCCCAGGACCAGATGGTTTCATCTGGGAATTCTACCAAACATTTAAAGAGTTAATACCAATCCTTCTCAAACTACCCCCACCCCCAAATAGAAGAGGGGGTACACTCCCAAACTCATTTTATGAGGCAGTATTACCTTGATACCAAAGCCAGATAATGACACTACAAGAAAACTACAGACCAATACTCCTGATAAATATAGATGCAAAAATTCTCAACAAAACTAGCAAACTGAATTAAAAAGCACATTAAAAGGATTATACACTATGATCAAGTGGGATTTGTCTCTGGGATGCAAGGATGATTCAACATATGCAAATCAATAAATGTGATACACCATAGTAATAGAATAAAGCATAAAAATCATCTGAACTTCTTAATAGATGCAGAGAAAGCATTTGACAATATTCAACACCTTTTCATAATAAAAGTTCTCAACAAATCAGATGTAGAAGAAACATACCTCAACATAATAAAGGCCATATGTGACAAGGCCCACATCTAACATCATACTCAATAGTGAAAAGCCAAAAGCTTTTCCTCTAAAATTAGGAACAAGAAAAGGGTGTTCACTTTCACCACCCCTATTCAACACAGTACTGTAAGTCCTCGTCAGAACAATGAGAAAAGAAAAAGAAATAAAAGTCACTAAAATAGAAAGGAAGAATAAACTTGACTCTGTTTGCAGATGACATGATCATATATAGAGAAAACCATAAAGACTCTATCCAAAATTGTTAGAACTAGCAAACAAATTTAGTGAAGATGCAGGGCACAAAATTAACATGCAAAAATAAGTTGCATTTCTATACACTAACAACAAAATATCTGAAAGAGAAATAAAGAAGGTAATTCTGTTCACAATAGCATCAAAAATAATAAAATACCTAGGAATAAATTTAATTGAAGAGATAAAAGATTTGTACACTTATAACTATAACACATTGATGAAAGAGACTGAAGACACAATTAAACAGAAAGATATTCTGTGTTCATGAATAGGAAGAAATAATATTGTTAAAATATCCATAATACCCAAAGCCATCTATAAAGTCAATTCAGTCTCTATCAAACTTCCAAAGTCATTTTTAAATAGAAATAGAAAAAAATAATCCATACAATTTTTTTGGAGCCTGAATAGCCAATGCAAATTTGAGAAAAAAGAACAAAGCTGAAGGCATCATACGTCCTGATTTCAAACTATACTGCAAAGCTATAGTACTTAAAAGAGTATGGTACTGGCATAAAAACAGACACATATACCAATAAAATAGACAGTCCATAAATAAATCCATGAATACATGGTCAACTATATTTGATAAGAGAGCCAAAAATACTCAGTGGGAAAAGATAGTCTTTTCAATAAATGGTATTGGGAAACCTACATGCAAAATAATGAAATCAGGCCCCTGTTTATACTAGTCACAAAATTGACTCAAAGTGGATTAAAGGCTTATATATGAGACCCAAAATTGTAAAACTCCTAGAAGAAAACTTAGGGGAAAAAAACCCTTGATGTTGGTCTTGGCAGTAATTTTTTGGATATGACACCAAAAATACAAAGAACAAAAGCAAACATAAATGAGACTACATCAAACTAAAAAGCTTTTGCACAGGAAAAGAAACAAATAGAAAAAATAAAAAGACAAATTAAGAATGGGAGAAAATATTTGCAAACCATGTATTAGATAATTAGTTAATATCTAAAATATATAAGGAGTTCATACAGTTCAAAAACAAAAATAATCCATTAAAATAAAAACCTAAAAAAAAATAAATAAATAATCCAGTTAAAAATGGGCCTTGGACCCAAACTGATCCTCAACATCATTAACCATCAGGGGCATGCAAATGAAAAGCGCAGTGAGATATCACATCACACCAAAAAGACAAGAAATAACAAGTGTTGGTGAGGATGTGGAAAAGGGAACATTACTGCACTGCTGGTGGAAATTGGTGCAACCACTAATGAAAATAGTAGGGAAGTTCCTCAAAATATTAAAAATAGAGTTATTATATGAACCTGTAATTCCACTTCTAGGTATATACCTGAAGGAAATACAATCATTATCCTAGAGAGGTATTTCTACCTTTATCGTCACTGCAGTATTATTTACAATAGCCAAGACATGGAAATTACCTAAATATCCATTGACTTATGAATGGTGAAAGAAAATGTGGAAACATTCATTGATTTATGAATGGATAAAAGAAGTTTACATGTGTGTATATATATGCATGTATAATGGAATTCTATTCAGCCATAAAAAGGAAGGTAATCCTGCAATTGTAAAAATATGGATTGACCTTCAGGGTATTATGGTAAGTGGAATAAGGCAAACAGAGAAAGTTTAAAAACTGTATGATATTACTTACATATGGGAATATAAAAAGAAAAAAAAATAGCCCAAACTCATAGAAACAGAGTACGATGGAAGTTGCCAGGGTCTGGTGATGGGGGGATGTTGGTTGAAGGGTACAAACTTCCAGTTGTAAGGTAAGTTCTGGGTATATAATATTCAGCATGGTGACTACAGTTTACAATGTTATATACTTAAAGTTGTTAAGAGAGTAGATCTTAAATAATCTCACCACACATGTAAAAAATTGTAATTATTTGAAGAAATGGAGTTGTTAACTAATCGTATTGTGTCAATTGTTTCACAAATGTATATCAAATGATCATTTATATACCTTAAACTTACGCAGTGTTGCATGTCAATTATCTCTCAGTAAATTTGGTGAGGGGGAATGGAACATAAGATAAAACAATAAAACAAAGTGTGTGTGTGTGTGTGTGTGTGTGTTTACACATATATTTACATATGTTTTAATTTTATTAATAATTAGAGAAATATGAATTAAAACAATATGAAATACCAGGTATGTTTTTTTCCCTCAAAGGATTGGCAAAAATAAAAACAAAGGTGATGCTGTTATTTTCGAGATCAGAGTTTGTTATTTGTGTGGAGTTTAATAGATTACTCTTCTGGAAAATTGTTGTTATTGCTAAGAATTATGGAAACCACTATGGCCTACCTCATGCCTATGAGAAATCTATTATTTCTTTTATAAAAGGATACAGGGAACCAGAACGTGGATTCTAATGAGAAAATGGTGCACAGTTTTTGTTAGGTAATATTTTTGTTTTATTTTATAAGAAAAATGATTCTTTGAAAATAGTTTATATTTTAGAATGTTCATATTCATAAATCACCATAGAATCTTTCAATTAATTAAATATTACTAAATTGATAGGTTCTAAAAATTAAGCATCAACTAAAATGAAAATTAAATAATTAATAGAAACAGATTTTGGTACATTCCAGAATCAATCTCTCTTTCTCTCTCCCTCCCTTCCTCCAAAAGCTCATCAGGGTATTGCCCTTGATTAAAGAGAAACACACTGTCATAGCAATGTAAATTAGTAAAAGCTTGTGGCAGAATTTGGCAATATGTAAAGTACTTGAAATTATAAACATGGTTTAACCAAGAAGTCTCATTTTTAGAATTTGTCCTGAAGAAATAATCAGACAAATGTTCAAAGATGTTTGTACAAGGATGTTCACTGAAGTGTTGTTAATAGTATTGAGAAATTGGAAATAAACAAAATATTCAACAGTGGAATTAGTTTAAAATTTACACTATGTGAAGTAGAATATGCTATGTAAACTTTAAGTATTTGAATTTATAAATATATTCATGGAGTTTCCTGAAAAATAATATGTTTGTAATATATTAAGTGAGAAATCAGCTAAAATCTAGCATGTGTAGTATGATTCTTTTTGTGTAAAATGTATACATACACACCTACCAACATATCCAAGCAGACTCAACTGCTAGTAATAATATGTATCAAAAGGCTAACAATATTTACTTCTAAATGTGAAATTACAGATAACTTTTTCTCTTTGTCTTTTATTCTTCTACAACACATTCAACTTCAAACTTCAAAATAGCTGACAGCTTCTCATCTGAACTACCACCCTCCTGTTACCTTTTGCGCTTGGATCCCCCCAGAAAGTAGTGTTGAAAGAAATGGAGGGAAAGTAACTAGGTTTGGAAATGATTTAGGAAGCAGAAAGGCCAGAAAGAAGAAAAAGCAGTAAAGTGTGTGTTAGCAAACTGTGTGCAAATGGGGCTCAATCGCATGGTGATCTGTGTGAATGAGCCTCAGAGCTGTCCCACAGAAGGACAGAAAACCCAGGCATCCATCCATCAAGTTACATCTCTCCTTGATAGAGGGTTGCCCCAGGGTGTCAAATTTCTGGTCACTGGTACTTTTAAGCAGCCCGGTGTATGAGCTGAACATACTTCCCTAGCTCTAGAGGGAAAATCCTCAGGCAGAGAAATGGAGCTGAATGTATTTCATCCTAAGTAAAATAGCAACTCTTGGATTCTATTGACCTCTAGTCTTATTTTATTTTTCTCCATTTTCTCTGACAAACCACACATTTTTCTTTACTTTTAAAACATTTATCTCTGCTTGTCTCCCCCACTAACAGTGGACTGTAAGCTCTGTTAGGACAGAGCTGTGACTGTGTTTTTGTTTTGTTTTTTTTTGCTATTTCCCCAGTGTCTGGACTATTACAGGCACATAACTGGTGCTTAATATTGAATAATGAATTAATGAATGGATGAATGAACAAGTCAAGGACTATTCAGCTTCCAGGGGAAGGACAGAACCAGGTAAACAACATTTCTCCAATATCAGATTGCTTCTTTGGTATTTTCTGCTTTTGTAGGGTCACTTTTGCTAACCTTCCATGACCTGGACAATTCTGCTAGTCCTACTGGTTGCTTTGGAGCTGACATTCTGAAATGCAGCCTTCTGCTTGCCCAAGTATGTAATGTCTGCCAGTGTTCACCTGGTTAATCAGATCCTCAGTTCTCCAGGCTGTCTGCTCCCAGGACTGTCCACACCCTGGGCTTTCAGGTGAACTCCCATCTTGATGACCTGCCCTGGGCAATCGGTTCCAGACGACAGTCAGTGTTCTCAGTGCATTCCTGGAGCAAGTTTTGATCAACTCTGTGCTTGTCTCCTTGTTAGGCCAAGAGAAAGAACCTGGAATGCTGGCACTTAGCCTTGGAGCCCAGACTTTCTTGACAACACACCCTCACATAAGCCAAGGCAGAATCATCTCTCTATCACCACCTTTCCCAGCCTTGCTGGTCCTGGATCCCTGCCTGACTTCCACCCTGAATCCCTGCTGTGGCTGCTCAAGAAACATGAGGCCCACCCACAACTCTCTTCTCCCATGATTCACTGAATTAATAACAAGGCTCTACACTGAGAAGTGATAACATCTTCTCTCCAAAGAATGTGGAGTGTTTGGAAATGTGCCTGGACTACCCATCCCCAACATCTAGAGACACCTAAGATCATTCATTTACCCAGGAGAACAAAATGAGGTTGCTTTTGAAAATTCCCATTGTCTCTCATGATAGAGAGCTGCAGAATTGAAATTGTTGCTTAAGTCAGTAACATTTAAATCCTTTTGATCCTATTTAGATCTGTTCTATTGCATCTCATCCCATTCCACAGGTAATAAATGTCACATGTAAGTATAAATAGCATTTTCTGATTTATTGTAATATACTTTTATTTTGAAGTCTTGAGACTGAATTTTCAAGAGATTGCTAGCATAATTTGCTTTTTCCTCTACCCTTCATAACTAAATTATTTGTAATGTGAATATATGGAAATATTAGAAAAAATAAATATTTTTATACTTGTTACTTAACTATAGTTAAATGCCCATAAAGGACACTCCTAGGGACTTGAGATGGGTGTTGAGATGCCTTCCTAATACTCCCAAGTTGGAAATGTTCAATGGATATCTACATAGGTTTATCCTCCAATAACTCGAGATTTGAATGGAGTCGTTCCATGTATTTTTATTCTATCTTGGACCTTACAGATATTTAATTACAGCAGTATTCTGACCTTTTGCAATTTTATGCTCAGTTTTTGATAATTAACAATAAACTTAACAGTAAACATTTTCTTAATGTTGATTCAAAACCACAACACTATATTTCACAGAAATAATAAATCAACAGCATTATTTATTAGCATTATCTACATTCTCACTTTTGTATTTCTTTTTAATATAATTCAAATAATTTCTCTTCCTTGTCCTTTCCATAGAAGGCAATTCACCGTTACCTACAGCTCTCTGTGTAAGATTGTGCTTGAGCCAAAAAAAATTAAAAAAAAGATTGTGCTTGAGCCTTTGGAATAACACAACATGAATGAGATGCAGGATTTAATTTCAGGAGAACAACTGCCCCTCTGTTCTCAGAGACATGGTTTGTTGTATCTAAGAAACCACTTTATGTGGAGTTCACAGCTTATAATGGAATAGCGTACTAAGTGCTCATTTTGTGCTCAGCATTGTGCTAAGTACTTTTCATCTATCATATAATTTCATTCTCAGAACATCCCTATGAAGGAGATATTAACCCCCTTGAGCAGATGAAACAACTAAGGAGTCTTCCCTGTTTGATTTGATTGGGGGAATCCCCATCCTATCCTTCAACATTCTAATGTAGCTGTCTTCACTCATGTCTTTGGGTATTTATTGAAAACATATTTTTTTGTCCATCTCCTGCTTTGTGCTGAAGCTGCACCAGGAACTGTGCCAGGAGCTGCAGGAAACAGAAGAATAAAATTCAAACCGTTTCCCCAGCATTCAAAATAAAGTTTTATGTATTATTAGGTGTCACAAAGTTCCAAACAGTGACATCCTAAAATCTTCATGGCTTAACACAATAGAAGCTAATTTATTCTCACCTCAATGTTTAGTGGGCTGCCTTCTACGTGATGATTTTAGGATCCAGATTCCTTTCATCTGGTAGTTTTGCCATTTTTTGTGCTTTAGAATTTTTAAATTCTGGCTGGCAGGTTGCGGGGGTGGGGGGGGGGGAGGTGGACAGGAAAGAACTTTGACCAGAACTCAAAGCATGGCCCTGTGCCATTTCAAGTGTGGCTGGAATAGGTAGTCTCACTATGTGCACAGAAGGGAAAGGAATGGACAGTGGTGAGCATGGAACACTCTGTCAATCAGCCCACTCTTCTGGGTTTCAAATATCCCTGCAATTCTCCAGAAAACACTTGTCCCTGCCTCATGGAAGTCAGCCCAAAAGATCCATCCATTCAGTGCATCAAACTCAACATGCAGGAACTCTGGATCGTGCATGTCCTACCCATGAGGTCTCTGTGTGACTCCCTATGATCTGGTGACTTATGTACTCTAAGGACAAGTTTTCTGCCCTCCCAACCCCACTGACACACCAACCCAACCCTCCATCTCCAATATACGTTGTAAAGGAGGAACAGGATAATGACTATAGTAAGTCTCATCTACAAAGTTCCCCAAGAACTACGAAGTCTTGCTGGGCAGTCCTTGTAAAGGGAAAGTTTTGGATCAGACCTTAATTACGCATCTGGGAGAAATTCCTTTGTGCACTGTTTTTGGTGGCTCCCTTTTGAACATTTTCTCTGAACATATGTGAGGTCGGTGTTGGGGAGTTTGCCCTCCTTGAGGGCTGCCCATCATTTATTGCTTATGGTGCCAGTTTGAGAACTCAAAGGTTGCTTTAAGTCTGAAGTAGTCAGTTTTATTTCACAATACATTTTCCTCAAAAACATGGTAATCTTCAGGTCTATTTGCTTCTAGTCACTTCCATGTGTTAGTAGCCAACCCTCAATCTCTTTTCTAGTGATGAGTCTCAAACCCAAATTCTTTCTTCCTCCTCTCATGACTTTCTTTGTAAAGTAAATGGACAGTAAGCTTTAGGGTAAGGTGGGAGAGAGGACCTACATCCTTAATGTGATCTTTAGGGGTTGTCTGAGATTCTTTGAGTTACAAATAGAAAGACACATTGGGCCTTGCTGATCAGCAAGCTTTCCTTTAAAAAACAAAACACAGGGGCACTTGGTTGGCTCAGTTGATTAAGCATCCGACTTCAGCTCAGATCATGATCTCCTGGTTTGTCAGTTTAAGCCCTGCCTTGGGCTTTGTGCTTACAGCTCAGAGCCTGGAGCCTGCTTCAATTTCTGTGTTTCCCTCTCTCTGCCCCTCCCCTGCTTGCACTCAGCCTCGCTCTCAAAAATAAGCATCAAAAAAATAAAAAAAAAAAACCCAAAAACACAGCAGATCAGAACAAAACTCAGACCAACAACAACAAAAAAGAGACACTGGCAAAGTTTAGAACAGGGTCATCCTCTAGTGCATGAAGTGACTGCTATTGAGCCAGTGTCTCTCACCTGCAGTGGGAAGGATAAGACCCACCTTGTCTTAGTTAAAAAAAAAAAGCCATGTGAAATAAATGAACTTGTGGAAAACAGGAAGACATTAACTGAATAATTCTGAAAGCCATTCATTCTCATTCGTTATCATCTTGCAGCATCTTGTAAGCCTGTAAGTAAAAAGTTACCTAGTCGTCTTTGCAGGAAAGAGTGAGTGTACTAATTCTTACTGAAAGCTTCTGGAATATTCATTCCTTTCGGTTAGTAACTCACAAATGGAGCCTACCATTCCTCAGTCTTGCCTTCATGTACCTTAAATTGCTCTCCCTGCTAAATTCCCTAAGTTCTGCCATATTTTTATATAATTTTGCATTTTGGCATACGACAGACTTTTGAAAGATAGCACTTGAAGACACTGTCATCTAAAAATGCATTATAAAAGAAAAAGGATTTTACCAGATGACCTCTAAATCACATACACACGCATTGGAAGTGAATGTGGTTGAATTCATGGGCTGCATATTACCAGTTGCTTACTGGGTTTGCTTTGGGCCCTGTTCATAAATCTGGGAAAGTCTGGGTAGGTGGTCGTATGAGGGCTCAAGGAAGTATAGACAGAAGTGATGGAGGTGATGGAGAATTTTACATTTCTCTGGAAATCATCCCAGAGATGACTCTCCTATTTTTGGAAAACTATACAGCGCAATAGAAGCAACACTGATTTCAAAGTTGGTAGGTTTTGTTTGAAGACCAGATCTGCTATTTATGAGCTATATAATCCTGAGCAGGTTACCTAACCTCCCTCCAGCTCATTTCCCTCATCTGTAAAATGTGGGATAATGATGATACATTCTTCAGAGCATTATTAGAAGGAACAAATGGACTAATGGATGGGAAAGTGCTTTTCAAATGGCAAAACATTTTCAAATATGAGTAGTTATTATAATTGGCCCTCAATAAATGCTCTTTGAAAATAATGGTCACGTTCTAATCCCATTATTCCTTGAGGGATTGTGGATAAAGAGCATTAATCCTACAGGAACGGGGCTTGTTGGCACCTTCTCCTACTCAGCTCAGAAGAGTTGTGGAGAAGTGGGAGCAGGACTCACCTTAACCTGGCACTCTTTCTCCAAGTACTATCTTACCAGGTTAGAACTGATACAGAATACGGTATCAGTATGATGAAGTGCAAAGAGCATTGGGCTGAGAGCTCCAACACATGCTTTCATTTCTTAATTATTTCTTTCATTCATAGATTAATTCATCTAATATTATTGAGGGTCTATGATTTATCAGGCACTGTACTAATTTGCCCTAACTGTGTAGCTGAGTATTTTTGCGCCCTTTCATATTTATAGGAACTTGGGAGTCATTAAACTATTCATGTATTGGTTAACTCAGCTGCCCATAGTGATCAGCCGTGCCCTGTCTTTCTCATATAGTTTTTATGAGAGTAGCTTGGAGACTGCTTTGCAGAAATAAAAAGACTAGACAGTTATGAGGTGTTAGTGTCTTACTGGCATTTTTTGAATAGCCATTGGCATATAGCCTAGCTACTGTGCTTAGGTAGGACAGCCACAAAAGAAAGCTGATCATAAAGAAAGAAGGAACCTGGTTACGGTTTAATGACATTTTGTGGAATGCTGATGACTGGACCAAATATCTCTTCATAATTGAATACGGTGTGAAGCTAAGGCCGTGAAAAAAGATGAAACAGTGAATTCAAGGAGAGCAGGAATAGGTGTGGGAAAATGGATGTGGTGATGAGTTAGTTTTTAACATGCTGCTTCACAGAAGTGGACAGGCAGGCAAGGCATGTCTGATCAATACTGTGAGAACTTTGACATGGCATAACAACATGAAGCTGGCTTTGGTAGTTATATTAGTGAGCGTTTATACCACGTTTTTTCAAGGTACTTTACAACACTCAATTGGGTAATTCCATCCCCACAAATTAGGTCAGCATTGCTATTTCTCTCTTCTCCCCCCAATCCCCTCCTTTTCTTAACTAGCTGAGGCTCTTAGTCACCAGGTCAAACATTCAGCCCTCAGTTATATGTGTCCCCATGAAACAATACATTGGCCTTAAAGGACAGACATAAGGAATGAGCCCGTGATGCTCTAACATCTTTTCAATGTTAGATGCCGTCTTACTTATTAAACCTTAGCCTATGGAGAAATAGTTATAATACCTTTAAAGAGTCACTTTCATGCCTCTTCTTGGCTTCTAAAAAGAAGTAAACCAGTTATCTTCATACTACATGGACTACTAGAAAAACGCTTGGATGTGTGACCCAGACAGTGTGTTTTGGTGTGGGTCCTGCCACATATTAGTCTACTAGAAGTGATCATTTCAACAAGTTACCTGCAATTCAACATACTTTGAAGATTTCTAAGCTTCAGAGTTCACCTTTGTAAAATGTGAATAATAATATCTGGACTGCTTTCCTCCCTGGTGATTTTTGAGAATGACATAAAATCATAATTTAGAGAAAACTGTATGGACAAATGTGCTAACTTTTATTGGTTAGCAAGGTTTTCATAACTAGTCAAAAATATGGCAACCGTATAGCGTTACCATCTCTCCTCCTGGCTTGTGGTCTGACATTGCTAATTGATCATGTTACTTTCTCCCCTCCTGAGCTAGGCCTTAACCTCAGAATCCTTTTTAACACAGCTTTCTTAGCTACCACTACTGACTAATTGAATTGGTACAGACAAGAAAAACATTGTTTGAACCCAAATCTAAATCTCTTCTGCTATTTATATTTATTTTATGTTATTTTTAATAGGTTATATATCCATATGATTCTAAAAGTATTTTTTAAAAAGCGAGCAATCTTCCCTAGTCTTCTTGGTTTCTTCTATTTCTAAAATAAAAATTTCATTCTCTGGCTTATTTATATGCTCTGATAAATATTATCTCAGGAAAAAGAGAAAAATACAGCTAGATAGATCAGGAGGTGTAAAGTTATGAGTCAAGACAATTCATTTCATTGTAATTCTTGGTAACACCTTGCCTGGGAAATCTAATCTGTTAAAATCTAATTGTTTAGCCTATATCCCATACTAGGTAAACTCTATGTAAATAAAAAATGCCCTTGAGTACAGTTAAATTGAATCTAGGTTCTCATGTGACTCGGCCATGTTCCAAATATTAGCTTCTGTTTTCAGCTTCTGAATGTCTTTCTAGCTTGAAATGAACAAAGAAAATTCATAGAAATAGTATTAACATCACTAACACCTGGGATGACTAAAACACTTAAGATGTTTTTTTTTTTTTTTACAGATTTTTAACAGACTCTTTTTTTGCAAGGCTGGACTGGAAAGGCAGGTAGCCAAGGTGAGTGGCTGAGAAAAATTCCCATGTTCAATGGGGATGCTTTGGTAAGATTTAGACCGATGAAGCAGAGTCAGTGAAAATTCTAGCATACAGAGATCCATTTTCTAACTCTTGATTTAAAGGCATATCATGTGAAAGTGATAGACTACTGTGTCAGGCTGCCTGTGGCAAACTTGGTATTATTGCTATCCCCTTCTATGGTGTCTTCTGCATTGTTGAGAGGAAGTGAGAGACTTCTCTGTGGTTTCAAGTTAGAGTTTGTCAATGAGAGATGTTCACATGTTATTTGGTAACAGGAAAATAATGGGATGTCACTATTCTTTGGAGGTTGTTACAGCCAGATTCAGGGGCAGATGAATTACTGAAGGTTAGGTCTTGGTGAGATGTAGAGAACTCACTTGGTTTACTTCTGAGAACTGAGAGATTTGGGACAAACTTCTGAGGGATTTTTGAGAATTGAAACAGTTCTCCAGAAAGTTCTTGAAACTCTCTGTGTTGGTGCTTCAGGTAAGATCTTTAGGGTCAGCTTCCCCAAACTGTGCTTCTAAGTTCTTCTGATAAGCCCCTATTTCCTGATATATTCTTTATACATGGAATAGAGTGGCTTGTATTTTTTGAATGAATTCTAACTAGTAGATTTTTTTTTTCAAATTGGTTCTGGGATAATTAAACATTAAGGATGAAACTGTCATATTGATTCTCCCATAGGATTATAATTGGAGGCAGTAACAACTTCAGTGCAGGTGGAAGATGGGTCATAGTCCATAATATGCAGTAGCAAAACACTTATTTATTTACATTATCACTTCTAATTTCCTGGAGTTATGTATCCTCAGGAGGCAAGACTTTGGTAGGCTATGTAGCAATAGTAGTAATAGTAATAAAACTTCATGGTGGAAATAAATAGTATAAGAAATGTGGAATAGAGCCAGCTTCTTTTGAGTGCAATGTAAAGCTTGGAAAAAGAAACTCAATACCATGGTTTTAAATTAGTTATTCAAGGAATGGGATAAGAAACAAAGACTATGACTTTAGTTACAGTCTTGAGGAATTCTTTATTTCTTGTAGCCACTGGCCAATATTTCTGAAACCCAATAAAAAATATAATCCTGTGAGTGGGTAATTTGAAATTCAAAGTGAATGTGTAGACTTATCAGGTCTCTTATATTAAAGTTACAGCATTTACCAAGAAGGAATGGAAACTTGAAAATCATGAGGAGAAATCTGGGCAGATTTCAATGAATTTAAGTATCAACACCCCAAACCTGTTGGGCCTCCCTTGCCAACAGAAGCATCGCTATTTTTTTTTCCTACGTGACCACACCATAGTGATTTTAATTCAGGTACTCACCTTGCAAGAAATGCAGACTCTCTTTTAGACCCATGGACTACCTTTCTTTACTTCCAGAACCATAATTAGACTTAAATCCTAGTAAAACCCAGGAGGATAAGAATAAAGCATAACTTATGATTAGAAAGTTCCATATACCCAAGAAGAATTTCAATATTTTGTCAATTTATAGTGGTTTGTATGTAGAAATAGATTATAGGTGTTAGACCAGGGAATAAAGAGTTTAAGTTTGAACTGGCATAATCACAGTAGAAAGTCATAGCTCCTGACCCAATTCTCAAGACTCAACTCCACAGATCCTGTGATTCTTAAGTAAAGGAAAATTTGTGACCATAGTGAAGAAGGACTCTGCTCCAACATTTATATCATGTATCCTCCTCCTGCTCTTCCTCAGATTGAGTTGTGGTCATTAATAAATGTGATGATGCACTGAGGAATACCTAGAATTCTGAGTGATTTCTTGACATCTAAATTAATGCCAATTCTAGAGGATTCAAAATGTCTTTTTAGTCTACAGAGGTAAAAAGCAGAAGCTTATAAAGGTAAAATAATGGCGTTTTGGCTTAGGTTCTATTTCAAAATAGGTTCAGTGATACCCCAAACACCACTAGTTGTGTTCCTAGCTTCTGAATGAGTAGTTGGAGTAAGCACACTTAGAAAGTGGCAAAATCTTCCATGTTGGCTTCCTGACCTCTGGAAAGATAGGTACAATAATAAGAACCAAATGGTAGTTTGGTAGAAACCCATAATCAATATAACACACTAGGAAAAATTTCAGAGATTAGTGATATGTTCAGAGATTTGGAATATACATTCCTGCCTTGCCCAAAAGAGATAGAATTTGGAGAATAAATGTCAATTTTTGTAAACTTAACCAAGTGGCTTCATCAGACGTAACTGCTCTTTCAGTTGTAGTTTTTGTTATTATTGTTTTGCACTTGAACAAACCAATTAAATCGCTGATGTCTGGCATTCTGCTATTGCTGCTTTGGTGATTATTTTTATCTTCTATACCTGTTAGCAAAACAAGAAATTCTATAAACAGTTTGCTTTTGCTTGGCATGGATAACAGTATAGCTTCTTTGTCTTACCTCAAATGATACCAACTCTTTGTCACAATTTAGCATGCAGGGACCTTGATTCTCTCACCATTACACAGGGAATGAGGCTAATCTGTAACATGAATGATATTACGGTGCTTAGAAATGGTGATCACAATGCAGCAAATACCCTAGATAGATGTCTTAGTAAATCATATGGAAGCCACAAAGGTGGAAAATAATGGCCGTAAAAATTCAGATATCTTCCATTTTGAGGAAGTTTTTAGGTGTTTAGTGGTCTGGGGCATATTGAGATTTCCCTGAAAGGTGAAGAAAAAATTCCTGCACCTTGTACCTATCACCTCTAAGAAAGGGGCACAGCATCTCTGGGCCTCTGAATTCTAGAAATAACAGATAGACATGAGTGCATGCTAATCTGACCCATTTATCTGTTACCAGTATTGAGTTGGGCCCAGATAAACAAACATAAAGCTTTCTAGAAGGCAGGAGGTGCTCTGCTTCTTGAGTTATAGGACCAAGTAGAGCCAGTAGTGCTCAAAGTGTCTTTAGGAGATAGGGGATACTATGTAATATCAACAGGAGAATCATGCCCAAATCTTTAGGAAACTGGACAAAGTTATGCTGGGATTTTTTTTGTTGGGGGGGGAACGGGGGCACATACTATGATTCTTTTGGAAAGCAACTTCTGTCTTCTACAGGGCTCTGGCAGAGATAGACACTTAATCATGGGATACTAAATTGCTGTGTGACATGATCTACCTTTAATTGGTTACTATGTGACTTTCAAAGTCATTAATCTGGGCATACTCAGAAACATGGAAATAAAATATACATGTTCAGGCTTGATAAGACTCTGAATACATGATTGAGGTATATGAGTATATGACTAAGACTCTCAGTTAATTTATTTTTTATTTTTTTAAATGTTTATTTATTTTTGAGAAAGAGAGGTGGGGGGAGGGGCAGAGAGAGGCGGAGACACAGAATCTGAAGTAGGTTCCAGGCTCTGAGCTGTCAGCACAGAACCCAATGTGGGGCTCGAACCCACAAGCTGTGAAATCATGACCTGAGCTGAAGTTGGATGCTTAAGACCCAGCCACCCAGACGTCTCTATCTCAGTTAATTTTGCTGCATAGCAAGGAACCTCCAAATTTAACAGTTTAAGGGGTGCCTGGGTGGTTCAGTCGGTTGAGCGTCCGACTTCAGCTCAGGTCATGATCTCACACTCTGTGAGTTCGAGTCCTGCGTCGGGCTCTGTGCTGACAGCTCAGAGCCTGGAGCCTGCTTCAGATTCTGTGTCTCCCTCTCTCTCTTCCCCTCCCCTGCTCATGCTCTGTCTCTCTCTGTCTCAAAAATAAATAAAAGCATTAAAAAAACTAAAAAAAACCCAAATTTAACAGTTTAAGATGCAACCATTTATTTATCTTACATCTCTAACGATGTATAGATCACGTAAGTCTTTATCTGTGGGCCAGCTTCACTGATCTTTCTGCTGGGTTTGCTCATATGTCTTCTTCTGTCACCTGGCAGCTGAATGATCTAGGTTGGCCTCAGTCACCTGTGTAGCTGTTCACAGGTCATCAGCTGGAACATTTGAAGTGACTTTATTATATATCTCTTATTCAGGCTAGCCCAGGATTTTTCACATGGAGATTACAGAATTCCAAGAAATACAAGTAGAAGCTGTGAGATTTCTGGAGGCCTATTTTCAGAACCAAAACAAAGTTATTTCTGTCTCATTCTATTTGATAGCAAGGATATTAAGTTAGCCCAGATTCAAGAGATGGGAAAATAGATTCCACCTCTTGATATTAGGAGCTTCAATGTATCATTGCAATTTTAACAATGTACCTAGACTTTCATGGTACTTCTTTTTGCCACATTAATAACTCTTCCTCAATCAACATGTATGGCTTCATGGGAAGTTCTCTACTTCCAGACAACTAAGGAAGAATAAAATAGACCTGCTTTATAAATAATTCTGCACAGTATGGTAGCACCACCCAAAAAATGGGTGAGTGAGTACAATGGCCAGTCTCAGGAGAGTAGTTGAGGATAGTGGTGAAGAGAAATTCTACAAGTGGGCAGAAGTTTGAGTATTTCACTTCTTTGTTCACTTTTTCTATAGGAAAGATGATCAAGGATAAACATTTATTCAGGCATGATTAAGCTAGGTGGTCATGCACTTAGTAGGAAGAAGATCAGAATGTTGGTAATAACAAAGTCTGTGGGAGAAGTTGGTGGAAAGGTCTCACAGAATGCACAGAAAATATGGCAATATTTATGTCCCAATAAATGCTCACCAGATAGTAACTCCTGGTAAGAAGTTCCCCAAGTTCAGGTGGCTGAGAAGACCTACGCTGCTGTGTCAGTTAGCCTCCTTCGTGATACCTCCGTTGCTCAATGATTTCATGAACAATGGGCCCATAGTGGCAGGGGTGGAGTTATATATGATGTCAACAATATGGCCTTTATTCATTAAGCCTGATCTGTTTGCTACATAGCTGAATGCCAAACCTGCCTATAGAAAAATCAACAATGAAACCCTTACGTGGTTTCAAACAGGTGATTAGATTGAACCTCTTCCCCACCAAGAGTAACAAGGTATCTCTACTAAAATAGATGTAGCCTAGGTTTGTATTTGATTTCCCTGCCCTCAGTGGAATTTCTATAACCATCATTTTTTTTTTTTGACAATCAGTCATAGAGTACCCTGCCAGGTAAAGATTCATCAAAAGCTGAGGTGCTGAATGAGGACAAAGGAAACATGGAATGTATAGTGTAAGAAGGAAATTATTAAGTCAACCCTGGATATGTGATCAGCATCAGAAAGGAGAACTTTGGAGTTATGCATATTTTCTTCCTTGCTTTTATGTACTTTACATGTTTACCTATCCTTTCCTCTCACTTTCTCAATCTGCGATTTCTAATATATGTTAATTGTAGGTTACCCTATAATTCAGGGCTTAAATTACAAGATACTAATGGAAATTTTGTCTGAGTCTTAAAATGAAGGCCATTATTGAAAGATGAAAGGACATATAGCATTTTGTGTCTACTTTTTGGGCAAAGAGTGAGCAAAAGTTGATGATTGTATGATATATAACTGCACTGTGACAGGTCAAAATGATGCTAATACTTTATTTGAAGGTTAAAATGGGCAAAATAGGCATGTAGGAATGGATGCTGGGTTGACAAATGGTGTCATCTGTCTGTAGTACCGCACTGTCTATTGTCAACTTGGTACCAATATCACACCCTTCTAAGGTCTCTTTTGCAGAGGAAAATCCAATGTCTGCATTTCCCAGGATCTTTTTTCGTATATAATTTTAGTTTAGCATTTTCCACTTACATAGATTTGGGAGACAAAAGAGAAGGAGAATTCACTATTCTCTGGAGATCATTGCTACCAGATCTGTGAATAAATGTGAGATCTGCAGGAGTTTTCCGGTGAGTTCTTCAGAACTACTGTTTACTGCTGCAGATTGAGATTGTTGGTGGGAGCTTCAAGGAGACTCTTGTGGATTTAATGGAGTTTCTGGCAAGCTCTTATAAATTGTATTTTGGGGATTCAGGCTGAAATCTTCAGCTTTGGCTTCAAGGAACTTTGTTCTCCAAGCTCTTACAAAAGCTGTATAAGCTCATAATTCTTATATAAAATTCTATATTTCCAGAATGGCTTCTATTTTCTTCCCTGAAACAATTGGAAGGATCTATAGTGACTCTTCAGACTGATGATTACCAGTATTGATGAAAAGGAGTCTGTTAGTATAGTTTGTATCCTATAAGGGAGAACATGCATAACAGCAAATACTCTACATTTAGTAAGGTTTTCTTAAAATTAATTTGTATTTAATAAATAGTAATAGAATCTCTGCACATTAAAATACATTGTTGAGATGCTACTCATTCAATTTACTGGGAAATGAATCCTTGTATTTGATCTTTGTCTCTCTTAGCTGCCCATGTAACACCCCATCCCAGGGAAGAGAAATAGAAGATTGAGTATTTGAAAACTAATGTTGTAGCTCAATATCGTCACCTTTTTGATAAGAAGTTTGAAATTTAGGGAAAGTGATAGCCTTTGATTACTCAGCTAGGACCAAAACAAGGGCATTCTCAGTTATAATAGAAGACAGTTTCCAATAAAAAGTATCTCTAGCCAAAAAAGTCATAAGTCTACAATTCTTTATGACTATTTTTCCCATCTCTGAAGATTTCTTTTGGGCTAAAAAATATTTTTGAAAATGCAGACACCTTGTGAAATAGAGTAGAAGTATGTTAGTTACACATGCTTCTATGTAATGATTTTCTCTCCAAAACTTGACTTAGCTGAGCCAATGCAAATGGTGGACCTCACTGGGCTGAAAGGCAGTGATCTCTCATTCAAAGTGATACTTTGTAGAATAAGGCCAGCCTCATGCAGGGAATGAGTTTATGTAGCCAGGTTTAATTCCAGGAATATAGATACTGGGCTGTTAAGAAAAGAGTACAGAAAGGAAACTTGGGAGAAACTTCCCAATGGTATATTCAGCCTAAATTGGAGGTTTGTCCACAATTGGCTTTGAAAAGAGATAGGAACCATTATAAATTATCAAATCAAAGGAACTGTAAACATTGAATAGTAAAACTACATTCTCATGTTAATACCTTCATATACAACAAATGTTCATTTGCTGTCTATCACATTTCAGGAAGTGTTTTATGTGCTAAAAGAAGCCTAAGAAGACCATACAGTGAATAAAACAGCCAGCCCCTTGTCTCATGGAGTTTACATTCCAGTTGCTCTGCTGGATGTATGAGAAGCAAAAGATAGGGTGTCCATATTCAAGAGGCTTATAATTTTCAGGGGAGACAGATAATATGACCAAAAGAAAATACAAGATTAGGTTCAATGATTCAGATGATATGAGAAAGACAAGGGATAATTTTTCCATGAAGAAGGCTGTGGAATAGTCCAGAAGAAAAACCTGCATGAGTACACGAAGCAGTTGTACAACTGCTATGAATACCTTGGTTTTCATATTTGCCATAGCAGCCCTCAATATATTGGGGCAAATGGTTTCAAAGTGGAAATTTAAGTACCTTGTCCACGAAATAAGTATACTGTCAGTTCATTCTATATAGATGCTCAAAATCAGTTATTTCTCTGAGGCATTGGTGGCACCTTGGAGGCTCTGCTAGGTATAGAGACCATGTCTAGAGTCTAACTTGGCAGTCTGGTCAACGTCTGGCAAGTAAGAGTTGCTTCCAGAGGAAACTGGGAAAGTTGAGGATTCTCTCCACACTCCATGGGCTAACAGAGGAGAGAGGTGAAGCTCAATGTGAACAGTAAAGACAATAGAGGCCAAGAAGGTATCATCTGGCTATCCAGGTCAGATCTAGAGTCCAGGAGGTCAGAGAATTGATGAGAATGAATTCTCCAGAATGCAAGAGATATTGAAACTGGGTTGGTATCCTTGGCTGACTTTCTTTCAT
Organism: Panthera uncia; assembly: GCF_023721935.1. NCBI lineage: Eukaryota > Metazoa > Chordata > Mammalia > Carnivora > Felidae > Panthera > Panthera uncia. Next base: position 28,952,531 of record NW_026057586.1, read on the forward strand.
TTATTCATTTGTTCTTCCAGCTATTCAAAATGCACTGGGCACTGTGCATACTACTGCACCATCTGTTGGGGGAAAATGAAGAGGAACAGATACATTGCCCTACACCTTGATAAGCACCTGCAACACGTGCATGTGCGGGCTGCTGGAGGAGTGCACTGGAGGAGCTTTCATTCTTACCACTGTGTGGGTGGGCGAGGAAGAACAGGTGTGAGCATTTGCCAACAGAGGCACCCATAGAGCCCCCAGGTGTTCATGCTCCTGCTTAATGTCAGGGCCAAGGAGAGGCCTTTTGGGATTTTCTTTTGGTAAGTAATTAATATATGTTTCAAGTTAAATGCCAAGAGCATGAAAAGACCTCGCAGGTGCTAAGTGTTATTATAACATATTAAAATAATGAAAGCCTTACTCATCTTGCTTTGCCTAGCTTAGTGGTTATTCTCAACACTGCCTGCAGGTTAGAATCACCTAGGGAACTTTGAAAAAAATGCCAATGCCCAGGCCTCATCTCTAGATATTGGATTTAATGGATGTTTGGTGATGCCTGAGCAAGGGGAAGGGGAGGGAAGTGAAGAAACTTCCCAAGTGATTCTAATGCACAGAGTTGTGATCCAGTGCAAGCAACTCAAAGTATTCTTTTCATTTTCTCCTTTTCCTAATAGTTTTCTGAGACTCAGCTTAATTCTCATCTCCTCTGTGAAGTCTTCCCTGATTTGTTCATCTCTTTGTAAACTACTGAACTTCATCATCTGTAATACTCAAGAACTTTCTGACCAATATACTGAGCTACTTAAAAGATCAGGGGCTATAACTTTTATTGCTCTTGCATCCTAGAAATTTGACTCTTAGATTTGGTTAAATTATCCAGACTGTGGGTCAGAAGTATAATTGTTTTTAATGTCTGTTGATGCTTTACACAGAAATTGGAACATTTCATACAATATTAGTGCTGCAAGGGAACTTAACGAGCCCTAATCAGATCCTCCTTGTTCTATGAATGAAAATATTCAAGGGCAAATCATTTCTCTAAGTTCATAGCATTGCTGTGTCCCTAGTCATAAATTCTCTGAGCACATTCTTTTTGATGCCTCAGAGGTTCTCAGGTCACACTTTGTGGCATTAGAAGAAGACTGGCACAATATTATACTTTTCCTAGAGTCCTAATGATGATAAAAAACAGAACAGAAATCAGGCTATCTAAAGCTCAAGATTTAAGTTGAATGAGTACTTGAGTCCCTAGAAATGCAAGTAAAATGAAGAAGCTGATGTTTAGGTTAAATAGTTCATAACCATGGGCAGTTTCATCCCCAGAGCGGCATTTGGCAACGTGTACAGACATTTTTTGTTCTCACAACTGGAATGGGTCCTATCTGCATCCAGTGAGTAAAGGTCAGAGAGCCTGCTAAATATTCTGCAATATGTAGGATAGCCACCCACAACAAAGAATTGTCCATCCGTGAATGTTAATACTGCCAAGGTTGAGAAACCCTGCAATAGATATTTTTGCCGCCTTAGAAGAGAGGGCAAGGCCAAGGACAAAGAAGAGAGAGCCACTCTTAACTCCAAACAGAATGGCCTGCAAGTATGATAAGCTGGGGTGAGGCCTGAGAGAAGCATTCTGTGATAAGATGGAGGTCTTGACGGATGCAGTGATATATGCATCATGTTAATAAGAATTCTTACAAGGAGGCTCTGAGTCTGTCATTCAGAAGAACCCATTGTCTTATGCCCAAAGTCCTCTGCAGATAACTTGTGATTCTTTTGCATCTGAAAGCCATCCACCTGTTCTGGAGCTCGAGCATTAAGCTCAGTATTATGGACTGAATGTTTGGATCTCTCCCAAATTCATATGTTGAAGCCCTAACCTTCAATGTGACTGCATTTGGAGAAGAGGCTTTAACAGAAGTAATAAAGGTTAAATGAGGTCATAAGGGTGGGGCCCTGATCCATAGAATTAGTGTTCTTATAAGAAGAGACACTGGAGAGGCAGCAGGGTGGTGCAGTCACTTAAGCATCTGACTTTGGCTCAGGTCATGATCTCATAGCTTGTGAGTTCAGACCCCATGTTGGGCTCTGTGCTGACAGCTCGGAGCCTGGAGCCTGCTTCGGATTCTGTGTCTCCCTCTCTCTCAGCCCCTCCCTTGCCCCTCCCCAGCCCCTCCCCTGCTTGCAGTCTGTCTCTGATTCTTAAAAATAAATAAACATTAAAAAAATAAAAAAAAAGAAGAGACAATGGAGCTCCGTCCCTCTTTGTGCACTCAGAGGAAAGGCCATGTGAAGATTGCTGTATAAAAGCCAGGAAGAGAAGCTTCATTAGAAGCAGAACCCTTCCAGATCCAGATCTGGGACTTGCAGCCTCCAGGACTTTGAAGAATGAATTTCTGTTATTTAAACCTCTCTCCACCCTCCTGTGTGTGTGGTATTTGGTTACAGCAGCCTGAGCAAACTAAGATATTCAGGAAGTCTGGACAATTAGAAAAAGAACAGAGCATTATTATCATCTCCAAAGTTGCAGAAAATGTCTTATGGGGGAAACAGCAAGAGAATGAAGTCCTGGCCTTTTCCCAATGAATACTATTAGTGTGAGACCTCTACCCCAACCCCTTCACCCAGCTCTATCTCCTAACGACCCCTTTCCAGTAACACCCATTTCCAAATGACTGTGGTCTTATGCTAGTCCTCTTAGATGCTCAAGCCTATTTTCAACAGAAGCACAACATATTGAATAATGCAATTAGGAGATATTTAAATAAAAGAAGGTAAACTATTTTCATGGCCTAAGGATAAGGTATCAGGAACCAACGATTAATAATATTAATTTGTTTTCTTAAAGCCTTTAGTGCAGTGTTTTTAAAAACTGGGTTTATGTAAGAATTATTTAGAATGTATGTTAGAGATTCAGATTCGTGGATCCATCTATCACCTGGTCCTGGTTTAGTAGATTTGAAACAGGGGCCCAGAATTTGTTAATAAAATCATGGGGATTTCAAAACAGGGGATCCACCAATCACACTAAGAAACACTGTATTCATATTTCACAAGGGATTTTTCAAGGGCTGTGGATTTTGAAAATGGAGAAGAAAAAAAATTAGGAGGTGGAAGAAAAGGAAAGGGACTGGGGAAGACTGGGAAATAAAAAGGAGAGTGAGATATAGTTCTAATATAAATAAAGAGTGAGGGCACCCATGGGGAAGAATTGCATTTTAGGGCAAGTCACAGTGAGAAGGGATGAAAGCTACTGGGACTTTGTAGCAAGAAGGTCCAGTTTATTTGGTCTTATAACTTGCTCCTGAATTCTGGCCTTGGCATTTGCAATTGTTGGCAGGGACAGCTATTATTTCATTCTGTCTCTCAGTTTAAAACTTAGAACCAGCAAAGAACCCTCTATAGATCCTCTCTTTGGTTTACTAGGAGTATTCAGGAGAAAAATTTCAGGAAATGTAAGTGCAAGTGAGAGGATGGGAATCAGGCCAGATGAAGATATGTTGGCAGACATATTCTATAGACATATCCCATAGACATATTCCATAGGATATCCTATGGGCATATCCCACAGACATCTGCAACCAGACTGTGCCAAGAGAATGAAACTCTCAAGGAAAACTATACTATGTATCCACACATTCTGTGTTCCTTAATGTTTGTTGAACCTAGGTGAAATCAGGTTTAAACAAATGTCAATCACTAAAGGGAGGTGGTTGTGTTTAAATCTGGGAGAGCTGTGGATGTCTGGGGGAAACCCACTTCCTGCCTCAGTGATGGTGGTGATGGGACAGTGGAGAGGGACTACAGAGTAGGTACAAGTATACTGGATTTCTATTGCCAATTTTGTTACACTAGAAACTAGATTTCCCAGAATCTCGGGGAATGTCTAAGATTTTCTGGGTTGGGTTCAAAAGTGAAGTTGCATGAGATTTGGGAGGTGGATATGAAACAGAAAATGAAGGTTGTCAGTGAGAAGTGACGAAAGATAGACACAGAGGTGCACGTGGGTTTCAATTTATTCTTGATCTCAACTGGTGGACTTGCTGACCAATAGCATCCATGGCCTGCCATCTTACCGTTTCCTGCAAACTCACAGAGGTAGTACTTACACAGAGCCAAATGCCTTCTGCAGACATCTACAGCCTTCTTCACAGTTGGACTCCAGCATCTAGACACTCCTAACCTCCAGATGTTCCTGTAAGCTCCAATTCATTCAGGCATACCATGCTAGTTAAGGACCTTTCTCTCTGACCCTTCAACTCTAAACCTTTACTTTTCCAGTGACTCCCTCAATCACATTGGGTTTAATCCTTTTTTGGAAATTCCTTATTCCATGACAATTGTGATGATACTATTTCCTTCACTAAACCCCGATTAATACAACCTCATATCACTCCTCTCCACTAACCCTCCCAACATGCACAAGCCTCATGGGCCTTCAAAGCACAGAGACCATTGGGGAAGGGACAATTTCCAAATATCCTAAAGAGAGCTCTTCCTGTAAGTAAGAGTGTCTGCATCTGAGAACCATCTCTTAGTGCTAGAGAAAGGTAGGCTGAGTAGAGCTATTACTTTGTAACAATATGAAATTAGAGACATCCCTCAGTTTATAAAGAACTTGGATTGAGACACACAGCCTTCAGAGATAATTGTAAAAGCTGCTGAGCCCACATAACCGTCAGTGACCCTAACCCTGAATATAAGCTTGGAACACTAGGTGAAGAAGCCTAGTGACAGACAGGTGGATGTGCTCTGTCTGGACAAGCCACCCAGACAGAGAAAATTGCTTTAGAGGAATGATTGTAAATGCAGGTGCCAAAGAGACTATCAGAGGGTGTGAAAGTGGCAACTTAAAAGATAATCCAAGGGGCATCTGGGTGGCTCAGTCTGTTAAGCATCTGACTTCCACTCAGGTCATGATCTTGCGGTCTGTGTGTTCGAGCCCCATATCAGGCTCTGTGCTGACAGCTCAGAACCTGGAGCCTGCTTTGGATTCTGTGTCTCCCTCTCTCTCTCTGCCCCTCCCCTGCCTGCACGCATGTGCTCTCTCTCTTTCAAAAATAAATAAACATTAAAAAAATTAAAAAAGAAAAGGTAATTTAAGATGCTCCAAAGACAAAGAGAGACCTTCTACAGGGCAGATAACACATTACTTTCCCTTTTCGAGGGACTGGAGATTTCAACTGCAGCATGCTCACAGCCAAAGGACACTATGGAGGATTCTCATTTTGGGTTAGTAATACCAGAGGTTGGGGGTACTGTGTCCCATCGTTCTCATGGGGTCAGTGCTAACCAAACTCTGCTTTGGATTGGTAGTCTGCGGGACTTGGGACGCTTCAGTATCCTTCCCAGACAGAAGTAGATGAGCAAAGAGAGTAGGGATAGCCACAGCTATGACTGAACTTTAAGTTAGTAAGCAAAATCCATCCTTATTTTGTTAACAGAGCTGTTTCTATTCTTTGCCTTTTCCATTTGTTTTATAGAAAATGCTCTATGTGAGGATTTTGAATTGTACTGAGGCCAGGCTGATGAGAAAGTATATTTTTCCAGCTGCAGACCAATGGGTAGACAAGGATTTGGATCTTCCCTGAAGTTCTGTGGCAATAGCATCATTTGCCCTTCCCATAATTGGTGGGCATCATGACTGCACTACATGTACATAGAGGGATGAATATTCGAACTCAACAAAGGGCAGCTGAGAGTTCCTTCTCCTTCTCACCTGGTGAGAGCCTCACAGTTTTTCTTTCTCCTCTCTCTTTTGGAAGCTCTCATAGGAAAATTCTCTCTCCTCTTCTTCCAGCAAGAGAAAAAAAATCACTCAGTTCAAAGTATCTGAAGGATTAGCCTGAGGTCCAAACCTGTGTGCTGGCCCTGCCTTTAAGTGCAATTATCTCCTACCTGCTGCCTCACTCAATTATCAACAAACCTAAAAATGTCTTCCACCTTCATCCCAAATGTGACAGTCCTCCAAGCAGCTGGCTAGCTAAGGGCAACAGCTGGATGAGCCTAGGAGGTGCTCTGGAGGGATAATGTTATCCTGTGATTATCACACCTTCTTCTTCCAGGGGCACAGCGACTTGTAACTATTGTCCTTCTTTCTGCTTTACATGTAAATAAAGGGAGGGGAATGCCTTGATTCCCTTAAGCTGACGCTTGAAATCATGTTCCAACTGGGAGATTGAAGCTTCCAGGTATCTTTAAAATGCTAATGAGCTCTGAGATGTTCATTGTCAGGGGCTTCCAGGGGAGTTCTGCTGGTGCCCAGGGTTGCTGTGGATGGTAGAGAGCTCTGTCCCTATGTTCCTATGTCTTCCTCTTTAGCTCTTTCAATTTACCTGAAGACTGGAATTGTTTCTCTTTATCCTAGATTCTGGTGCCACCACCAGACCAGTCCTCTAGCCCTCCAGCTCCCTTAGATAATCCTGTACAATATATGGTGGCATGAAAATTTTGAGGCAAGCAAAGCTGATCTTGAGTTCATTCCCATCTGGGCTCATGGAGGCAAGACCTTTATAGGGGATGGGACTAGCAAAGACAAAAGTAGAAAGTGGAAAACACTGAATGGTGGAAACTGGGAAAGAAGCTAAACTTTAGCCCACAAAGAAAAAGCAGGAGTGGGAACTCAGTCAGGGTCAGACCCTGCTTCACACAATAGAAGACCCTGATTCCAATGAAGACTGGCATTTCTGAGATCACTAGGGCCAGAAGTAGACTGGAGCCGATGAGAAGAAAGTCATGGGATCTAGTGCTGGTGACCTTCTGAAACTGTCATACGGACAACTTTTCCCAAGAGCAGGGCTTCTCTGGAGGGCCTGAGTTCTCTTTTACCTCAATGAAGCATCTCTATCAATCTTAAAAGCCTAGTACTCAGAATTCTCACAATTTTCCTATCACAGACTTTTTGTTTTTGTTGTCCACTACCCTGATTGTTTTCTCACCCAAAACCTGCAGTACTAAGACTAGAGTACTAAGACTGGATGCTAAGCTTCTGCTTGGCTTCATACAGACCTGTTCTTCTTTGGAGATGATTTTCACACTTTCTCTCCCTTTTCAACAGTAATAACCCTGGGTGGTCATTTAGTGCTGGGTGTACTTGCTAACCCAAGAGCTGACTGACTCACTAAAAGATGTTAAGAGCTTTTTGCATTATTATTGCATTTGCATTTAATAGAGAATTCCCCTTCCTCAAAACCTGCCCATGTGCCCCCTCTCCAATCTTGTCCAATGGGTGTTATTTATTTCATCTACTAGCTCAAAGACAATACTGAAGTGCAGAACAGAGCAGCACTTAGCTAAAGAACTTTTCCCAGGCCAGTGGAATCAGGCAGTTGGCAATTCCCAAATCTGTTTGCAGACAGTGCTGAAAGTTGAGATTAGCCTAGCTGCAGGATTGGATACAGCTTTTGGATTGCTTTGCCAAATATGGGGTAAAATGACTTTGGCTGCTGTAAACTCCAGCTTCAATGGAGACAGAAGAAGTCTCTCTTTCTCACATCTTTTCGGAGCTCCTGGGGCCTAACAGTCAGTGTTTGGCTTAGAAAGGGATTCAGTATTTTTTTTTAATTATAGTTTTGGTGTCAACCCCACTGCCACATGGGAAGGCTTCTTATGTTGAAGGGGCAGCCACAAGCAAGGAAGAGCAATCTGTGTTTTTCTTTTCTTTTTTTTTTTTTTGGTCCCTGAGATAATTTTGAAGGAGACAATGTTTGTGTTTCCAACTTACCCCTCCACTCTTCAACTTCCATATCTCCTGTGTAAGTGCCCATATATCATTCTCATGGACTTGGGATCTTAGGATGTCCTTGTAAAGGAAAGCAATCTGAGAATCACCTACCTGCATTAAGTACTCAGATCTGAGTATATTATTCCTTTGAAGGCTATCTAGATTTTTTTAATTTTTAAAAAATGTTTATTTTATTATTGAATAAATGTTTATTTATTATTGAGAGACATCAGTTCACTGAAGCTCCAATTCACACTGTTGGAATTACTGATAAAGCAATGGCTTCTGTAGATTATTAATTATTATTATTTGATAATACAGAGGATCATAGAATTTTTGTGGGAAGTTAGGATAGGAAGAGGAAAAGGGAAGAGCAATGAAGCAGAACAATGGGAGGCCCAGAAGATGGACATACAGGTGTTTATATGGTCATTGGTTAACACTGCTGAGTAGCGTTAAGATATGATCTTCTTTGATTTCCACTAACACCTTGAAGTCAATATTTAGGCATCAATGCTGTTTAAAAGATAAACTCACAAAGATAACTACCATGACACTTTATAAAGTATAATAATTTTGTTGGATGATTAATAGTAGTGTGGACATTTGAGACACAATCATAGAATAGAATAGTTTTAGCTATTTGTAGAATGGAACATTGATGGGATGCACATGGACCCCAGATGAAATATATCCTGTGCTCAATGTTAAAAAGCAAAAATATTTCCACTGCAAACATTTATTCCTGGCACATATAATTCTGTTGAGAAAATGTTTTCTGTCAATAACACATACCATAATGGTGGTTGATGTTTTGAGCTGGAAGACAGAACCTCAAGGATGTGTGCAGCATGAGAGATAAACACACAAATACTATGAATACTGTTTTTTTGCTCAATTGGCATTGGAAAAACTTGATTCATACATCTATAAATATTTAGATTTTTTAGGTGATTGTGTGTGAAAGCATCAAAGTTGTAATAATATCTCGTATTAAAATGAATCATTTAAAAATTCAAATTGACTTATTTACCAATCAGTGTTCTTTTTTTGAACTTTGCCTGTTTAGCTGTAGCAGTTCAGGTGACTGTTAATAATTCACACTTTCACTTTCAGTCTGTATGAGAGTTCCAGTCATCATCATTCATTTTAGCCATTCTGTGTTGAATCTTACTCTGGTTTTATTTATTTATTTTTTTCAGTTTATTTATTTATTTTGAGAGAGAGAGAGAGAGAGAGAGAGAGAGAGCAGGGGAGGGGCAGAGAGAGATGGAGAGACAGAATCCCAAGCAGGTTCTATGCTGTCAGCACAGAGCCTGATGCAGGGCTTGAACCCACCAATGGTGACACCTGAGCCAAAATCAAGAGTCAGACGCTCAACTGACTGAGCCACCCAGATGCTCCTTATTTTGGTTTTAATTTCCAATACCCAGATTTCTAATAAACTTGAGCACCTTTTCATATGTCAATTTGTCATTTCAACATTTGGATTTTAAGAAGTTCCTCTTGAAATCTTTTGCTCATTTTCCTGCTGTCTTTCTTATTGATTCAAAGAAATTCTTTATGTATGCTGGGCATGAATCTTTTTTAGATTGATGTATTACAAATATCTTCTCACTCTGTGGCTTTCCTTTTAAATCTTATTGGTTTCTTTTTATAGGCAGAAAATTTTAAATTTAATAAAGTCTGATTTATCAGTACTCTTTTGATTTTAGCTCTTTTGTTTCATTTTTGCCTACTTCAAAGTATTAAATATATACCCCTATGATTTCCTCGCAAATAATTACTGGTTTTATGTTCACATTAAGATATACAGTCCATCTGGTATTGATATTTTATATATGATATATTTTTGTCCACAAACATCATTTATTGAAAAGTCTCTTTCCTAAGGTACTATAATGCTATCTTTGTCATAAATTAGATGATTTTTTAAGATATGGGTCAGTTTCTACATTCTCCGTTCTGTTCTCCTTTTTGTCCGTTTTACTACATTTTTGCCAAAAGTGCACTTTCACAAGATAATATTATAATATGTTTTGCCATCTGGAAGTACAAATCCTGCAGCTGAAGACTAAGAAGAGGATTTATACACCTTCAAGATTACCAGAGTTATTCTTATCCCTTCCATGACCATAAAGAATTAGAACAAACTTGTCAATTTACATACAAACACACATGTGTTGTGATTTATTTTTGGATTAATGTGAATGTCTAGACAATTTGGGAGAATTAATATCTATAATATTGGTTCTCCCAATCCATGATCATGGTATATTCTTTGATTTATATAGTTTTTCTTTTATTTCTTAGTAATGTGGTTGTCAGTGTTCATATCTTACACAAGTTTTGTTAGGTTTATTATTATGTATTTTATATTTTTGATACCATTATAATTTTAAATATTTAATTTTTAAAATTTGTTTGCTATAGAAGTATAGTGGAAATTCCTTCAAATATTGTTTTGCCCATTATTTTACTCTTTTTCTTCTGAGTATCCAATTATATTTTTCTTACTATGTTCACATGCTTGATTGCACTTTTCTGTATATTCCATTCTTGTTTTCTGTATTTCCATTTGATAATATCTATATTTTAATCTTTATCCATATCTATATCTATATCGAATCTATCTGTTCCAGTCTGTGTCTTACTGATTTTTTAACTTATCTCTTGGATTCTTATTTTCAGGTATTTTTATGTATTTATTTTTTTGATGAAAATTTAATGGCAAATAGCTCTATTTCATATGAACCATGTTTTACACTTAAAGGGAAAATACAGTGCAGAAATTACAAAAGGCGATTTATTAGGAAGCAGGTAAAAAGGAATACACATAAAGCTGTACTAAAAGGTAATCAGCTGGCAATACCATTATGAGTAGCCGCTAAGAGTAGGCAAAACCAGACAGCTTACCAACAAAATGATATGGAGGCTACTGAATAGGACCCAGATGAAAATTTGTGACAGGACCTTCCCCAAGCCTGCTGGACCCTGCTGCCCTGCCAGACCTCTCTGGGGCAGGTACCTGCATCTGTGAACCATCCTCCCATCCCCAAGGACAGGCCTTATAGCTCTAGACGCCCAGCTTCACAGGCCGGCAGGGCCCAGACTGCCTGGAGAGAACAGGGCCCTCCCGCACAGGATCACAGCTCCTGGACATCCTCAGGTACTTTATTTTCAAGTTCTGGAATTTCTATTGATTCTTTTTTTAAACTATAAGTTCTTGAAATTTTTTTTCTACTTCTAATCCATTTTATGCATATCTTTCACTACTTAAAAAACATATTTATCATTTTAACATCAATTCTTTTATTCTTCTGAAGGCATTGCTAGATCACCTGTCAGTTTATTCTTGTGTGTTTTTTTCTCAATTTTTCACAAATTCTATTATGTTTATTAATTTTTAATAGTTTTTAAAAAATGTTAATGAACTTTAGAATTGCATTTATTAATTCACTCAATGAATACTTATTAAAAATCTATTACATAACAGGCCCTGGGGAAATAGCTGTAAACAAAATAGATAAAGCCTTTGCCCTCATAGGGCTTGCATTCTAATTAGGAGAAATACACGATAAACAAAAATGATAAATATATATCACATGGTATTGAGCATTATGGAGAAAATGGAGTATAAGTTGGCCAGAGATGGATACTCTGCTGCAGTAACATTTGAGCAGAGACCCTGAAGGAGTGAGTCCCAGGAATATCTTTAATAAGAGCATTCCAAGCAGGGCAACAGGATGTATAAAGGCACTGAGGCAGGAATGGGCTTGTATTTTTGAGAAAGAGAGTGTAAGCAGGGGTAGGGCAGATAGAGACACAGAGAGAGGAAGATCTGAAGCAGGCTCTGTGCTGATAGCAGAGCCCCAGTGCTGACTTGAACCCTCCAGTCATGAGATCATGACCTGAGCTGAAATCAGATGCTTAGCCAACTGAACCACCAGGCACTCCACATATTTAATAATTTTTTATTGAATGCCTGATATTGTGTGTAAAAATTGTTAGTAACTTCATATGATATCTTCTTTCTGAGAGGATTCAACCTTTCCTCTGCTAGTCTGATTCAGTCAGTGGTAGCTGATCATCTTTACTCCAATCAGGGACAGGCTTCAACTGAGGGTGGGTTGCAGTTTTTAGAAAGCACAGTCTGCCTTGTTTCACTCCTCTCCTGGGGTGTATCCTTGAAGAACTTTCAGCTGAACTCTAATCTTTCTGTCTTTAGGACAGACAAAAACTACCCTAGTACCAAGAGTTCTGCTCTGCTTTTCAGAGGCTCACGATTATCTTCTAACTTCCCACCCTGTGTTACCTCAGAATTTAGCAAATATCAGGGCGCCTGGGTGGCTCAGTTGGTTATGTGTCTGACTTCGGCTCAGGTCATGGTCTCATAGTTTGTGAGTTCAAGCCCCACATCGGGCTCTGTGATAACAGCTCGGAGCCTGGATCCTGCTTTGGATTCTGTGTCTCCCTTTCTCTCTGTCCCTCCCCAGCTCATGTTCTGTCTCTCTCTCTCTCTTTCAAAAATAAAGCTTAAATAAATTAAAAAAAAAGACTTTAGCAAATATCTTGAGGGAGAAGTCAGATATGTATGAATTTTCTCAAATCTCTAAGATGGTCTCTTCAATCCTGTGAGATCACCAAATCGGGTAGTAATCTAGTTCTCTGTAGTGGTCTTCTGACCAGGTGAAGCCTGGCCTGACTCTTCTTCCTCTTTTCCCGTCTCCAGAATCAGCCAGTGTTAGTAGGGAAAGAGTGGCTACAGATCACCAGCCAATTTCTCTGTAGTTCGCACTCTCTGCAATCTTGATTAGTCTAATTATTATTGAATCAGCAACTTCCTGATAGCTTTAAATATATGCTTTTAGAGTTTATAAGGCTTTTCTATTTATTCTTTGGGAAATCCCACAAGCTACTCCATCCTTCTTGGAAGAAGTCCCTCCATTTATTCTTAAATGAATATGTTTATTGGTATTGCTCACTCAGCAAGTATGACTTTGACCTTCTTTCATTCCTTATCTCCCTCTTCTAATAGCATATAACCCATGTTTCAAGATATGCAGATCACAGTCTATTTCATGATTTTCCTTGGAGTATCCTAGCAGTCAGTGTGGGTTACTCTCATAAGCCTTTTCTGAACTTTATATGTATATGTATATGTATATGTGCGTGTGTGTGTGTAATCTCACTCTTGATTTTCCTTACCTATTCTTCAAATTATGAATTAATTCATGAGAGAAAGATTCCTGAATGTCAAAATATGCTGGACACATTTATGATGCAGTTTTTAGTATTTCACACTGATCATGTCTCTAATGAGCAGTGCATCCTTGTTCATACATAAAAATAAAAACAGAACAAAACAAAAAACTTTTAAGGTTGTATAATCTTTCAGGTCTGATTCTCTTTCCTTCTTCTGAAAGTGGAAAAGTGGTTAATGATTATAAATATTCTCCCTTAAAGGAGTGAATTTAGAATAAAAGATAGGATAAGTGCAAGGGAATCTGAATAGTGTGTGTGTGTGTGTGTGTGTGTGTGTGTAATACATGTAAAGAGGTTGTTTATTATTTATGACCTCTATGATTTTATGTCATATTTGTTCTGTTCCTATTGAGCTCATAATGCCCTCTTTGCTTATCTTTGGACTACCATAGCAGTTTTTCTCTAAAATGAAATACAAGCTCAGGAAAGGGCCCTATAGACAATCTAGTATAGTTTACCATTCAATTTACAGATAATGAAACTTAATCAGCAAATGTTACTTTCTTGAGGAACATAGTATATTAATAGCAGTTGGGGTAAAATGCACTATTTTTACACATTATTTTAAAATTTTAATGTTTATTTTTGAGAGAGAGAGAGAGAGAGAGAGAGAGCGAGCAGGGGAGGGGCAGGGAGAGAGGGAGACACAAAATCTGAAGCAGTCTCCAGGCTCTGAGCTGTCAGCACAGAAACTGATGCAGGGCTCAAACTCGTAAATCTCTAGATCATGACCTAAGCTGAAGTCAGATGCTCAACCAGCTGAGCCACCCAGGCAGCCCTACACATTTCTCTTGTATTTTAGTGTTTTCAAAGTGAGAATTCTTGGTTTTATTTGAAGTGTTTCCCCAAATCTGACAGGTGAAACTTAGTAGTAATGCAGAAGTACAAACTTTAATTTTGCACATATACCTGTGTTGGGGGTGAAATTATCCCACTATAAAAAATTGTTTCTCAGAGAATATCCCTTGTTTTTGCTTATTCATTAGTTATTTTTAGGTATATAAACGTGGGTGTGTTTGTGTGTGTGTGTGTGTGTGTGTGTGTGTGTGTGTAAGATCTCTGCATGGTAGTAATTTTGCTAATATGTTAGAAAGGAAGAGAAAGCTATCCAATAACATACTGATTTTTAGACAAGAGTAATTTGAATAAATTTAAGAGTGGAATGTGGAGCCATGATTGGAAGGGTATAATTTGAAATTTTCAGTTATAGTTTGCAACATATTAAAGGGGAAACTATGTGCTATTCTGGCATTCTAGAACTTAGGGGTTTCATATTCCTTTTGATTATAAATGGTCTTCACTACTAATTAACTTTTGTTACTTTTCTGGATGTTCTGTTTATCCCAAAAGATTGCTATCTCTTAGAGAGCAAATATAATATTGTATTCTCCTCCAACCCCCCTGCCTTTGGCGTTAAGTTTATGTTCATAAGATGACATTTGTTCATCTTTGCTGATTGAAGGAATTCTTAGTGATGTTCACACTGTTTCTTTCTGCCTTTGAGACACATGTGAAAATTAAACTTACTGGCCCTTTCGTGGTTGGATGGGGTCATGTGACTAATTCTGGCCAATGAGTTGTAGGAAGACTTTTATGCCTCTTCCAGGACTCTTTCACCAGAGCACTCTCTCCCAATGCCACAGTGGCTGTCAACATCCAGGTGATGGTTATTGTGTCAGCCTGGGGTCTGAAGCGGACATGTAGTGGAGCAGAGCTCTCAGACCATCCAAGATGGACATGTAGTATGAGCAAGAAATGAAACTTTGTTGCTCTCAAGACACTGAGGTTTTGGAGGATGTTTTATCACAGCACTATTAATCCATTATGACTGATACACTAATAGACATTACTTTTGAGGTTTCAGTTGCCAAATGGCTCTAAGAAAGAAACACACATGTGGGGATAACCACATCACTGGTTTATTTTCCTGGCTCTGGCAGACCAGGTAGAATGGACATTTGGTCTCTTACTCTTGAGGAAGTGTGGTTCTATCAACATGTGGTAGATAGATGTGGAACCATGAACTCATAGAAAATAAGAATCTCTTATTAGCGTCTCCAAGATTGTGTACCTTAAGATACTTGAGTATCTTTACCATGGACTTAGAGGCATATATTATTAATGATGTAACACCTGAGATCATACAGTCTTATATTTTAATGCATTCCTTAGGCATCAGTTTACTTCCCAGAGGCTATCTATAAGTTCATATTTCTCTGTTGCATTCTAAAAATACTTTTCCTAAATTCACTATATGCTCTCAAATCACATGGAATGAGTATATTTTACAGGAAAGAAACCATAAATTTTCAGGCAGGATATCCTGATGTTAAATGTCTTGATCACTTCCTCTTGCTATTTCTTCTCCTGTGTTTAACATTCATGTATTTGGCAATGTCTTCACCTTTTCAGTTACTCTCAGCTTGACACCAGTATGTCTCTAGGGCTCTGATCAAGCCCAAAGATTTCCTGGTTTTTATGCCTTTTTAGATTGAGGCCATTCAGTAGAGGCACTGTAGGAGGTTTTCCACATGGAAGTGCTGGTGATGGGTATGTGCAGGTCTAAGAGGTCTCCTCTAGAGTCATTTCTGGGAGTTCCCTGATGATTAAAACTATGTTGGTGGAATACAGGCAACTCCAGAGGGAAGACAGACAACATAGGCAACTAAAAATTACATAGGAGAGAAGGGAACATGTCATTTTTCAGATTCCTGTTATCAATTGTCATTTTTCTTGGTTAAAGTCATGAAAATTTGAGGCCAACCAAAGAAAAAAATATGCATTGGCTGCTTGGCAGATATTTTTTTTTTTGCGTGTGTGATTATTCCATATTTATTGAGAAGCAAAAAAATATTGACAGCATTATAAGGCATTGTAGAGAAGACATACAAATTAGGAACAATCTTAATATTGTGGGCTTACATTATGTTTAAAGAAATTCACACTTCTAAAACAATTTTGATATAATAGGCAAAACGCATCACTCAGTCATTCAACTACTTCTTCATTTAACCATTAAGCAAATAAATATGGAGAATAGCATATGGTGTTCGAAGTTTTTGGAAAACAGAAAATTTATAGTAATAATGATAGTAATTCCTAATGCTAACATTTATTAGGTACTTTTATGTGAAAGATAGCTCTGTAAAAAGTATTTTATAAGAAGTGGCTCATTGAATTCTCAGTGCCTCAGTTTCCTTTTCATTCCACCAGCAAGGAGAGGCCAGAAAGACCTTGTTGATTGCCCAAGGGCAACACAGCAGGTCAGTGGTAGCATTGTGAGGTGATCCAGGCCATCTGGCCCTTAATCCTGTGTTGCAAACCTCTACACTCTACTGTTTTCCCTTGTTCTATGTGGAATTATCAGAAAAAATGAGAAGATCCAAGTAATGGGTCCATGCCTGGAAAGAAATTGGGGCTTTGAGGATATTGATGGAGGAAGTAAGAGTCTGCCTTCTTCTAAACTTTCCACTTCCATTTGTGTCTCAGATGCTGTCATGTGGAGCTTGGAAGACAGCATCTTCCCCACATGTTTGAATCCACAAAACTACAAAGAAGCAGCTAAGACCCTTGGTAGAAAGGGATTGGGAGTCTTACCACTTCCCTTTGAGTTCACTGTTACTAGAATATGTCTGATGGTCTAGGGTGGTCTTGATCATAGAGGAAAGGCAAGAATATACAAGGTCCTAAGAGATGAAATTTGTCAGGGCTAAGGAAGTGATGGTGGCAAGAGACTGGATGTTTGACATGATGAAGAGCAGGATTAATCACTGGACAAAAGTTATGGTTCTAGGTTTTCTTTCTTTTTAAAATTTATTGATTTAAATTCAAGTTAGTTAACATACAGTGTGGCATTGACTTCAGGAATAGAACTCAGTGATTCATCACTTATGAGCCTCTCCTCCAGAAGACCAACACAGCCACCACCCCCATGTACCAAATGCCCTGAAAATGGAAGTCTTCAAAACAACACAGACAGCTCTTTCTTTCTTTCTTTCTTTCTTTCTTTCTTCCTTCTTCTTTCTTTTTTTCTTTTGTAATTAGGCTATTTTCTTTATTTTTTTCCTTTCTTTTTTTTCTTTTTTGCTCCTTTCTTTTTCCTTTTCTTCTTCTTTGTTTTTTTTCCTTCCTTTTTCTTTGGAATCAGCTTTATAGTTTTTTGAGTTTCTGTTTCTTTTTCTCTTTCCTTTTCTCTTTTTTTTTGGGGGGGTTTCTTTTTCTTTCCTTTTTCTCTTTTTCCCTCCTCCCTTTTTCCAGGGTTACTTCAACAAACAAACCAAAGCACACCTAGTTAAATGTCCAAACACTCCACCACTGCAAACAAGGAGGAACTCTGCAGAGGACTGAGTAGCGGGAAAGAGCAGCCAAAATGCAACAGCAGAGTGCACACAGCATTCACAAGAAATACTGCCTGAACTGCCATGGCCTGGGCAACGTATGACCCCTTTTTAATATAGCAGTATTCTCAGATGCAGGAAATGTAACAAACTTTTAAAACATTCAAAAGACAGAAACTTAGCCAAATAACAAGATGGAGGAATGTCTCCCCAAAAGAAAGGTCAAGAAGAAATCGCAGCCAGGGAGTTGCTCAAAATGGATGTAAGCAATATATCTGAACAAGAATTTAGAACGACAGTCATAAGACTACTAGCTGGGCTCTAAAAAAGCATAGAAGACACCAGAGAAACCCTTGCTGCAGAGATCAAAGACTTAAGAACTAGTCAGGATGAAATAAAAAGTGCTATAACTGAGATGCAAAATAAACTGGATACTGTGACAATGAGGATTGAAGAAGCAGAAGAGAGAATAGGTGAAATAGAAGATAAAATGATGGAAAATAATAAAGCTGAAGAAAAGGAAAGGAAATTATTAGATCACGAGGGGAGACTTAAAGAACTAAGTGATTCCATGAAATGGTTCTAGGTTTTCTTGATGTTGTCTGACCTTGCTGCTCTAGGGTCATGTAGAAAAATTATGGATGTCAACAACTCAATGAGTTAAATTGTTACAGTGCTGTAGCATCTGAGGCCTGGCCTATTTCCTGTAGGATGTTTGTGGCTGAGATCTGTGGCAGTGGTGGTGTTGATGTTAAGCACTAGATTTGACTCTGTAGTGTTGGAGTGCCCAATCAACTTGCATCTCTGTGGGACACTAGGGATTTGGTACTACCATCATCACTAGTACCTCTCCACCAATGCACTATCTAGAAGCCCTTGTATGAGAATTAGGTTTCCAGGGCAGTGGTCTCCAAATTACATAATTGTATATCTCTATTCATAAAAAGAAACAAAAAAGCAACCGTATATATGAATATTCACTTATAAGTTATAAAAGACACTATAGTATTGATAGATCATGAACATTAGATCATAAAATATAATTTTTAAATGATGTATGTATATATTATAGTGTCCCCCAAATATGATGACATCATAACTACAATAGCTGTATCTCATGGATCTATACATATTAGCATGGGGCTAAAAGTCTATATTGCCATGAGTCTAATTATATAACTCATTTTTTTCTCATAGAATTCCTGATAAAGAGCTTATTCTACACATAGATATTTCAGCTCTGCCATTTTCTTATTATTTGTGTTTGTATTACTGTTTTTAACTTATTTCTTTCAAATAAGTTTGAAAGAAATATTTTAAGCTAGTTTGCTTCATTGTGAAGGTAATATAGCTAATAATAGACATCCTTACCCATAAATCCACTTGATTAAGCACAAGTGAACTGCAACACCTGGCCTTAATTGGAAAGCAAATGGAAGAATGAGGTCCCCACTGTCTATCCTTTGAATTCAAGAAATTTTTGCTGTTTTCTGAGAAATCCTGTGCATTGCATGGGACATGAGACCTTTTCACACAAGTTTCAATGCAGGCAACTTGTATGTCAGATATAGATAAAATTAATTTCCCAATTAATAGATTAATTCCCAAGTAATAGATAGATTCCCATTTAAGATAGATTTAAATAGAAAATTTAATGTTTTTCCCCCTGTATCTCACGAGTTCACCTTGCACAACTCACTTCAGAGATAACTCTCCTTAAACACTTTTTTCATTTATAAAACTGAAGCACAGTTATTTCAAAAAAGGCATTTCTATTGACATCACACAGATCACTGGTTTTAGATACTTGGGTAACAATTAGAATTACAATAGGTTTTAGAAGTTCAAAAGTGATTGAGATCAATTTTAGTTGAAGAGATCATGAGTCTGCATCAAAATGATGGGATTCAAGCCAATCATTGAAAAATGGAAAGGGTATTGATAGAAATGGAGGTATTTCAGGTGAATGAGTACAGCAAGTACTGTTAGAGGACCTAAGGAAAGAGAGTTTTGGGGACACAATCATGAATTTAATTTTAAATTAAATGAGTTTGCATTAGTGGTTAGATATGCAGTTTCTCAATCAGATGATTTTAGGGATAATGTTTGGGAACAGTCTTGGGACTAAAGGAATTGATTTAGGAATCATCTTCATAAGGATATTTTCTAAAATCATGGAAGTGATTCATCTAGTGAGAACGGTGAGAAAATGAGGACCGCTTTTATGCATAATGAATATATTGAATACCCTGTGGAAAGTCTTTTTCATCTACTTTTTGGGTTCTCTTCTCTTTCTGGAAAGTTGAGGTTGTCAGAAGAGTAACTACCAGATTTGTAACTCTTTAGAGCAAAATGAGTTAAAATTCCAGTGCTAGGTATGGACACCACAGGTGTTCCTTCTTCTCATTGGGAGGAACAGGATGCTCATGTGGATGGTAGAGCTAGAACTGGATTGAAACTTGAATTTGAGAAGATGGATTGAGAGGAATGGCTTATATATTAATATCAAAGTATGAGATCAAAAGGACATGCCTTGAAGCATTAAGGAAGTAATTTTAAAAATTAAAGCAAGTCCTACTTAATTGACAAATCATATATTGATGACATTCCCAACTTCAGTTAGAGTAGAGTAATAAGTGATGATGACAGTTCCTTCCCTAGAAGATGCTATTTGTAGAGAAAGAAGAGATGGAATCGTTCTCAGTAAAATAACAAATATGGGATTGAATAATTAATTGTCTTTGTGATGGTGGGGACAATAATGGCTACAGGTATTTTTGGAATGATTTGTTCTCAAATGTGATTTTTAATGTGTTGGGGAGGAATGTAAGCTGAAACTTGATGAATTCTATTTTCTGTATCAAATTAAGTGTATATTATTTCATAATAACACTTTAATATCCATGCACAAGGTATCTTTATTGTTCAGTTTTAATAGAGTATTGAAATATATACTATTGGGTTTTCTTCATTCCATTTTTGAAAAATGCCCCTCATGAAACTTAAAAAATGTGTATGTGATGTAGAAATAACATGCACAGATAAATTCTTAGAGAAACAGCTTTATGATACACTAGAGTGAGTGTGAACTTCGAATCAAACTTTTATTTATGTCCCTTTCTACTCTTTGAACAAGTAGCCTAACATCTTGGAAAAGAATCTTCATCTTCAAAGTAGAGATCCTAATATCTGCCCTGACTACATCTCAAAGTTTTTAACAAGATCCAGCGAGATCCAGCATATGCTACTATGAAAACTGAAAAATGCTCAACCAACACCAGGCAAGACATCAATTTATATACATCTTCCCTTGCATATAAGCTTTTATGCATGTTTTTTCTCTTAAGAATTTTTTTTATTAAACTAAATATTGTTTCTAGCAAGAAAAGCCTTTCAATAAGGTTGATATTATTATTCCTTACAAGTTTCATCTTGATTCATAAACATTTTATGCCAAGAATAATGCTGTTTTAAAGACAATAAGTGCCTGGTTTTGCCTGGGGCCACTGGAAGCCCTGCAAAAGAGGCAGGAGGAATTAAAGGCCCTTAATCATATTTCCCCATTTTTAACTGTTAGTTTTTACACTCTTGAGCCATTTCTCTCCTCTTGCTGGGCCCTACCGAGGCCCATAAATCTTAATTAAAGATGCAATTTTTTTTCTTATGAAATCTGAACTGCAAGAAACCATTCTTATTTTTTATTTTTAAGACTAGCTCCATGTGTCGGCTCATAAAACAAGTAAGACTTTTGCACTCAAAGGATTTTGAAAGCTGTTATTGCTGCTGTCATGTGGCACTGGTCCCGTAATTACTATTATTGTTATTTTATTTTATTTTTTTTCACATGAGCTTCTGCTTTTCTTGCATAGAGCATGATGTAAAAAAATAACTTACAACAGGCTGGTTTTGTTTTAGGAAGCAAGGGTTATGGTTCATAAAACAGGAAAGAAACATGAATCCAAATTTCTAATGAGGAAAAGAACTCTCTCTGAATGCTACTGGGTATAGATACTTCCTGATGGGGTTCCCATCAAGGAACCATTATTTAAAGGGAATATTCTCTTGATCAGAATCTGATAGGTAAGATAAACAGGATATCTGCAACTGCATTTCTTATTCCCTTAGATTAGGGAAATGGGCTTAACATCTTTAGACATCTAGAACTAATATACTGATGATGGACCCCAAAGGAGTTTAATCACAGATAGCAGAGGTAGCCTGAAAAGGCCTAAACCTACTTTAGATGATGACATTTCTCAAGAATAAAAATGATTCTGATAACATCATAAAAACACCTAATGAGGCATGAGGCAGTGCCAGGAACTATGCCCAGAGATCAGACTATCTATCAACTTGTCTGTCTTCTGCCATTCCTTCAGAACATCAATGGTATCCCCTTGTCCACAAGATTACATTAAAGTTTTCAAGACCACTAACGTGGCCTCAACCTATCTTTTGAACCACATCTCGAACTGTCATACCTCACTAACAGTACTTCTATTTATACAGAGAAAGCAAAGACAGTACTTTTCAAGACCTATTCTTCTGTGACTCTGTGGCTTTGCATGTGTTGAGAGGTATGGTGGGAAAGGAGAAATTGCACAATGGATTTAGGGTAGATTTTGAAATTAGGAGGTTTTAAACTTGAGGGCCAAGTGAACTATAGTAAACTATAGGCAAATTGCTTAGCCTCTCTGAGACTCTTTTTCCTCATCTGTAAAATGGGGGTAATAATTACTTTCTGGTGGTGGTGTGCAGTTTATAGGAGAGGCATACTATGCACCTAGCACAGTATCTGCACCCAAAGAAGTGCTTCAGCAAATAGATGCTTTCTGTACTTCCTTATGCTTGGAGTTCAATGGCCCTATGAGTTTCTACTCATCTCCTAAGACTGCCAAATTATACCCCATTTACAAAGCCTTTTATAAGATCCCCCAGGCACATTTGGGTGAATTAGGATGAATAATCTGGCAATGAATGCAAGATTTTTGGGAGGAAGGAGGGACCTAGAATAAGCAGGCCAGCCAAAATCTTTCACTTCTTGTTGCCAAAGTACATTTTTTTTTTCCACAGAAGGGGCTTCCTGGCCCCTTGCCTGGTTGTGTCTCCTCAGGCAACTCAAATTTCTTTGAAGATTTGCTCACCTTCATCTCTTTCTCCCACACTCCTCACCCTACTCCCTCTACCAAATCTATCCATCTCATCTAAGGTTCCTTTCCATGCTTTAATCGACTGTTTGGCAAGTCTTTCAACCTGTGGTTCACACTTTGACAAATTAACCCTTGTACCACCTTAGATTTCCCATGCCATTTTTGTTTCTTTATTGGATTTTGTGTGATTTTGTTCTTTGACATTATTGGGCCAAAGACCACAAGGCTCCTTTGCATCATAGACTCATAAGATTGTAAAGATCAGTCTACTACATCTTCATCATCTTTATTCTGGACACGAAGAATAGGAATCTCAGAAAGACTTTATTAAGTCAATGCCTAGATGTGATTAAGCTTCTGACCCATGTCTGCCTCATCCTGTCCAGTGTTCATCTGCTGTACCACACTGACTCCTCTGATCATATGGCACCTTGAAATCTCACAGATATCCAGCTGGGAATTAGAATGACAAAATAATGTGCTATAGCTGTGTGGGGTCCAGCCCAAAGCCAAAGGATTCCTTTCATATAATGATAAGCCACAGGGTCTTTTAATCAAGCAAGTAAAGTGATGTATGCCAAGGGCACCCATAACTAGGTGGATGGAAGGAGGTGAATATTTTGAGATAGGTTGCCCTTGGGGAGATCTGCAGATGTAGCAAGTTGTTTTATGGAGTTGGGGCAAGACAGAATTCAGAGAAATGTTGGAACTTCCTAGCAGACTGTCTCACCTCACTGAATTTACTACCCAACATGGTTTCTCAACTTTACATCTTTCGAGTTACAGATGAATACTGATTGTGGTTTTTTTGAGATTAATCTTCAAAGGGGCTATGACAGTGTGACTGGGGCTTCCTGGAAATAATAGAAGGAGGAGAAAAGAATAAATATTTATTAAGCACTTATACAAGTCCTGGTAATTTCACATACCTTGATGAAGTTGCAAGAAATTTTCCTATTGTATAGATGAGGAAACTGAGATTTAGGAGTGGTGGCTTATTTGACCAGGTTACTCAGGAAGTTGAAGCCAGACTCAAATTTTAACTCATTTGACTTAAAGAAGATGAGGAGTGTAAAGACCTCTACTGAAATTCTGTAGAACTGATTTCTAGACTCCAAGTTTCTGTTTATGCTGATTTCACCAAGCCTTGTGACTCCTGCCAGTTGTTCTTTTCTTTCATTTTAAAACCGGGTGTTAATCCTGTTTTACTTTCTTATAGGGATATTGGAAAGTCCAGGCAAAACAATGGATTTGATAGCCTTTGAAAATTACTAAGTGTTATGCAAATACAAGTCATTAGTATCATTGCATTACAAAGTAAATATTGAGTAGAGGAAGAAAACCTAAGGAGTGTACAAATTTCTACATTGTTTTCCAAATTATTATGGAGCAAACCAAAACCCAGAAGGTCTCTTGCAACGTATTCTATTCCTCTAGATTCCTTTAATCTATGCAGATGAAGTACATACCCCAATGCCATTAACTGTTTCAACTATGAATTAGAATGACATTGCTAAATCCAAAGCTCTATTACTTATCTTAGCATTCAAAATAATCTGACCTCTTAATATTCTATACTTAATGATTTGTGTGAGTTGAATGAAATTCTAACATTTTTCTGACAATTGCTTTATGTATATTTTTATATTACATTAATAGTGACTGACATCAAATCTTTTCTTTCAGACATTGAAAAATAAAACTAACGGTATCAGTAGTGTCAATCTGGCAACTGATCATTTATGGGTTAAAATCCCATAATGTTGTAGATAAAGGTAATAATTTTCTGTTCATGAAGATGGAAATAAACAACACACTCAATGACAAATAAACTTGGGAGAAAAACTTTCCATTCTAAAAATATTTTTTAACGTTTATTTATTTTTTGAGAGACAGAGCATGAGCTGGGAAAGGAACAGAGAGAGAGGGGAAGTCACAGATTCTGAAGCAGGCTCCAGGCTCTGAGCTGTCAGCACAGAACCGGATGCGGGGCTCGAACCCATGAACCATGAGATCATGACCTCAGCCAAAGTCAGCCTTCTAACCAACTGAGCCACCCAGGCACCCCAAAAACTTTCCATTCTGACTTTTGTTTCTCCTTGGATAATGATTTCTTCTTCAGCATATGGGGACTAAGTGATATTCTTAAACATTGGTACATACATAAATAAATATGCGTTATTTTTCTTGAGAATAAAAATATAAAGAACAATTAAAACATAAAAGTAATATTTATGAGTAACTTACAGAAAGTCCTAGTATTGTGCAACCAGTTTATATCTATTTTTTGTGTTTGTGTAAGTATGCAATGGAGTATTTACCACGTTATCTTGACTGCACCCATGATAGGGCTTAGGTGCAGTCAAGGTAGTGACTCCTATGTGGTCCTTTGCATGAACAAGTGGACAGATGGATTGAAGAAACTTCTGAGAAAAAGTCTCTGGAAATGGAAGTTCTGAATACAGCTGAAGCTAAAAGTTGGTCTGACCCAGCTCCTCTGGGAAAAGGTGACTGGTTGTGTGTGTAAGTTGAGAGTTGTATCAGTAAAGGTGTTTACTCTTTTGGGTTCATGACTCTTTTGTACCTACTCCTTCCCAGCCATCAACTCCAGAAGTAGGAAGGGTCATCTTCTGTCAGAGGAGGTGCCACATGGGTTTCTGGCTAAAAGGTATAGCAACTCTGTACTAGGTCCAGAAGCATCAGGGTTGGTTGCATTCTCATTTCTTCTGGTAGCATCTGTCATAGAAGCCTAATCAAGCCAAAAGCAGCTACTCTGAGGAGCTACTGGGGACTAGAAGCTGTAGATGATCCTGATTTGGCGGACTGATTCTTGATCTATAAGCCTCTCCAGTGATTGTAAGAACTACTTGAGGGAGGGAAATCTGGGAAAAGTTGGGCTTCTAGCCACCATGATTTAGCTGTCATTGTCAGTTGTGCCACACTGTGTTTGCTGGTTAAAAAAGCTGCTCAGATTACCAGTAAATAATTAAAAATTCACAAACAAGCAGATATAGAAGTAAATGCACATTTATTTCTACAAACCACTTATACATTGGGAAAATTTCAAAACCACATTCTACAATTTTTTTTTTAATGCAGCCAGATTATACAATTGATTTGAATACGTGCCATTGATTAACCTGGGGGAGCTAGAGGAACAAGGGAAATGGAGACACAGATATTGATTATAATATGAGTGAAGGAGAGGGTGGGGAGAGTGAAGTTAGGGGTGAGTATGACTACAGCATCAAGGTGACACATGGCAATCAATATTAGTGTTGGTGTGTGGTTGCTTTTTAGTTCCTCTCAATATCAGGTACAACTTGGTAAACTTACCCAGATCTGGAGACATAAAAGAGAGACAAAGAAACTATATTGGAAATGATGTTTTGTTGGCATAGTTGAAGCTAGAAAGTCTGTTCAGTTACACTCCATAGCTCATAGTTGTCCTCAGTCCTGGTGAGCCAATGCTATACCAAAAGCTCAGTCGGTTTCTCCCAATGGGAAGGAGAAAGTTTCTGCACTACTGGACTCCATGGATACCTTGGACAACTGCCTGTGGTACTTTACTCATCTGTCCTTCTGGGAATTATAGACCAAAAGAAAGAAGTTAGGTTTCAAAGTATTTGGGCTTTGGTAGGAGGGAAACTACCAGATTAATCAAACCCCAAATAAAAATATTCAAAATAAAGGTTGTGATGGTGGAAGAATTTTAAAGCACCACTGGGGAAATGTAGGACCCTGTGTTGATACTGATTACTAGATTCTTCCCAGCAAAAAGTGTAATGGGGTCCCTAATGGGCTCCTGAAATCTGCACCCCATCTTTTGTATGTATGGACATACTGGCACTGTTCTGTGAGGAAGGGAAAGGTCTTTCATCATATTTTCAAAGGAATCTGTATTGGTCAACTTTTCTGGCTGTTGTAACAAACAATTCTAAAAATGTTTGCGGCTTAAATATTTGTTTCTTATGGTCAGTTCAGTTCAGTTGGGAAGGTTGGGAAAGTATGTTCTGTTCTACATGAATAATGACTTTTTTTTAGTGGGGTTATGGGTATTTGGGAGGCAGATTATAGAGGTAAAGTACCACTTTCATTACATGATATTAAGGATATTTTCATCAAAATGACTTACCATTGTCGGTGATTGCTTTAATCACTTGGTTGAAGTAATTTATGTTGTGATTCTCCACTGTAAAGTTACTATTCCCTTGTCAATCCCCTTCCCATGCTACTGTGCTCTTTGAAAGAAAGTTACTAAGTGCAGCAGAAACACTTCTTTTGAGGATGCAGTATCTATGTAAATTATTTGTAATTCTTCTGCAAGGGATATTTGTCTTTTTATCCCCATTTATTAATATATTCATAGTCCTTTCACTGTGCTTTTTTTTCAGCACCTCCCTGCTGGTTCTATGAAACACTCCAGGTTCCTATTGTATATTTCCTCCCCAGTCCTAGACACAACCACTTCTCCAAGAGACTCTGGGTCTTCTACTGGACAATGATAATAGAAAATAACAACTGGGTGCTGGGTATGCTGTTGTTACAGAATCATCTGACAGAGCAAAGAAATGTATGTATATATACATAAACATATGACTTTTTCTTTATGTCACCATCTACACCTATATTAAAATAAACATAAGTTCTTACTGATGTCTTCAACAGTAATCCATTACCACATGAATCAGTCTAGTCTCTTATTTGTAATCTCCCACTTCAACATGAGAAACCTGGCTTCCCCAACTGCCATTCGTTTTCTTAATTGTGCCATTATGTATAGTGGTTTCAGAATTTGTGTGTGTGTGTGTGTGTGTGTGTGTGCGCACGCGTGCACGCACGCTCCTGTGTGTGTGTGTGTATCCCCAGGGAAGACAACTTTATTAGCAAAAATTCATTACTTATGTCAGTTTTCTTTTACCTTGGTCTTGCAGGTTCTACTCATTTGCAGTTATTTAGATCAGTACCTTTTGTCCCTGTCCCCTTCTGTTGTTTCAGACATTTGTAACACAGCTAGTTTAGTTTGCCACATTCCACATTCTATCAGTCCAATAACATCAAATAGTTTCAATGCCACAGAATATCCCTGGAGCTTCACTTATTCAAAACTGTATCCTTCCATCACCACTGATCTTTCTACCATTCCACCAATTCTGTATTTCCAAAATGTGGTACAATTGGAACCATTGAGTAAGCAGTGCCCCAACACCCCCACTGATTTCTTTCACCTAGAAACATGCATCCAAGACTAACACATGTCTCTTATGGTTCCATAGATCACATCTTTTTTCTAGTCACCAAGTAACATTCCATTATATGAATGCATCATAGTTTACTCATCCATTCACCTGTTGGAGAGTTTCCCAGCTGCCTCTAGTTTTTGGTGATTATGAATACATCTGCTATAAACTTTCATGTGCATGTTCTAGTGTGAACATCCATTTTCAGTTAGGTAAATACCTAGGAGTACAATTATTGAATCATATGGTAACATTAGGTTTGGCTTTGTTAGAAGCTGCCAAAATGACTTCCAAAGTAGGTGTAATCACCAACAATGAGTGAGAGTTTCTGTTGTTTTACATGTGTTGTTTACAATTGGTATTCTCAGTTTGTTTTTATTATATATTTTTTATGTGGACAGAGGCTTTCTTCCTAACTGCCCAAATATAGAAGCAACTGAGATGTCCTTCAATAAGCAAAACAAAACAAAACAAAACAAAACAAAACAAAAAAAACATAAAATAGGGTATATCCAGGCAACGGAATGCCATTCAGTGACAAAAAGAAACAAGCTACTGAGCCACAAGAGGACATGTAAGGATCCTCAAATGTATATTACCAACTGAAATAAGCCACCCAATAAGGTCCTGCAACATGTGACACCAACCATATAAGACATTATGGAGAAGACAAAACTATGAACATGGCAAAAGATCAGTGTGTTCCCAGGAGTCCAGGTGGAGAGATGGAAGAACCCAGGTGTTTCTTATCCTAGGATTCCCCTGCTGGCCCTCATGAGATCCATGGGAGCTGGCTTCTTCTGAGAAAAGTAGTTTTAGCAGCAGCATCTTAGGCCTGATTTTACCATTTCTGAGCCATCCCTGAATCTCTGCAAGTTTTTTGGGTTTTAACCAAAAATCCAAACAATTTCCTAATTTCTAGCTATTAGAAAATGGCTATGCAGAAGCATTTCTTTTTTGTCTTAATTCACGATTATCTAATGACAAATGATTTTAAGGATATTTTTATGTATTTATTTGCCATCTTTGGTGAGGTATCTGTCCAGATCCTCTGTCCTATTTTTTAGTTGGGCTGCTTATTTCCCTATTATCAATTTTAAGGGTTCTTTGTCTATTTTGAATATTAGTCCTTTATCAGATATGTATCTTGTAAGAGTTTTCTCCCAGCCTGTGGCTTGTTTCATTCTCTTGACAGTGACTTTTGTAGAACTGGAGTTCTTAATTTTAATCAAGTTCAACTTATCATTTCTCCTTTCATGAGTTATGACTAAGTTTCTTTTCTTTAGTGTTCTGCTCATTTCCATGGTCTTTTTAAAGTTTTCCACTGGATACTTTGCATCTGGTCAGATAATGATAAGAGGTAAATAGTAAGGATGATTCTAGGACTCTTTAGGGCCTGGCTGGGAAGTAGCTTACATCACTTCTTTGCACATTCTATTGGACAGAACTTGTTGCATAGCTCCATTTAGATTTTAAAAAGTTGAGAAATGTAGTATTCCTGGTGTCCGAAAGGAAGGCAAAATATTTTGGTGATCATTCAGTTTACGACTCATAAATGATTAGGAAACTTAGCCTTGGACATTCATTAGTGAAAAGTTATGTTTTTCAGGGTATCATGATTTAGGTTGCCAGGCTTGCTTGGTCATAGGGAAATTGTTAGAATGGAGTCAGGGTGGTAGTATATTTCTCCAAAGTAGTCTCGGAAGATTCTGGTGTCTGAGGGTATCTGCAGAGATCCGTGGGGCTTACCTCACTATTTTCCCTGTCTTAGTCTACCTAGAGTACTATAACAAAAATACCATAGATTATGTGGCTTAAACAACAAAGATTTCTCACAGTCCTGGAGGCTGGGAAGTGCAGGATTAGGAAACTGGCAGATTTGGGGTCTGATGAGAGTCTGCTTCCTGTTCATGGATGGCTATCTTCCCACTGTGTCCTCACATGGAGGAAGAGGCAAGGAAGTTCTCTGGAATCTCTTTTAAGGGCACTGATCCCATTCATGAGGACTGTACCCTCACGATCTAATAGGTTTTCAAAGGCCCCACGTCCTTTTATCATCACATTGGGGGTTGGGTTTCAACATATGAATTTGTGGGAAGATCACATTCAGTCTGTAACCTTTCATCACTAAACCTCCAAGGGAGGAAACAGAACTGAAAATGGGGGAAAAAATTCTCTGAAAGATTCCCATATATCTGTCAATCCCTAGAAGTGATTAACTACCCTGAGGAGCATGGAGAAGACATCTTTCACTTTTGGAGGGGAGGCCATGCATCTAGAATCATCTCAGACTTGAAAGTGAGAATTGAATCATGCTTATGACAGCATTTCCTGAAGTAAGTGAGGTGTAACTTGGTTACCTGGCACTTGGTATTTGTCTCTGTTTGTACCATGAAAATTTATGAAAATATTGACTAAGATTTGGTCTACTGCTATAAAGGAAGGGTGTCATGGTCTTTGCTGGATTTGAGTTTACTTTTGCATCAGTTCTTTGGAATGTTTCCTTTGAATGTTGGTAGCATATTACACCCATTTTCTATACAGTGACTGTAATAAATATTAATTAGGTTTTATAAAGAATTACAGAGTACATATTTAGGCAACTGAACTAATTTCAAATTCATACTGAAAACAATAAAATGACAACATTAGTTTATATGTGGGCAATCTCTTCTATTTTATTTTTATGTATTATGGTGAAGATTTTGATATAGTAACTTTTTGAACACCTGCTAATCTCAGAATGTTTATAAACCATTGATTTTAAAACCTGTGTGATTACATGTCTTATAAAAATTATGATCACAGACCCCCAAATACATGTACATTCACTAAGAAACTCTGTACATGTGCAACTGCAGTAATATATTATGAACACAAAATACCCACTTTAAATGTAAAAGTCAAAGAAGAGATTGTGCTAATGCAGAATTTGAGATTCTAATAGTTTATCTCTATATTCCAATGGATGGTCTTGCCCACATTCTGGGTCACGCTCAAAGGGTTTAACATAAGTAAGACACTTCATGTAGTATACTTCAAATTAGAGTTAGTTGTCGCTGTAAAACTTTATTTTACAAGAATTGCATCTACATTTTTAGGATACTGAATGCCACACAGTCATGCTATTGAAATGGCAAGTTGCCAAATAGGTTGCTTTCAGATTCTGGAAGAAAAAAAATCTAGCTTTCTTGAAAGGCTTTGTCTTTGACTCAGCTGTTGTCAATTCATCACATTGCTAAGTCTCTATGATGCAGAGAGAGATTAGGGCCAACAATTTCCACACCACCAAGGATGATTTAGAGAATCGTGAAAACAGATTTCCCTGTAATCACCTGAAGCAGTGAAAGAATCTGAAACAAAAGGATCCAAGTGGCTGGATAGCATCCAGAAAAAACAAAAACAAAAACACAAGTAGACTAATGAAAATTATAGGAATAAGAGTAATAAGAACTCACATTTATTGAATACTTACTATGTGCCAGGAATTGTCCTTGCTAAGTGCTTCATACACATTATCTACTTTGGTCATTATAAAAACCTAGGGAATATGTTAATTATTATATTTTATACAATGAGTAAACTGGCTCCTGAGATGAAAGATTAATGGGAAAGCATTTGTGTCTGGAAAATAAAAAGTGTTTCAGTGATTGCCAATTTACTTCTACCCTCTGTCAGACAGGTTTCCTTCAGTATGTAGAAAGTTGGAATTGTTTACTTTTAGACCCTTTCCAGCACTATATTTCCATAAATATGTTTGAACTTGTGCTTAGCATTATTCTAGATGTTTACCAAGTATATAATCTTGAGGAAGTCACTTATCTGCAGTGGATATCAGTTTAACCATCTGTAAATTGGGGCTGTCCTAACTGGCCTTTCTGAAGTTCTCATAAAAATCCAACATTAGTATGTTTTGAGAACTCTATGATGTTCTATCTGCTTAAGTCATCCTTATCATGATTATGAAAATGTGATATAATCTCTGTGTTGTCAGAGTTTTTAGTTCATGAAGAAATCTTATAAAAGCATGTTCATAACCAGGAACAGATGATTTTTTTTCTTATTTGATCATAGGCTTTCGGGAAGCATACATTGATGAGAGGAAGTAGTCCTAATTCTTTCACAGTGGTGATACTTTAATAATCTGTTGTATTCACAGGACACTTTAAGCTTTCAAAATACTCATACACTAATGGTCTCACCTGGTCCTCCCAAAACTTTCAGATGAGGATGCTGAAGCCTATGTATTGTCTAGCCCTACATTAGGCAGTTACTGTGTGATGGGGTCAAAAGGAGACCAAAGTCCTTTTGATTCTCCATTCCAGGATTGGTTTTTCCTCCAACTGTATTGACCCTTCAGACACTGGATTCTACTATTAGTACTGCTTTTGGGGACTTTGGTCACAGCTTGGTTGCACCATTTGATTCCCTCAGTCAATACCTGGCTCATTTTCATCAGAAGAGTCACCTATGCCTCCTTCCCTCCATAAGCATTTAAGAAGTTAATGGTATTTCCTATGCTAGACACTACAGATTGATAATTAGATACTCTCAAAGAGTCTTATCAAGCAGGTAAATAAGAAAAGAAGCGGTTACAATATGCTGTGGAGGTGATATAATAGTGGAAAGTGAGCAAAATTTTGAGGAATGTCAGGATAGGACCCAATAGAAAGAAGGGGGCCAGGAAAAGTTTCCTGGAGGAGACATATCCTAGGATAAGTACTAGCTGGTCCAGCATAGATCACAGGGATAGTCAGAGGGGACAGTATGAGCAATGCCCTCAAAACCTGCTCCCTAGATGCTCTTGATTTGACTGAGGGTGAAAGAGCACAGTGCTCTTTTTAAAAATTTTTTTAAATGTTTATTTATTTTTGAGAGAGAGAGAGACAGAGCTCAAGAGGGGAAGGGCCAGAGAGAGAGGGAGACACAGAATCTGAAGCAGGCTCCAGGCTCCGAGCTGTCAGCACAGAGCCTGATGCGGGGCTCGAACTCACAAACCGTGAGATCATGACCTGAGCCAAAGTCAGACACTTAACCTACTGAGCCACCCAGGAGCCCAAAAGTGCAGTGGTCTTAAGGTAGAATGTTCCTGACACTAAAATTAGGGATTTTTTTTTTTTAGAGTTTTAGCCTGAAAAGTCAAGGCTTAGTTTTTGTGAATGCTTAGTGACTGACACTCTGAGCTCTCTAGACCATCTTTCTTCAGGCAGACCTGGGCTGTTGATTGAGCCACTGGCCATCTCTACATCTCAGGGTTTGCCAGTGATTAAGGGCATTTTTGTCTGAGTGCCTAAGTACTGGGGCAAACTGCCCAGCTTAAATGAATCGATGGACTAAAAATTGTCTTCCCAGCAGGCTCTGCCAAGCAGTCTCCAGCCAACGTTCCAGGTAACTGAGAAAAGATCCACTGAGCTCAGCTGGAGCTCTGTTTCAGCTGACTCAGCATCCTGGAAGTACTTCTCCAGTCATTTATATGTCTACTTTTCTTCTCTGATCTCTGCTCTGGATCTCTACTCTTGATGAGGTCTGTGCCAAGGTGGGAGATGCTGAGGTTTCAAATGACGGCACCTTATCAACATCTCTGTATGCTTCTGACATTCCCATAAAATAGACCCAGCTCAATAGTCCATTTTTATTCTCTATTAGTTTAATTCACATTTGGGTTAGGCCCAAGTAATAAAGGTTTTAGTTCAAGAGAAACATTTTAAAACATGATGAATGAGATTAATCTTGCAAAGATCATGGAAAATAAAATATTTCCACTTGAATCTGGAGAGTTTAAGAAACTTATAAAAGGTCATACAACTGGCTTGTGGAGGAAGTAGTCCTAGAACCCATGACTTTTGGCTAATTCCAATGTTCTAAAAATCACTGTTTTCCTTATTTTTAGAGAACATTAAAAAAATAGTATTCCATTCTATTGTAAGTAAAATGAAGTAAGTAGGGCACATGCCATTATTATAGCTGTATAGATGAGGGAAATTGGACAGACTTGTCAAAAGTCATCCACCCAAAGATAAGCAATAGACCTGGGAATGGAATTATTCCTCTTTAAGGACTTTTCCTAGCATGCAATGTCCTAGTTCCATAAATCCCAAAGTAGGAGATGGGGTGGGGAGAATTCTAAGTTGGGGCCATTACTGCCTCTAGCAAGCCATGGGTTTTGAGCAATTGTCTTTTCTTCTGTTATCCTAGGCTCCAGGATATTCCTCATTCTTAAAATGTGCAGATTGCACTTTAGCAGGGTTGCAAACCAGGATATCTATAAGAGCCAAGCCAGGGGTACCAATGAGTAATCAGGCAAGGTTGGCCCTTCTTCAGAGGGGGCAACTACGATTCATCTGCAGCTGACTGCTGCCATGTTGGTATGCTGGTCCACAACAGAGGCACCTTCTGATTGTTTAAAAGGAGTTAAAAACAAAGATTTAATGTGAAATCTCTTTATTTTTAATTATTGGTGGAAGGATCAAAATAACAACAACAACAAAAAAAACAATGTACTAAAGAACAACACCCGTGGCCTAGAAATAGCTTATAAGCGATCAGTTTGCAATGTTTGGATGACAAAATCTTTGGAGAACTGGTGAGTGTTGACATTCCATCATTCCATAAACCTTCTTATAACTCGATTGTATAAATGTATGATAAGTTTCCATAGACTTCCACATCATCAAAATACCTATTTTAAACACATTGTAAATAGCTTCAAAGAAGCTTAAGTAATAGGCTTTAAAGGAATTTAAAAATAATAGAAAACTTAAATTCCACCTTTTTTTTCATCTTTGCTGTTGGCCCCTATGAATAGATGTTTTGCCTTAAAGATGATATTGCTCCCGAATTACTCTTAAATTTTTTGTGGCTACGTTCTATCTTCAATGGGATGATAGCTTTTTTTTAGTCCAGACATTCTATTTCTCTATATTTTCCTTTTCTCCTTGGCCACCATGATATATGAATACAGTTTGATACTTCAATCCTTTCCTTCCTTTGGTTTCTATGATCCTGAACTATAGGGGAGTTTTCTCTAGGTGACTGGTTTTCTGTCTCTTCTGATGGGATCACTATTTCTCATGCTGCTATATGTATTCTCTTAAGTTCTCTTCTTGACCTTCTCTTTTGCTGCCTCAAATATCACTTATATGGCGATGACACCCATAACTTCCTCCTTTATTCCACTCCTATAACTACCTATATGCCCTTTGGAAAAGCCATTATTTTGCTTGGCTAAATTAGCACCGCAGCCTTACTTCAGCTAGCTATATCACCACATAAAGGAGGGAGGAGAGGGTGAGTGAGAGATTGTTCAGATAAAACGTATAGGATTTGGAGCCTGAAGTAATGGTGGAGAGTAAGACAGAGGAAGGAGGCAAAAATAATTCTAAATTTCAAGTCTAGGTGACTTGGAACTGTGGGGAAATAAGTTATACTTACATAAATGGGTTAGAAAAAAGTTTAGGGCAGAAAGTCACCACCATGGGGCGAAAGTGCCTGAGGTTAGCTAGGAAGATAGTGTAACGGAATCAGGAGTAACTTGTTATATCACCTGCAGGAAATCACTTTCCAACTGATGCCAATATACTATTATACTTTGATCACAAATTCCACTTGCCCCCCAGACTTTTTTCTTCTCACACACACAAGTTAATGATTACTATCTGATTGTTTTCTTCACGTTCACCACGTGTAAGATCTTGAGTGCTCAATAAATACGGAGACTGAAGCCCTGTTTCGGGCTCTTGTCTCCTCTCTGATGTTAGCGTCTCTCATATTCAATTCTGTGTCCCCTCTTGCTGGGTGAGCGAGAACTCCAGACTCATAGTCTGCGACAGAAACAAGGTAATACCATCAATAGAAATGAATAATACATCAAACTGTAGGTATATGACAACTAATGAGTTTGAATCTAAGTTATTTGTATTTAGGATAAAACTAAAAATACTTTTAAACTTGGACTAAATTGTAAATTGAGGTTAGGCCTGGGAAGATTTCCATTGGAACTACAATGGGTTATTTTTAATGATCCCTCTAGTACTCCTTGGTGTTGTATTTTTAGCATCTTCTTCTTGAGTCAGGAGTAAATTTATTATGCTTTATTCTAACATTTTTAATAAGAGGAATCTCTTCATCTCCTAATCCCAATCCAATATGTCTACCATACCTGTGGATTCTATCCATTTGTCCCCAGCTCCTCAACCTTTTCTCCAAATAAATGACTATGGGTATGTGCAAAGTGTTGAACAAGTAAATAAGAAGCTGCTTTGTTGAATTTCAGATGGGGGTCCTCAAGGTCCCCCATCCCAATTCCCAAAGACTCTGAAGAGGCACCATTGCAACTATAGATTGCTCTTCTGACTGACTGGAGAATGAGGCAAAAGTTCCCAAATCTTTTTGTTTTTTTGTATTTGTGTCTCAGACATCCACCCCCCCCCCGCCAACAGTTCCTTGGCCAAAGGAAATAGCTAAATCTTCTGTTTATTAAGTAGTTATGTCTAAGCAACTTAATACAATTTATGTCCTAACAATTTAATAGCCATTTGAGAAACTAATATATATATACATATATATGTAATTTTTAATTTCATTCTTAAATAACTATAATCACTCGATGATGGCATATGTATGTTTGTTGGGCCCTGCAAAATTCTCAAACCTTGGAATTAGATTGGATGCTGTCACCTTTATTTCCTGTTTCACTATGACTGTGTGGTACTTGCTGTTAGTCACAGGAAGAAATGAAAATCCAGCTTCACTAAGATATAATGCCATCAAAAGTAAAATACATGAAAAGTGTGAACTACCTTGAACCTAGTAGTTTGTGTGGTTCCTGACAGATGTCAACTATTGCTGTTTCCCTTAAGAATTGGAAATGTCTGACAGCAACACTGTGAGGTCACTATGGCACTTTGAATCCTCTCAACTAATACAGTCAGAGAATCATGTGAGCAGAGCCAAGAGTCAATGAAGAGTCATGGTCCAAGTTCAGTTAACTAGCTTTGTGACGTTGGGCAAGTCACTTAAGCACTCTCCACCACAGTTCCCTTGTTGTAATCAATGGAGGATGTCTGGATTTTTTGATCTCTCATGGTTCCTTCTAGTTTTCAATGCCTATAATTGAATGCATTCTTATTTTACAACTGCTGCTAAGGAAGCTTGGAAAGAATTTGCTACCTTAAATAGCAAGTAGTCACTTTTTCCTGCATCCTTGTTTTGAAAATGAGGACAAAATAGGTCTTAAATTCAGCCATCTCTCTCCTGCCAACACACTCCCAACCTCTGTCAGTTTTGCAAGCTCAGAATTCTTTCAGAGGAACTATCTAAGGAATTCTGTGCATGCTTAGTATCAGGCCTGAGATAGAAGAGGAAGAAATGAGTTTATATGTTTTGATGCTTTGAAACGAGTAAAATATCTCCATGGACACATTCTTGCTTAATATATCAGAAAAATCTCCAAGACTCCCTTTTCCCTTTTGGGGCTACTAGTTGGGTTAGACTGGAAAGATAAGGTGTTTCCAGTCACTATCTTTAAACCCATGGAGAGCTTAGAGAAGATGAAGAGTGATTTGTTCATTAATTTTGAACAGAAAGGGTGAATGCATATTCTTTGTCTTTTGGAGTAGGTCAAGTGAAAAGAAGCAATAACAATTTCTTGTAACCCAATTGGTAAATTCAAAATGTGCTTTGTCACTCAAGGTTTTCATTGAACAGAATTTCTTAATTTTTTATATATCCTCACATTTGTTGGTCTTACATTTCTATTTTTGAGGTTTTCTTTAATTTTTTAAAAAATGTTTATTTTTGAGAGAGAGAGAGAGAGAGAGAGAGAGAGAGAGAGAGAGAGATGGGGGGAGGGACAGAGAGAGGGACACAGAATCTGAAACAGGCTCCAGGCTCAGAGCTGTAAGCAAAGAGCCTGACGTGGGGCCCAAAATTATGAACCATGAGGTCATGACCTGAGCTATGTTGGACACTTAACTGAGCCACCCAAGGGACCCTGAGGTTTTCTTTTAAAAGTGTTTCCCTAAATTATAAAATTATTCATATTTATGTATTATAAGTTTATAGTTTTAACCTTTCACAACTAGGACTTTAATCCTTCTACAGTTCATCTTGAGTGTAGCATTAAATACCTAGTTATTTCTACATCTATAGTGAGCAAGGTTTCCCACCATTACCTATTAAACCATCTCCCTTTACCCCAATGTTTACGGTGTGCTCCTTAAGTTATAGTACACATCTCTATATATGTAGGCATTTGTCTCTTGGCTTTCTATTGATATATTGGTCTTGTTCTTATTATTATGGCTTTGTAGTGTCTCTTAATATATGATAGAGTAAATTACCATTCTTTAGTTTTCTTTTCAAAGATCAATTCAGTCATTTCTGGACTTAGGGGGTAGCATAGAATATTTGAGATATAAGAGCTGGTAGAAGCAATAGATTACATGCATACAAAATATCCTAAATGGATCTTAAAAATACAGTGAGGAAAACAAGCAGAGTGAGATATATAATTTAATAACTTTTATGGAAAATCTAAAGTGCATGTACTTAGATAAAATATACCTAATTTTAAGAACATAAAAACTAAAAAGTTTATTAAACACATTAGAATAGTTACCCTTGTTGGGAGTATTGGTTGTGGATTTTGAGAATAGTATAAAAGATTGCATAAAATAAAAATGTATTTATATGGAATAAGTCACATTTGAGATAATAGTGTAATAATTTTTGAAAAAAAATGCCATTAATTGTCTAACTCTTCAAATTAGAATCAGGGACAAAGCTGGTTGTTCCTATATATAGCATGTTTTTCTGGTAGGTGTTGAAAACAAAAACTGAGGTCAGATGTGGGTTCAGTTCTGCAAGTCAATTTCCATAAATCAGCACATGGGAGGAAAAGTTAGAAATCCTCACCAGAAGGAGGTAGAACCATTTGATCTTACCCTTTATGAGTTATTGATATTATTTGAAATTAGTTGGTAGGGAAATCTGTCCCAGAAAGCTCCTGTCCTTGACTCTGGTAGGCCCTAAGTGTAAACATGCACAGATCACTGCCTGAGTCACTCAGCACTCCACCCTGCCTCAAAGAAAAGAGCACTTTGTCCAGGAGCGCAGTGCCCTGACCAAGAGCTAAAAGCGTCCTCTTTTCTAATTGTCAATTATGTCTACACTCCAAGATAAACAATTCTCTTTTAACATCAGACCGGCCTGGAAGGTTCATTTAGGACAGAGCTATTTGAAGGGCTGGAGGGGGGGGGGGCAGGGAGTAGAGGAGAACAGAGAAAGCAAGGAGACAAAGTTTGAAAACAAGACATACAGTCTGCTTTTTCTGATACATTCGTGCATATGCCGAATTAGAGAATGGTCATGCATTATTAGCCTGAGGCTTTAGGGAGGAAGGAGGTAGATGGCACAAGGAAGTTAATTCTTCACTTTCAACGACAGCTGTGGGGAATTTTTTTTCTCTAACAAAGTCCCTTTTTATTTGTTGGGGACTGGAGGCATTTCATATCTCTCTATATTCATGTGTATATGTATATATACCTATAAACGTGTATATACATAGGTGAATTATATGTGTATGTATGCATATATATGTATATACATATTACATATGTGTGTGTGTGTATATACACCTATGTATAGTTTAAAAATATGGTAGTGTTCTATTTTTTGCTAGGAGTGGAAAACTTAGCTCCAAAACTTTCTAAAGATCTATTTTTTCTAGTTCATTTATATAATAGATAGGATTGCAATTGACTGCAGTTGATAGTAAGGCCAGAGATAATTTAATTCAGTACCTACCCAAACCTGTTGTGTTTCCATGAGCCAGAAGAAGAGGAAAAGAGGATCTAATAAGAATGAGAATATTTATTCCTGTGTAACAGATAAGTAAGGATAATAGTGAAGGATTTTCCCTGAAGCTAATCCTCCCTTGGGTATCTGCTTTGGAGAATAAAATAACGTCACTCAAATTCCTTTTGCCCATGCTCCCTCTCTTCTCTTTTCTCTCCTGAGTGACCCTTTTCTCTCCCTTCTCTCCCCAATTTATATCATCCTATGCCTGGCATACTTAAAATCCCAGAAATCTATGTGCTAATTAGTGTGGTTATGATTTGCAACCTGTCCAACGATGCCAGGAAGTGAGACGCAACCTTTTCAAGTTCAGTAGCAACCATCTAATGTGAGTCAAAACAGGGAGATGTGTTCAGCTAATTTGGGGGGAGGGGATGGTTGGGATTTGTATATTCAAAGTTCAATGATGACAGGTCACATTGGAGGGGGACAGCCTCTGTTAAAATGCACCAATGAAGTCAGAAACTTTCTAGGCCAAGCAGAGAGAAGGGAGATTGTTTTTTTGGAATGAGCTGTTAAACGTGG
Organism: Panthera uncia; assembly: GCF_023721935.1. Lineage (NCBI taxonomy): Eukaryota > Metazoa > Chordata > Mammalia > Carnivora > Felidae > Panthera > Panthera uncia. The sequence goes on from NW_026057586.1 coordinate 28,992,609, forward strand.
AAGCCCAAGAGAATCAGGAAACCTGTTTCCAATCAGACACAAAGATTATTTCTATTTCTTTCCAGCTCTAGCAATGAGACCTTTAAAACGAGTTTGGGGAAGTAGTGAATACTTGGTTGTTCAATTATTAGCCTAGATAGACTGTTTGTTTTGGGATAGTTTTTTTTTGTTGGTAAAGGAAGAAAGAAAATGTGTGGATTTTTGTTCTTGGAGCCACTGGGTGAATTTTGTCTCCACTGCTTCAGTACTTTTGGCATGAGCCTTTGCCCACCAATGCCCAGCTAGCATTTCATATGACTTCTTGCAGTTTGGACTGTCATTTTACCCAACACGTGGGTGTAAATAAGGGGAAAGTTCTTTGCTTATTCTGGCTTAGTGAAGAGGGAAGAATAGATTCACGTGGCTGGCAAGAACTAATTCTAGGGTTAACACCCAAATGGCAATGGCACTTCAAGAATCAGAATCTTTTACCTTAAAACTCAAGATACCATTAAGTTTCTGGGCTGTCACAGAGAAACTCATCAAGCTTAATGATTCTTAACGAAATAGTCCTTTGACTATTTAAACTATGATTATGCACTAGAAAGCAATGTTTAGAAATATCTTCTGTATAACATGTTTCTGTACAGTCAATCTATTAATAAAGAGGTAGTCTAGCTTTCTTGATATTAGCTTTGAATATGGATAAGTCGTTGAATCTGTGTGATATCCACAATGCAGGGTTGTTAGGAAGATTAAATAAGTTGTCATGTGTAATTCAACTAGCAGAGTGTGTGTCCTTACCATTCTTTTTAGGTTTATTTATAGATTGTAAGTTATTCAAAGGGATGGACTATGTCTTAATAGATTTTTATCAATTTATCATAACATCTGGGGCTCACAAAATATTTGTGGAATTTGCCATATAACTGCAGGCTTTGAGTTCAGATTTTTTGATGGGTTTTCAATCACTTGAATGCCTCATTCAGTTTTTGTGTTTTCTGTTGTTTTACCTGGTGCACACCCAACTTTTTTTTTTCATGGGCTTTGTTTCTATTCATGCTCTCTGTTAAACTAACAATCAACCTTCGAACCAGCCTTGATTTAGTCTTTATTAACTCTCCTTTGTTCTGAGGGTCCATAATGACTACATCTTCTGGTGTTGACTTAACAGGGCGATGACCATTGGTCAACTGCCAATGTGATATTGATATAATAATAGCAGAAGGCTAAAGGTTCCTTTACTTTGTCTACAACTTAAGAACAGCCTTCTGTAGGCAGTTCACTGTTCAATCCTGCAGTGGCTCCATTGTTGAGAGGTCTAGCTCATGCCAGTCAGCAAAGAAAGTGAGGCAGGTAAAAATTTTTGAATACTTTTCTTTCCTCTGCCCTCAATATTCAAATATGCACACAAACACGCATGCACACACGTAGAGCTGATCTTCACTGCCAAGTATGGCATAGTTTTGGTCTGGTGGAACAAAAAATGCCAGCCAGGTGAGTCATATTCTGATTTATTGCATAAACATTTTCCATGTGAGAAGTAGAAAAATGAAACTATTGCCTGTTAAAGCTGGAAAAGGCTAGTGTTTCCCTGACACTGGGCTGCAGTTATGGGCTGGGCTGGCTGCTGCAGGATCACCTGGGGAACTTTATAAGGAAAGAAACTAACTTCTAAGTCCACTCTTGGAGTTTTCAGCCAAAGCTCTCTTGATGATGCTTGAGTTTGACCAGTTTTGGGAACTACTGATTTCTCTGAATCCTTTAATTTTACAGTAGACAGCATGAAGGTCCTGGAAGAAGTGATTTTTGTCTAGGTTTCTCCAGGAGGTAAGAGGAAGAGCTGAGAGGGAAAGGGAAGAAATGAATATTTAGTGAATGTGAGAGTTTGGGGGTTGTATGCAGGGTTTTATACATGTGGTCTCATGGCCTTTGGAAAGAAGCATTAACTTCTCCATTACAAAAGAGGGAATTCAGGTGCAGAGAGGCTAAGAAATTTTCCCAAGCTCCGATAGAAAATGGTAGAGATAAGCAATGGATCTAAATTTGCCTGACTCCAAAGCCTCTTAGTTTGGGTCTTGTCTCCTGATTCCTAGTCCATGATAACACAATAGGAACTTACTTATTGTAAGATAACCGAACAGCTCAAATCCTGTAGGTTCTTATGTTGACATGCCACTGTTCAGTCTTCTGAGCCTGAGTTCTGTTTTGTTCAGAACTTATGCTGGTTCTTCTGGATTCCATGAGTCAATGTTCTAAATCTTCAACCTGAATGATAGTACCAACCCAGCCCCCTGCAACAGGATTCACTTCAAAATATTTCAACATACATTTACTAAGAAACTACAATGTACAAGATGCTATGTTAGGAACTTAGAGGTGAGTGTGAAGGACAATGTTTTGATATTTATAGAGCCCACAGTCTCGAGGGAGCCACGAGAAAAGAAGTTATGCCAATAAAATGCATTGGGAATTATACCAGAGGAAGTGGACGGTGCTTTGGGGATATGTAGCAGGGATCTTTAACACATGTTTAATACCAAGGTAGGTCATCCTGAAGCTGACAGCTGAAAGATGAGCAGGTGTTAGTTAAGGGGAAGGTGTGGACCAAGAGCGTGGGGTAGAGTGAGAGATGTTTCAGATGAGGAACAATGTGTGTGAATTCCAGGAGTCTAGACATTGTGTGAAGAGTTTGCATTTGTTCAGTTCAAGGAACTGAAAGAAGCTTATTTCTGGAAAGAGAGGGATGCTAGATGTTAGAAGGGGAAGTAGGAAGCCTCCAGATGGAGAAAAGCCATGAAAACCCAACTAAGGCCTTTGGATTTTATTATTAAGTGTAGCTAAGCCACTGAAGTTTCCCAACCCTGTAAAAATTATCTTGCTATTAAAAATGGTATAATATAAACAGGCTTATAGTTTGGAGGATATTTTGATGGTAGTGTTAGTGATAGATTGGGTGGATTGAACTTGGAGGCAAGGAGGCCAGATAGGGGGCTATTTCATTCATAGACCAAAACTGTGTTTTATTTATGTTATAGTTTCAACATGTAGCACACTGCCACATACCTAATATGCATCAAGTAAATATTACTTGAATGAATGGTTGTGAAAATGTTTGTAAAGGACAATACTCCCCTCTCCCCCAGCTCCTCACCAATATTTCTTGTTTATTTTGGCTTCTTTGTCTAAGTTTCCCCCCCCCTCCCCAGGTATGTATATATTTTTTCTATGTGAACAAACATTTTAGGTTCACCTTAAGACCAGCTGCCTCTTGAAGTCTTCCTTGACTATTCTTAGTTTCATTGATTTTTTTTTTCTATCCTCTCAATTCAAATATTACTTAGTCTGTTTAAACCTTTATGGCATTTTGCCATGATTGTTCCATGTGGATGAATCTTCAACTACTTCTAAATTTAGTTTAAGTTTATATATATACACATATATACATATATATATATAGAGAGAGATTGATTTTATATCAACTATATATCTATATCTATAGTTATATCTATCTATATCTATCTATCTGCTGGCCTACCTATCACTGAGCCTAGATGGCTATGAAGAACTAGCCTCTTTCACACAGTTGTAGAAGTATAAAATTCCTTCCTGAAAAATAAATATGGAAATTATATATATTGTTGTAAAATACTCATACTGTGTGACTCAAAATTTTTTTTACTAGAAATCTATATTAAGCAAATAGGCAGAAATTACAATAAAGATTTATGTTCAAATAGATTTCTTTGCCTTTTGTGATTTTTAAGAAATTAGAAGCAATCTACTCATTCAAGCATGGGGAGCAGAGGACAAATGTTATAATCTTAGGTAAGGTATTATTTAGAAAAATATTTGGGGAAATGTAACATGGAATGGCATTTTATTTTATTTATTTATTTATTTGTTTTTTAACGTTTATTTATTTTTGAGACAGAGAGAGACAGAGCATGAACGGGGGAGGGGCAGAGAGAGAGGGAGACACAGAATCGGAAGCAGGCTCCAGGCTCTGAGCCATCAGCCCAGGGCCCGACGCGGGGCTCGAACTCACGGACTGTGAGATCGTGACCTGAGCGAAGTCGGACGCTTAACCGACTGAGCCACCCAGGTGCCCCTGGAATGGCATTTTAAAAAGTGAGGTTACAAGTCAAGAATACAAATATTTTTATGTATTCTAGATTTCTTCACAATGATAGTATGGTTAAACTGACAATATAAATACTATGTTGAAGCCCTGTAAAATTGTTTCCTGCTGAAATTCTTTCCTATTGCAAAATACCCAAGTTGGCCAGTGGGGCTACCATTCAGCAGTAGAGAACCCCTCACATACCTTTTGGGCAGCAATGGAGAGGGAGAAGCAAGGTTCCAAGCTGTGCCTTTCAGAAGGAGGGGCCGTGGCTCTCCTTGCTTCTCTTCCTGCCCAAGCCAGCCTTTGGTAGGTTGCCATAATTACATTTGCATGAACCCAGTCTGCAACTCACCTGTCCAATTTGGACTTCTCACTTCTAGTTTGCCTCCTATGGATGTTCTGAGAAATGAAATACTGACAGGCTGTGGCCACAGAGCTGGATGACACAGCAACCTGGGAGTATCTCCTAGCAGGATTCCAGAGCCCAGACCTGCCACATAGCCCATCTTTTCCATCCCGTGATTACTTATGCCCTTAAAAACTTATCACAGGCCATACCCACATCCTCTCTTCTCTAGAGAATTATACTGGGTTCTTGTCCTGTTTAGCAGTGGCAGGCCATTCCCATAAAGCTTTGCCCAGAGATGACATAGCATGTGTTGGTGAGGAACAGATGCTAGAAGAATTGTCATCATATCCCACAATGTCCCAGATGAAAGGCCTTGACACGTAAAATATGTCCTGTTATCTCTTGAGTGAGAAAAAACTCTCCAATGCACAATGGAGCAGCACAACAGCCAGGCAGCAGGAATCTCTGTCAGGAACCAGTTCCCTTATCTTAGTGGGAGATGATAGCTGATTCATGATAGACCTCTTGACATATTAAGAGCTGCGATGTTTTATGTTGGCTTATTTTTTAATGTTTATTTATTTAGAGTGAGACCAAGAAAAAAAGAGCAAGCAGGGGAGGGGCAGATAGAGAAGGAGACCGACAACTTCGAGCAGGCTCTGCCCTGTCAGTGCAAAGCCTCACACAGAGCTTGATCTCACCAACCTGAGATGGTGACCTGAGCTGAAACCAGGAGTAAGACACTTAACCAACTGAGCCACTCAGTCTCCCCAATGTTGGCTTTTGTGACTTTCACCAGCAACATTCTTTAGGTCCTGGGTATACATTCTGGCTGGCCCCCTGCAGTGAAAACAGCCTGGATGTGCTGAGCTAGCACTGTGTGCTGGACAGTGTTTTAAGATCTAGGCATGTGCTACTTGCTTTAAGTTCCACAGCAACCTTGCGAGGTAGATATGATTATGATCATCATGTCATATATGTAACCACTGAGGCACAGAGAGGTTGCCTGTCCAAGGTCACATGGGTAGTAATTAAAAAGCAAGGACCTGAGTTCTGGCAGTTTGATCCAGGCATCCATATGAACCACCATGCTATACTAAATTAACACATGCAAAATGCTTACAGCAATGCAAGGCACACTGAAAGTACAAAGTAAGATTCAACTACTATCAATTCTTTTTAGTACTTCTGGGCAGTGACCAATTTTCTGTTTCAACTTCATATCTGTGGAGAATTGAACAAATTCCAACAATCTAGAAAGAAATGCTTGTTCAGCATCTTTGGTCTGAAACCTTGTGGTCTATATAACAAAAGGAAGTTGACACAGCCCTGGATTTCAGACAGTGGGTATGTGAGATATGGCAAAGTGGGGTCACTATCCTCTACTCCATATTTTAGTGAACCTTAAAATGCATTTGGTTTGTCTCAAGTCAAGGAGGTTATAGACAGTCAAGGATGAGGTGGCTGATGGTGAATGAATAAATGGTGAGTAGTCTTTGAGGCTCTAAGCCTTCTCACACCCACACATACTTAATTCTTAGGCTGCAAACTTTTTTACTTGTATTTTTATGAGATTACCTTTCTTTCAACAATTTCATTGGTATTAATTTAATCAATTTAATCAATTAAATATTTAATCTGGATAAATATATTGGGGTTGATTGGGACTGAGGGAGAAGCACAGACAGCAATACTTTTTCCACTCTGAGACCTACTAGGGTATTCACATTGAAGAGTTTATGTGAAAGATAGTTATGCACATTTATAGCTTAACAATGTGGGGCAATCTGTCGATTTACATGCCAAATGAGTACAAATAATTATACATGTTCTTGTAATTCTACGGAGTGGCTAGTTAATATGCCACTGATATTCATTGAGAAGCATTTTTCCTTGGCAGAAGTAGAGAGTGCAGAGTACATAATAAAATAGCTTAGTTAAAAAAAATAACCTTGTAAAGGATTTTATTTAAGTTTATCCTTGAAAAAGGACAGTGTATTGCTTAGGAAAGATCCCAACACAATCTCAAAATCTTAGTGGCTTAAGAGAACTAATGTTGAGTTCTCACTCACTCTGCTGGAACATCTGCTTGATCTTCCCTTACTCGGGACCCAGCATGCTGGAACAACCACTATCTGGAGTATAACAAGTTGCAGTACAAAGAGAAAGCCAGACTTTCAGAAGGTCCAAAATAGGCAATGAATGCTCTGTTCTGTAACTGACACAAGTAACTTGCATCTAAATGTTAGAACAATACACATGATCCTCAGAAAAGCAATTCTGTATCACATTGGAGGAGTAGAGAAGTAGGAATTTATGGTAATACCACTAATGACTACCACAGATGGACAGCATTTAGGTAAGAAACATAAGAGGGCAAGGTGGAAAGACCTAAGATCTAATGAGAGTATTAATGAGAAAACTCAACTTGAAGAGAAATAAAATGAGTTATAATTGTACAGTTGTGTGGGGCTAGACTGGGAGAATCTTAAATGCCAGGCTAAGGAGTGTTGTCTTTACATATGAGCCATTGATTCCCAAATTTGTGTTTGCCAGTAGATAAAAATTTAAAACAAACTCCTATAGATCCCAACACATAAAATAGAAGAAAAAAATTGTGTCTGGTGTAAGAAGGGATGAGGGAGTCCTGAAGCCTTTCCCCTTGGTCTCCCACTCTGTCTCTTTCTAAAGCACTACAGGTAAGTACATTTAATTACTAGGGAAATGGGAAGTTCAGTATATTTATTAGGGAAATGGGAAGTCCAGTATACTTAAGTATTAGGGAAATGTGAAATCTGTCAAAACCATGGTTGGCAACTATAGATTAAAAAGATTAAAGAAAATGTGGGGGAAAACAGAGTGGGGAGTTCCATAAAAAGTCATAAAATAATATCTCTGAATTGGTGTTGACAAAAGTGGATGTGTCTCAAAGAAATATTTGACAGATGACTGATTGGACTTGAGGGTTCGTGGAAAGGGCAGAGTCAAAGAAAGTAACTTGCACGAGGCTTGTGAACCGAGGAAATGATGAAGCAATAAATGTTAATATCAAGATAAACAGTTTTATGGATGTAGCCAACAAGTATTTATATAGTGTCTATTGTAAGGTATGAAGTGATCTGAAAAATGAAATGTAGTATTAAATGTATCAGTTTTTGGTTACAACAGATTATCCTCAATGGCTTAATGCACAATTGGAATAGGAGATTGACACTCAAGGGAACCCAAAGCTGCAGATGCAATTTAGGAGACCTTCACATAGAAATGAAGTGTGGTTCATTGGAGTTGATCATTGTAAGCATAGGCTCACACATGTCTAATTTAGAAAGAAATGCAATGAATGGTGTGAATCTTATCTTTAGAGTCATAGAAACAGATACTAATCTCTGTAAAGCTTGATATTAGTGAGGATAGTGAGAGAGACTTCATTAACTCCCAGAACAAGGTATACTGAAAAACAGTATTTTTATCTTTGGGTGATTTAGATTGTAAGTTCATCTTTGTGGTGTTGTATAAGTAATTCAGAATTCAAATAGCTTAATTTTCCTTTCTGTTTGAGACCCAAGATATTCCTATCTTGAAGCTTGAGACAGAGGAGAGAGTCCTCATTACATAGAGTCAATATAGTTCTAGGACTTCCATGGGATAATAAATTGGCAAACAACTGGGGCCAAAGAAATCACCTGTTCCAAGGTATTAAACAACGAAGTTTGTTAGGACATTGAACCTCTCCCTCCTCTAAGAATGGAATTGTTCTCTTTTCTCTGCCTGCCTAGCTCTTCAGCTTGGCTCAGAGCATAGAGTTCTTGACACTTCAGTCATCTGGTCCCATGAAGATAGAAGGGACAGGTGCCCAACTTCCCCATGCATCCCTCCCACTTTAAATTTCATATTCTTTGGACATTTACCTGGTGGGCCATAACCAAAATGACATTTCCCAACCCATCTCTTCTATCCCAATGAAAACAAATTCACAGGAAAAAAAATTTCTTGTTAAATTTCATATTTTTTAGATTCTAACTCAAGAACTCCTATTGACTCATCCAAGGTCTTGGATTAACTGATCCATTGCTGTATGCCCTGTGTGCGTGAGATGGAGTGCACAGAGCTATCTTCACATGGTTCTATCATTCCATGATCATGAGCCTGATGGGTCTAGAGAATAAAAACCTTCATTATTAATGCTAGAAAAGATAATGCGAATAGATAAATATGAAAAAGAACTCATCCAAAGTTGTACTGAATGGCCAGTGTTTGTCTATAGGAAGTAAAGGAAAGCCTAAGCTAGAACGCACACATTTGATCTTAAGGGTCATATGATGAAACAGGTTAAGATCCAGATCATAGGGTCTCGGAGAATTAGAACTTACTCTTCACAGAAATCTTATTTTATAGAGTGGTGGCACAGTTTGGGAATTTGTCCCTTTAGGGAAAGAATAAGCTGTTGGAATAGATCCATAGGAAAATAAGGGATATTTAAGATGTGTAAATAACCCCAATATATGTGAGCATGGTGCCAAAAAAAGAACAGTGGACTAAAATTAGAAGACTTATGGTCCTGAGACTCCTTAGCTATATCATTCTTTTAAATTTATTTTTTATTGAGGTATAATTGACATATTAGTTTCAAGTGTACAATATAATTCAAAGTTTGTATACGTTGCAAAATGATCACAATACGTCTAATTAATATTCCTTACCTTACATAGTTACACATTTTTGTATGAGAACTTTTAAGATCTACTCTTTTAGCAACTTTCAAATATGCAATCTAGTATTAGCTGTAGTCCCCATGTTATACATCTCATAATGGATTTATTTGGTAACTGAAAGTTGTACCTCCTGATGCCCTTCATTCATTTTGCTCACCCTTCAACACCGCCCTCCCACCTCTTGTCAGGCACCAATCTGTTCTCTGTATATATGAGCATGGTTTTGTGGGGGTTTTGTTGTTTTTTGATTCCACATAGGAGAATATACAGTGTTTGTCTTTCTCTGTCTGACATATTTCATTTAGTATAATGTCCTTGAGTTCCATACATGTAATTGCAAATGGCAAGATCTCATTCTTTTTTATGGTTGAGTAATATTCAATTGCATATATATATATTCCATTGCATATATATATATTCCATTGCATATACATATATACCATTGCATATACATGTATCCCATTGCATATACATGTATCCCATTGCATATACATGTATCCCATTGCATATACATGTATCCCATTGCATATACATGTATCCCATTGCATATATATATATTCCATTACATATATATATATATCTCTTCCATTGCGCATATATATATCTCTTCCATTGCGTATATATATCTCTTCCATTGCGCATATATATCTTCCATTGCGCATATATATCTTCCATTGCGCATATATATCTCTTCCATTGCGCATATATATCTCTTCCATTGCGCATATATCTCTTCCATTGCACATATATATATATCTTCCATTGTGCATATATATCTTCCATTGCACATATATATATATATATTCCATTGCGCGCATATATATATATATCTTGCGCATATATATATGTTCCATTACATGCATATATATCTTCCATTGCATATATATTCCATTGCATATATATATATATTCCATTGCATATATATATATATTCCATTGCATATATATATACATTCCATTGCATATATATATATATTGCATCGCATATATATATATATATATAT